>NW_024061753.1:1800000-2131600 GCF_006381635.1 Hibiscus syriacus | reverse complement strand
AATTACCGATCTTTATCACATCTTTATAACTTTGGTAAACATCTTCACTTATACAGAACCTCATTCTTTACCATCTCTTGTACTTGTATATATATATTTTTTCTTCCTCAAAGCTCCTTTTTAAAACCTATAAATACTTTTCTCATTGCCTTCATCATATTTATATGGTTAAAATACATAACCATATCTAGATCCATATTATACTTAATTAATTCACTTTATCTTTTCTCCCAATCTTATTACTCTATCACCTTTACTCTTATAGCTAGTCAATAACAACTGTTCAATCTAAGGCATAGACCCTAAATTAATCATATACTTTTTTTTTCCAACCAGAATTATCTCAACAATAGTTTATTTAACTTTTCAAATCCACATTCATTCCCGTGCACCATGAAATTTTCTTTGCTTACACTAAACATTTCAACGTCTTCTATCATATAAAATAATCACTTGATATACTATTTCTTTAAGCTCTTCCAAAACAATATTCACCTCAATGCATCTTCTATTATTCCCATTATAACATTTGTTTACCATATTTTAGCTCAACCGCATAGCAACTAAATTACTTCATCTAACTCTTTCCACTTTAAAATAGTGGATATCCTTTAACATTATTAGGTTGCACATTAAATATTTTTTAACACAATCATTAACTTTTTAATCTAGGGTACAACCCTTATCAACTTGATCATATACATTCTTTTCTATCGAAATTTTCCTCAACGATATCTTACTCAACTTTTCAAACTCGGACTTTTACTCACACACCGTATTATTCATCTGTTTTAAAATCAAACATTATAACTTCCTTTATCTTATAAATTGTTCATCGGCATACTCATTCTCAAACTTTTCTATTACTCTTTATATTCTCTGGAACATTCAAATCCTTATCTCATTCACCACATCACATTACATAATTAAAATATATATTGTATTCGAACCTATTTCATATTTGGTTATCATAACCTAACAATATCTTATAATTCCAATACATTTCCTTCACATTTTTTTAGCCATTGCTAAATATTTCCATCTATAATACAAATCCCTTATCATATCCACACTCTTGCTTATACACAACACTATTTACAATTCTAATATTCCTTTTCACATATCACCTCTTCAACAAATCTTTCATTGCTATCATAATCTTCACTTCATTACTTTAATTCTTTAATTATTTTTTTATACTTTTACATTCCTTTCATATCATTTATACTTTTCCTTCTTTATCTTTTTTTTTAACTTTTCTATAAATCCTTAGTTCTCGTCAAACATACAAATCCTTTAACTTTAATACATTCACTATCACACTACTTTATTAGTCAACTTATTTCTTCAATCAAAACGTAAACCTTCATCAGACTATCTATATATATATTCTTTCCAGTCAAAATAATTCATCATCTATTTCTTTCACTTATCAAACCTTCATTCTCACTCATCCATAATACAATTCCTTTGGTTTGAATTCAACCATTTCATTTACCTTTTTATAATCAGCATTGTCTTATATATAACTAAATCATATCATGTCCTTCATACTCATATGCTCTTGTATATCACATATATTTATCCTTAACTATCACTCCTTATCATATTTTCATAAATTTGATAGTCAACTTTACTTGCACAGAACCTTATTCTTTATCATTCTTATACTTATGTTTTTTCCACTTGTTTCAACAATTACCGGATTTCAATACTCATCTAATTTATTTAAAATACTTTTTCTGTTGTGATTTACATAACTTCTAATAGAACTTTTAACCTAATTCACAAAGGTTATCTTTAACCCTGACTTATTATCAATTAAATCTTTGTTTAATCTTTCAAGATCCAACCCTACTGCTAGAGTCTGTCAAATTCTCATCTGATTTGATTCTCTGACGGAGAATACAACTAATTCATATATGGTTTAAAGTTGAAAACCATAATCTTTATCTTTCTTTGATGGTGCTTAACTTTATGAAGCACTAATTTTCTTAATCGTCTGAGATTTTTGTTCTCCAATCCTTTCATTTCGAGCTTTCTCTCTAGAGCTTTAGCACGATTAACCATTTCTCGAAACAAGAACAAATTCAAAACCAGTAACACTCTTTTAATTTAAGGCGCAAGCCCTAAACAACCAATCACATGTATTTTTATTATGCTTCTTAATCAGAATCAACTCAGCAATAAATCTGCTTAACTTATCAAACTTACTTTCATACACATGCACGTGTAATTCCCTTGCTTCAATCTCGTATATTCTAGCTTCATTTATCTTATAAACTGGTCATCGATGTATTTATTCTTGAACTCTTCTACAAACAATAAACACGTCACTTGATCTTTTAATATTATTATGGTGACATTTGTCCACCATACTCTAGCTTGCCCACGTAGTAACAAAACTATTCAATTTAGCTTCTCCAATTTGGAGAAATTACACCTTCTAACATCTTCTTATCATTTAATCAAATGTCTATAACAATAGAACATTTCTCAAATTCACCCTTGAACTCAGGTGTTCTCAACTCTTTTCGATACATTCATTCTATGAATTATAGAAGTATAAAATTAAAAACACATCATAATACTATTTAACATCATGAAACATTCTCTAATCTTGTACGGCACTCCCTGAGGTTTTCGCTATTCTCCCTGCCTGGCCAGGGCAGGTGAATGCTATTACCTTCATTCTATTGCATTGTGCTTCACTTTAGAAGCTCTCATTATCATACATAATATCCATAGCATTTAATTCTATTAGCAAGACAGTACACTCCTTACACTATCATATCAGAAAATTTTTCACTTTGTGTTCGTATGTATACTTTTTAAAACACTTTTGACTTCGTTTTTAGCCTAGAATCGGCTAAATCGTAGCTATGATACCATTAAATGTAACACCCCAACCCGTATCCGACCCGAATACGAGTCTGAGATGTCACATTGACTTTTCAAAACATTTTTCTTTAGGAAATATCAAAACATTTGAACTTATTTTAAGAAAATACGATCATTTATTATTCAATTGTGTTTGGTATAAAATTTTGAGGTAAAACGTATTTATAAACAGTAAATTACGGTATGACCAATACCGTATGAACAGTGAAGGACAGTACCCTGAATGTTAAAATTTCCAGATTATAAATAGGGAACTGATTCCCTTGCTACAGTACTTTCGTAAAATACGTATAAATTCATAAAAATCCAAGGTTTCATCATTATACATTTACCATTTACATATATACGTTTAAAACCTTTCCAAAACTCGATCAGAGCGTATCTAATATAAATCCTTTTTATTACATGCCAACTAAATTCTTTCTAACAAATACATAATTCGATCTACATTTCTGATCTGATCTTCGGTAAGGAGAACTGACATGTCTTGTTCCTCTTTACTTCTCTTTTCGCTTTCCAAACCTACGTGTGAAACAATCACACGCTAAGTCGATGACTTAGTAAGGTATATAAAACATAATTATATGCTAACTGTAATTTCTACAATGCATGAACATTTGATACTACCTTATCATATCAAAACATATATTATTCTCTGTAATATATACATACATACACATATCATGTAACATAACATCATTAACATGTTTATCATTTTTCATTTTATCATCATTAATTTCCTTTCTATACCATATCAACATATAATATAAAACTCTAAATCACACTCATGTATAAACGATTTCCAATCTCATATCATATAAGTCATGTAACATTTCATATCATCACAAGCATATACATCACATATATTATATTTGTGGGTTATCTCTTTAATTAGCCCATGGTACACTTGTGAGAACTAAGGATATGTGAGTGCATTGAGGTTGTGCACAAATACTGTCACCACAGCTCATAAAATTCCCACTAGGGGCACTAAATTTATCCCAAATGACCACTATGTCCCGTAGGACCATTGTATTGTCCCAAAGGACCACTATGTCCCGTAGGACCACTGTAACCCTCGACTCCTGGCATGCCAACTATACCACTAGCTCTCATATCACATAACATGGGCATTATCATTTATCATTTCACATATTCATATAAGCTCATAGCTTTGTTCACATATGCCTGTAATCATGTAATTCATGTCACTTTTCATATGAATTCATATTCATATGTCACATAGCTCATATCACTTTGCATGAATTCACATAAACATATATATCATTCGATTCATGTCTTATTCTTATATCATCATATATATATCATCTATGTTTCATGTCTTATTCTTATATCATCATATATATATCATCTATTTTCATCCCTTAATCTCATATCACATATAACATGCTCTATCCTCTTATGTTCACATGACATATAATGCATACAAATTATATTCACATATGCCTTTACTCATGAATTCATACAAATCATATTATCTCTTGTTCTCATATGTTTCCAATACATCACATATATCAGTAGTGTATTTTTACATAAACATGTAACTCATGTAACATATAAGAATATATATCCATTTCTATATACTAATATTCACATAATATTTTAAAAGTTACTTCTTACCATAGTAACTCCATTATTGGCTCATCGCAAGCCAATGTTCGTTCTATAAGCACAAATTAAATTGCACTCAGCTTAGCCTTACTTTGATTCGATCCTAATCCTTTGATTATTCCGGAACTTGTTTCGGCTCAATATCTACATAAATAGAACATTTCAAAACAACTATCAGAAGCCTAAACCTTAAACTTGATGTTAATAACTTAAACTAGTTTAATGAACCAAATCCCATTTTTTCATTTAGGGGAGAATCTGTACCCCCTGCGTATTCTAGAAAATCCAGAATTTGCTATTTAACCCCAAAAATCATAAACTTTTCACTCAATTCTTCTATTTTAAGTCCCTATCATACCATTAAACTCAACTACCATCACTTAAACCAACTTATATCTATATAAATCATCTTTATCTTCCATATCTCATTATGATTCTTAAAATTAAGAATCATACCAAATTTTCCACATGTTCTAAATTCAATTCTAATACTTCATACTTCTTTATTTCACTTATGACAAGTCAAATTTGAGTTCCACTTCTAATTATAAACTCTATTCCAATATTTCATTCAAAAACTTAAAATCTTTAATCTCTCATATACCTTCCATCTTGTTGTTTTAGAACAAATTAAGCTTTCCTTAAGCTTAATTATCATCTAATAATCATAACCCAACTTTTAAATCAACAAATAACCAAGAAATCAGAAACTTACCTTTGTCTTTGAGCTCTTACGGGAAGAAGAAGAAGAAAAGAAGATGAAGATGAAATAATTTCATCTTTCCACGTTTTTATCTCCTATTAAAAGGGATAAAAATATCTTTAATGTCAAATGACTATTTTTCCCTTTAATTCATTTGATAATTACTAACAAATTTCAGGAAATATCCTCAATTAAATCATTTAACTATTCAACTATTCTACTTTAATCACCAAATTCTGAAATTTTACAATTTGATCACTAACACGTAGTTTGGGATGTTACAAGAAATTTGGATGAGCAGCCCAAAAATTGAAAAATTTGAATAGTTTAGGCCTATTAACAGGAGATTCTTTAAAAAGCCAAATAATGGCCATACAATGGTTAGAGATGGTAGGGGGCAGGAATTCAACAATAGAATGTGGATAAAAAGTAGCCCAACTTGGATTTATCATTACCCTGTCAAGTTTCCTAGCAAGGAATAACTCTTGTTGCTTGTGCTTCAAGTGTAAGTTGGACCAAAGAAAGGATGGTCCATAATGTTAGTGTCCTGAGTGAGGTCTTGAAAGTCTTTCATATCAGGGGTGATATAGTTGCCTAGTAGCTCATGATCAAAACTTTCCTCAGACTGCAGGAAAATGTTGAAATCACCACCCAAGGTCCAGGGGGACTGATTGACAATGAGATCAACTTTTCTAATAGTTTGCCAAAGTTGTCTTCGAGCAATCCCATCAGTACTACCATAAATGGTCGAGATAAAGACAGGGGAGACCATAAAAGATCCTTTGACATATATGCACTGATCTGAGACTTGGATGATAGATAGGTCGATTTCTTTTCTCCAGAGGACCCATATCCTACCATTAGAGGCAAAATCGTAGTTTGTACAAGCATTCCAATTTGAAAATTGAGAGTTAAGTATAGCTTCAGATTTTCCACTTTAACTCTAGTTTCCATGAGGCAAAGAACATCAATTTTATGAAGGTTGGCTCTCTGAACCACTTTATTTTGTTTTAGAGGACTATTAAGTCCTCTAATGTTCCAAAAACTTACTATCATTGAGAAGGAGATGCCCTGGGACCCCCTTGAAATCCATCAGAGAGACTTTTAACCATGTTTATTTGCTCCTTATTTTTAGACTTTAGCTTGTTAACTAGGCCAATAACTCTTAGCGAAGTAACTCGTGGTTTCCTGGAATTGATTCCTATGTTAATAGGTTCATCTTCAACAGAGTTGAGAAGATCGAATCTTTTTTTTATCCTGTGAGGGGAACCTTAGATTTGTCTTTTAAAGGTCTGCCTCTACCTTTTTTAGAAACTACTGGATGAGAATTATTTCCTCTGTCTGAAGTTCCAATTATTTCTGTGGTAGAGTGATCTCTTACACTAACATGGATATAGAGTGGTCTTCAAAATTAACATAAAGATCATTGGTTGGAACAGTAACATTAATCACAACCTGGGAAGTGTTAGCTTCATGGGATGATAAATTCTTAGGTTTTTCAGAGGCTGTGACTTCAACCTCCACAAACTGTGTAACTTCAGCCCCCTTTGAATCATTGATAGTCTGTTCCTGAAGAACCTCTACTCCTCCAGCATGAGTAGAAGCTAAGTTAGGAATAGGATCACCTTTTTTTCTCCAGACTTGAGAGACAGTAGAGGAAGTAGTAGGCTTCTAGGAGTATCATTTTTCATTGTGGCCATAAACTTTGCATTTCTTGCAGGATTGAGGAAGCCAGGGAACCTCCACGATGATAAAAGTAGTTTGACCATCATTTAATATAACATCGATAAATTTAGGGATGACATCCTCTAGCCTAGTTTTTAAAGCTGTAATAGTGTCCATTGAGAGAGGAAATCCAATGGAACTTGCTATGTAACTAAGGTCATTTCGATTGAATAGTTCTAATGGAACATTGTATAAGTGAACCCACACTGAAATCTTAGATAAGCTAAAGTTCAATCTCTTCAAATTAGGCTCCCATTTTCTAAGAATAAGAGGTTTGTTGTGAACATGCCATGGGCCGTTTTCAAGTACCCAGTCTCTAGCATTTTCAGAATTAAATGAGAATAAGTATAGGTTATTTCCAGCTGAACTGACATGGACTGAAGAACCTTGCAACGCTTTGCACCATAAGCTTTCATAGTTCTTCGCAGTGAGGAGAAGCTTGGAGTAACACTGAGAAATTGACCCACAAGGGACAATTTCCATTCAGAAGATCCGGCATCGAAGATTTCTGGAGGGGAAGCACGGTCGGGACTCCATCGAGAAGATTTGGGGGAAAATATTCTAGGTCATGGACTTCAGGACTCCCAAAAAGCTTACGCCAGTCCATCGGGAAAAAATAAAGCAACACTGAAAGAGAAACAACAACGATGAAGATCTTGATAAGGAAATCAGACGACGAGCACCGACGATTCAACAAAATCTCTGGTTCCATTAGCCCTGCTAACGAGCACCCAGAGGATTTCGTAAACGTGCGCCATTTTGGGATGCTTTAAATCTATGATTTTCACCTGGTACATGTTTGTTAACTTTTTAGTTACAATTGAGTGACTTGATTATAATAATCAATTAAATTAGTTGACCTGATTATAAGGATCAATTAATTGAGTGATTTGTTGTCGTTTATTGTATTTGACTAAAATGTTTGTTAACATTTTGCAACTAAGTGATTAATATGTAATTATGCTAATAATGTAATGACCTTTATTGTATTTGACCCTGTATTAAAATCTAAAACCCTAGCGTTGTTGTCGTTGTTTGTCTGCCTGCCTTTTCGCTCTCAAAATACAGGCAAAGAGGAAAAAGAATGGCTCAACTTCAGGCCATTTCATCAACTTCATCAATCAATATCGCTTCTTACGGCTCCAAAAGAAGTAATTTTTCTTTGCATTCCATACTTTATTGATTGTCCCTTCATTTTCGTTGAAGGTTTAGTGTTTTTGAATGAATTTATTAGCTGATGCGCCGTTTTGATTATTTCATTTTGCAGACACCTTGTTCAACCCTGATAACTTGATCTGCTCGAGGAAGTTGTCATCATTGCAAGAGGTAATTTTGTACTAATTTCACATTGTCATAGTTTCCCCTCTTTTTGGTTCTATTTGTTTGTGTTTTGTTCTTAAAATTTGCCTTTGAAAACGTTTTTGTGATATTTCATTGACAGTTAAGTGGAAAAGCTAGCTCATTTCATGGTCATGCTATTGTATGCAACAATGGGTACATTGCTCGATTATTCGACCATAGAGATGACCCCGTTTCTTCTTTTAGGTTTTTGATTGTGTTTCTGCTTGTTCTGTTTGTTCTATCTGTGAGAAGCTTTAGAAGAATTTCTTCCATTTTGCTATCTGTGTTTGGCCTTGTTGTTGGATATTTCGTCTCTTAAATATGTTTCATCTCTGTTTCATAAGCGGCTTCTGAGATGCTTTTGCACTATTGCATTTTAGTTTTGAACTGTTTTGATTATACGAACTTGCAGGGATTCAAGCTGTTTTGACTAGCAACACAGGGACAGGCATTTCCGACCTTACAAAGGGTGTGGGGCTGCGAGGCAAATTAAACAAAGTTGTTTTAGCCTACAGTGGCGGCTTAGACACTTCTGTTATTGTTCCATGGCTAAGGTAGTTCGACTGTTTTATGTTATATATACATATATATGTACATGTACTACTCTCCATTTCTTGATCAAAAGAGTTATTATTGTTCTGGCATTATTCTTGAAGCATGAGTTTTACTATTAGTTTTTATTGATCTTTAGTAAGGATGGGCATGGGTCGGGTTTTTGATCCACCCGACCCGATATATAACTTAAAAACCCGACCCAACTCGAAATAATAAAAAATATTATTTTTATTCAATAAAAACAGTGATTAATTGAAAAAAAAATATATAGAGGGGTATTATTGTAATTATTCCTAAATATATAAGGTAAAATTATAATTTTTTTCCGGGTCGGGTCGTGTCGGGTATTTTTCACCCTAAACCCGATCCGACCTGAACTCGAAATTTTTAAAATAATCCGACCCGACCCGATCAGAACCTGTCAGGTTCAGGGTCCCATGCCCATCTCTAATCTTTAGACATGCTTATGGAACCTCTGGAGTCTGGTTTAAGCGTTTTGCTTCTGCAGGGAGAATTATGGTTGTGAGGTTGTTTGCTTCACAGCCGACGTTGGCCAAGTAAGTGGGAATAACAAGTTTGCTAAACAATTTAATCTACTCTAGGCTCTTTTATAATGTGGTTTATTTGTGTAATGACATCTTTATTATGTTTGCAATTTGTACGTGTTTTAAACTTTTTTCAGGGCATAAAGGAGTTGGATGGTTTGGAAGAAAAGGCCAAGGCAAGCGGTGCCTGCCAGTTGGTAGTTAAGGACATAAAGGAGGAATTTGTGAGAGAGTATATATTTCCTTGCTTGCGGGTTGGTGAGGTTTATGAAAGGAAATACTTGTTGGGGACCTCAATGGCCTGGTCTGTTATCGCGAAGGTTACTACCAATTTTGGTACTTTTTATGTTCTTGTAGTTATACATTCTGTCAAGCTAACGCGAATACAGATCTTATTAAAGTCTCCATAAAATGCTACCTAAGAACTATTATTTGTACTTTATCTGCTTTATTTAGAATCCTTTTTTTCTTTCTTCGAATGTGATTAAGGTTTGTTATTTTAGGGAATCAAATAGGTGCTTTTAAGTTTTAACTGCATTTTCCTTTTCCGTATTCTTTGATTTTTTTTTCTTACCTTCTATGCTTACGTTCTTATTATGACAGGCCATTGTAGATGTAGCAAGAGAGGTTGGCGCCGATGCTGTTTCCCATGGATGCACAGGGAAAGGAAATGATCAGACATGCCTCTCAACCAAACTGGCTAGTATATTATTCCTCCAGGTTCGGTTTGAGCTCACATTCTTTGCTCTAAATCCCGAATTAAATGTTGTGGCTCCTTGGAGAGAATGGATATTACAGGGAGAGAAGATGCTATTGAATATGCTAATAAGCATAACGTGCCTGTTCCGGTGACAAAGAAATCGATATACAGCAGAGACGGGAACTTATGGCACTTGAGCCATGAGATTTGGTAACTAAGCCTTGTTAGGATGTTTTCTTTTTGCCGTGTTAATCTTTCTATAAGCTCCTTTGCTTTACTTAATGCTATTATGTTTGTTTCGCTCCGATATTAATTTATCTTGGCATTGAAGGGAGATATCTTGGAGGATCCAGCAAATGAACCGAAGAAAGATATGTACATGATGAGTGTTGACCTAGAAGATGCACCTGATGAACCACGGTAAGTTTACCATCCTTTTCAATGTTTTCCATGTGTTCTGGATGTCAATCTAACAGCTTACTCGCACAATGTCTACAGATACGTGGAAATCGGAATTGATTCAGGCATCCCTGTTTCACTTAATGGAAAGATTCTTTCACCGGCTTCTCATCTTGCCGAACTCAATGAAATTGGTGGGAGACATGGGATTGGCCGTATTGACATGGTTGAAAACCGGCTTGTCGGTATGAAGAGTCGTGGAGTCTATGAAACTCCCGGTGGTACCATCCTATTCAACGCTGTGCGTGAACTGGAGTCCCTAACCCTTTACCGTGAAACCATCCAAGTTAAAGATTCATTTGCCCTCAGGTATGCTGAGCTAGTTAATGCAGGAAGCTGGTTCGACCCTCTTCGTGAATCCATGGATGCATTTATGGAGAAGATTACCGAAACCACCCCTGGTTCTGTTACTTTGAAGCTATACAAAGGATCTGTTTCTGTAACTGGTCGGACCAGCCCCTATAGCTTGTACAGAGGATATCTCCTCCTTTGAGAATGGGGACATATATAATCAAGCTGACGCAACCGGGTTTATCCGGCTCTATGGTCTTCCGATGAGGGTTAGGCACGGATCTAGAAATTAAAAAATGGGGTCTAAAATTTTAATGTTTATATTCGAAAAATTTTGGGTGCAAAATTTTTTACTTTTTTACATTTTCATTAACAAATTAAATTAAATTAAACATTTTTCTTAAAATAATAGATGTGTAGTGACCCATAGGGAGCCACATACATCCGCCCTTGGAGTTTGGGCAATGTTCAAGAAGGGTATCTAAGTGCTTTCTTTTTGCATCAATGCCTATAATTTCAAGGCTTAATAATGGTGTATTGCCAATGGATCAAGTTTCACAAATCATTTGAATATTAGTTCAAGTTTTGGTCGTTTTGGATTCGGATTGTGCTATTGATTCCATGTATGATCTTTAGATAAGATTTGTCATCATCTTTGGTTTCCATCACCCCCTTGTCCCTACTGCTAATATCTTTTTGGAAAAATCTACATAATTGAAGTCCAATTACTAAGCCCCAATTATTGAGAACTTGTATGATGTAAGCGAGAAGAGATGAGGTTTTGATAAGCATGTTTGTGGCATCAACCCCAAAACGGTATAAAAAATATACAAGAACAACATATTACAAAATCGAAAAACGAGCAAACCAGACAAACTTTGAGTCCGAAAATCATATGGAGAATCGGACTTGAATAGGTAACATTGAGTTCGAATCCGGACATTTATTAATATGTTACAGCCTCCTAAATAAAAGAATTAGAACAAACTTGTTTTGGTTTCTCAAAATGTAATGAACTATACAGAGCTGAATCTTGGTTCAGAGTCTGCATTTGCTTGGATCTGTGCTGCATACTGCAAATGCCAAAGAATGTCCTCAAAAGATGGGCGGCTCCATAGTTCTGGACAAATGCACTTATTCGCTATGGAAATCACTGTTGATAATGATTCTTGTGATCCTGTAGCTGAAACAACTGGGTTCATCAACCTTGCTCGCCCATCTTGATTGCTTAACGATGCCTGTCAAACCAAAGACAATGTAATAAGTTGGCCATCCATGAACTTGTTGATTCCGATCCGAATTTGAAATTTTGAATTTTGAATCCGACCAAAGACAGATTTGACTGTAAAAGTCAACGATCCGGACTTCACCTACTTCAAACTTGAAAAAGATATGAACCCAAAGTCATACAAACTTAGAATGACCTGAACCTGAAATGACCTGAATTCGAATGTCGAACCTGAATACACATCCAAATGACTTGAACCCCAAAATGATCCAACTCAAAAACGGCTGACAAACCGGATGACCTAAACCTAAGACGACTCATTTGACATGACCCAAATCCCAAATAACCTGAACTCGAAATCATCTGGACCTAAAATGACCCGAATAAGTAATTTAAAATGACCTGGATCAAAGTCGAATGAAAAAAATTCAAGATGGTCCGAACTCAAAATGAAATTAACCTGAATGACCTTAAAATTTTAAAACTCAATTTGACTATATCTAAAACCAACTCAATTTACCCAACTGACAGGCTTAATTAAATATATAGCTTTTACATGACGGATGTGAAGCATTTCTGAGTGCAAAAATATTGGAATTACATACCAATTCATGTTGTAGAGTCGCCTCCATTTTGGCAGCAATGGAGGAACCGAGCATTGTCTCTAATAAGATGAGTCCAAAGCTATAAACATCATCCTCTAATATTGTCATTTGCCTGGAAATATAGTTCGAATAGTAAGTATCTCTGCTTAACACTGCTAATATGCTGAACTGACATTGAACGCAAAATTGAGCATGAAGGTAGTGAAGCAAATGAACAAATCAATATCAGTCCTTACCATGATTTATGAGGATCCTCTCCTTTTGCCTGCACGTAAGAATACGGTCATAAGTTTGTAATCATATAAGGATTATTGTGAAGATAACAAGGGATGAAGTCATTAGCTTCGGTCTGAAGATAAAGAAAAGATTGCAGATGTTGAGTTTTGTGAAATTAACCATTTTGAATAACATAATAAGGAGTATTACCGTATCATTGTTGGTTTCCTCAGAGATAATGGAGAGCGCGTAGTCACCCAGTTTGGCCATCCGATGTTGGTTCAGCAATATGTTGTTGGTCTTCAATCTGTTGTGAAAGAAACCAGGGATAACTCCAGTATGCAAGAACTGCACCGCCTTGCAAACACTGATTAAAATCGCTAATCTTTCCGACCAATTCAGAACTCCTCCAACACAATTCTCTACAGTAACATCAAGTCAAATGTGGTAGCAATGTTACTGATTTGGGATAAAGGACCAATTCGTGCCAAATCAACGTACGGGGAACCAAATTTGTAGGTTGAGTTTAATACAGGAATGAAAACCACAATTTGATCCCATAAATAAAACAATCTAAAGTTACACATCAAGTTTGGAGTCCAAGGATATTTACCAGAGAGATGAGAACGAAAATTCCCATTAGAAATGTATTCATAAACGAGGAACACTCCGTTGACACTGCAGTCATCTTGTTTAACTTCAATGCAATGTCCCAAAATGCAAACCAAATGTGGGTGGCGAATCCTTGCAAGCATATCCAGCCTGAGTTTGAGATTTCTAATCCAATATTTCTTTGTTGTTGGCAGGCATCTTATAGCAACATGAATTCCACTCTCCAATCTTCCTTTGAAAAGCTGGGAAAGAAATTTAGTGAGATTTAGCGACGAAAAATTTGTGTTTAATCCGTTCTTGGTCATAATATATGTTACTGTGGTCGATTGCGGTGAAGAACAATGGTAAAAAGAGTCAGAATCACAAAATGATGATCATAATTTCATATTGTAACTGATGTTTAATCTCACAAAATGATGACAGATAATACTAGTGTATTACCTTTCCATATGAACCTTCACCCAGAAAAGCAGAGTTATCAAAGTTGTTTGTAGCTTCCTTTAACTCTTCCAAGGTGAACGATCGACAAGGTGGGAGACCTTGTCCCCCTAACTTTGCATTGTCAGAAATGTACCCTGAAATCAAAATAGTATGCCTTATTCCAAATAACTAATGTCGTTAACATTAAGTACAGGGACTAAAATCATAGTTTCACCCTTTTTTAACTTACTTGCATTGGTTAGGATCTCAGAAGAGAACCCTGTTTTGGACTTTTCTTGAACTGATTTGTGCAGCAAATGTTGCTCCGATATCAGTCGGTTGCAGTAATGTCTACAAACGATTACAAGGGCAATGGCCAAAAGCACAGAGATAACAGCTATGCCTACTATGAGACCAACTGAAACTCCTATGCCTCTGGCATTCGGATTGCTTTGGTTCTTATGAACTTCATCTCTGCAATACGATTCCGGGTGCTGATTATGACGCCGATGATGTTCATTGATGGATAAACAGTTGCCATCGAAGTTGACAACTTTATTGCCTGATTCAGAGTTCAAACATGAAGGCAAACTCCCTGATAGCCTATTGTTCGATATATCAACAAACCCGAGGTTGGTTCCACAGGTTATATTGTAACCAAGTGATCCACTCAGAATATTTGATGCCAAATTCAAGAAACTGATGTTTGGCAAAGAGAAAAGTGGAGCTGGAATTGTACCACTTAGCTTGTTGAATGAGATATCAATGTGTTGGAGGTGAGTAGGATGGACATATTGTGCTGGGATTTCACCGGTGAAGGAGTTTTTTTCGAGTGAAACCATAAACAATCCTTTGGGAATTGTTGGCAAATGAGAATCGAAATTGTTCGCACTCAAATCCAGCAGTCGAAGTCGTGTTAATCCAGTGAGATCCGGTAGTTTTCCTGAGATTTCATTGCTGGAAAAATCAAGACTAATGAGAGTTTTGATCCCTGTGATTGAAGATGGAAAAGGACCCTTTAACGTGTTTTTCTTCAAGCTCAGACTCGTTAAGTTAGACAAAGAATCAAACACGTTGGGGACTGTATCATTGAAGAAATTATGATCTAACACAAGAGTCTGAAGCTTCACCATTGTTGAAACTTTAGGAGGGATTGAGCCATAAAGAAAATTTGAACTCAAATCTAGAGATTCAAGTGAAGATAATCTATGGATTTTATCAGGGAGAGGACCCCAAATCCCCAGAGAAACAAGAGCAAGAACCTTCAAGCGTGGTAACCTCGACAGAGTTGTAACAAAAGAATCCATTGAAAAAGCATCCGACAAAGTTCGATTTGGTACTGGAAAACCATGGAAGTCAGTAAATTCAATGGAAAGCTTATCACCCATGATTTTGAGTTCAGTTACCGAGTTGAACTCACATGAAACGTTTACATTTGGAGATGGAGGCAAAGAGCAGAACAATGTTCTTCGATCATACCAGATATCAAGTTGTTTAGGGTACTCCAAATGCTTCTTTAGTTGAAGAAGAACTTGGGCTTGTGAGTTCAGCAATTGAGAGTAGCCACCCATTATGAAGAAACTCCATGGGAGCCATAACAGTAAAGGAAACAAGCTGTACATCTCCATGAGAAACCTTAGCTAACCTTTAAAAGCATGAAATTCTTCAATGGCAAAGTAACGTGAGATAAGTTTCACTTGTACACAAGTGGTCTTGCAGAGTAAGTGTTGTTCAATGGCAAGGAATCATAAAAAGCTAGAGTTTTTGGAGTGTAAATCCAAGTATTTTTTTGGTGTAGGTGGTGGGTATTCGTCATTATGGGGAAGAAATGTTTTAATCAATCATATCAATAGGCTCAGTCTCATCAATTTCAGCACCGCCTTTGTGCTGCGCCGACACATAAGATAAAAGATGTGTGATTCCAGCTTTGGAGAAGATGATACCCCACACCACACCATTGACAGCTGAATCTTTCAAAGGAACAGTCATTAATGGACTCAGGATTTGACCCCTTCCCATCCCATTCCCTTCTTTTCCATTTATTTCTCATTCATTATTGAACCTACTCCCTCTCTCTCTCTTTCCTTAATCTCCAACCTTGCATGCCGGTTGTTTGCCCAATCAACCCTACATATGACTGTGATTAGATTCGGTTCTTTATGATATTTTAAAGATATAAATTTTTAAAAATTTATAATGATAAAAATAAGTTATTAATTAAAATTTAAAATTTTTTAAGAATTTAGAATTTCTGGAGATAATTACTCTCGCTAATCCCTTTAGACTTATTATTAATTGTGACTCGAAAGTTATTTGATTTGAGTTCAAAAAGTTTTTACAACCTATTTAATAAGGAGAAAAATGAAAATGTGTTAAACATGAAGGTGATAAGTTTGAGATAGTAACTCAATATTTAATATTTAGTATTTATATAACGTAAAACCTTTTAATTTTATATAAATTTATGACAGTTAAATTTGTTAGGATCTGAAGATGCTCGAATTGAACAACCGAAGGAAATTGTAAGAGGGGTGAATTGGTTTTTGATATTTTTAGGGAGTAAGAAGTAAAAAGAGATAGAAAGAATATTGCACAATGATTTATAGTAGTTCAACTCCCTCAATGAAGTTTACATCTACTACTTAAGTTCCTCACTTATGATTTTCCAACAAATCCACTAATTTTTTCTTTCTTTTTCTATGACAAAGAGATAACCTTTACACTTCATAGTTTCTAACTTGGCTAAACTAGAATCAATCACCTTTACAAAAAGTAAAAAGAAGTAAACAAATAAAACCTCTCAAAGGTAGAGTGTTTACAAATTTTGCTCAATAAAACACTAATATTTACAAGAGAATCGAAAAATAAGAATGGAAAATTCTTCTCTTGTGTTTGATTGCTTGGATAGGTGTTCTAACCCATATTCAAGTGTCTTGAACTTCTATTTATATGTTGGAATGAAGTTGTGGCTGTTTCTAGCCGTTGGGGGTTAATTTCTAGCCGTTTGGGAATAAAATCTCTGCAAAATAAAATTGCTCAGTACAGAGGGTATCAGTACTCCTAAAGGGAGTATCGGTACTACCTTTGTTATTTTTAAATCAACTAGCCGTTACTAGCCGTTGGGGCTTGATGGTATCGATACTATGCCTATGGTATCGATACTACTATGTAAAGTAGTATCGGTACCCCTTTGGGTATCAGTACCATTTTTGCATTCTGGAATTTGAGCAATGTTGGTAGTATCGATACTACCTTGAGAGTATCGATACTTCCTTGAGAGTATCGATACTTCCCTTACCTTTGGTATCAGTACTATATGAACATTATCGATATTGTTCATGTGGTATCGGTACTGTAAGAACATTATCGGTACTACTTGTACAAAAACATATTTTATGCTCAATTCCAAGTAAAATGGATTTTAAATTATTTTTGAAAACTTTGAAAAAATTTGAACAAATTCAATTCAAGTCCAAAAACATTTTGCCTTAATTGTTATATCAAAATATAGTTCAACAATCTCTCCCTTTTTGATATAAGAAAACATTTAAAAATTATTTTGGCAAACCCTTAATAAAATATTTAATGAAAAAGATACCAAATGTTGGAAAATATATGAATATGTTCAGCTCCCCCTTTTTTATTAAGAAATTGATTTTTTCAAACCATACTTCTCCCACTTTTTGTTTTATCAAAAATAATTCAATCTTTAAAGTTAAAAAATAACATTGGAGAGTAAGTGGTAAATTTGATATTAAAAGCATTTGAAAAATCAAAGCTCCCCCTCAAAAAGTGCATTCCAAAACAAAATTTTACTTTAAAAGCTTGACACTCAAACAAAATTGAATTTCAACAAAGAATAACAAACATGTTAGTAGCACATGAAATTCAATATATCCAAGTCTAAAGTACTTTATGCAATACCAAATTGAAATTAAGTGCATATGCATAAAGCTTTCCAAAAATGTTATGCATTTGAAAATTTTGATATCAATTGTTAGAGATATATCTTTTGCATTTAAAACACATGTATAAACATTTAAATTTAGGTCAAAAATTTAAAATTTGTAGAATCAAACATTTGAAAAGTTGATATCAATTGTTAGAGAGATATCATTTGCATTGAAAATCAATTTTGATCAAAAATCATTATGATGGACTAAAAGTTATGAAAAATCATTAAAACTTTAAAATGTTCATCATAAAGCATTTTTCAACATACATAAGATTAAAAACAATGTATAATCATTTAAAACCAAAACTCATGCATGTATAAACAAAATGAGCAACCAAATAACTAAAATAAAAACATTAGGCTTAGAAGTTACCCATTCATTTTCAAGTGTGGCTAGAGCATTTGAGTATCATCACTTTCATCACCATTGTTCTCACACCTACAAGAGACATTTATTTGGATTTTGGTATCCAAATTGCTTTGGATCCTTGGACGTTAGTTTCAATGCCCCTTGTTTCCTTGGGAACCCATACTTGTCTAATTTTAAAAGATTTTTCTTTATGGGACAAGTATGTTCCAAATGACCATAAAAATGGTAATGTGAGCATTTTTCCATTTTTAAACATAATGAGTTATTTTTAGAAATTATTTCTTTTTTTTGTTAAGTTTTCAAGCTTAACTTTTAAATCAAAATTTTCTTTTTCTAAATCATTGATTTTGACTTTTTGAAAGCTCTAAATCATTTTTCAAAATTTTATTTTGATTTTCAAAATCGACTTTTACTTTCAAAACCAAATCATTTTCAATTTTAAGTTTTGAAATTAATTTTTTATATTTGGAATTCATGGTCTCAAATTCCAAATACAACTCATTATAAGCATCTTGTAAATCATCAAAAGAATGTGAATGTAAATCATTTGAGTTAGAAGATACCATTGAATCTTCTTTGATGGTCATGAGGCATAAGTTGGCTACTTCATCTTCATCATTAGAGTCATTTTCATCACTCCAAGCTGCCACAAATGTCTTTTTCTTGGATGATCCCTTCTTTTTTAAGAGGGGACATTCATACTTGACATGCTCCGTTCTTTGACAATTGAAGCACACCGGAGGACTCTTCTTCTTGGTAGATTCATGATTCACTTCCTTGGAAGATATGAATCTCTTGAACTTTTTGAAGAGCTTGGCCATCTCTTCTTTTTCATCAACGTCTTCATCCACCTCTTCATTTGAATCTTGATATTTCTCATTGGTGGACTTGAAGACAATGCTTACCTCCTTGTTGTCTTTTTTTCTTCATCATCTTCCTCTTCCTTCACCATCAACTCATGAGTGAGAAGAGAACCAATAAGCTCGTCGAGAGTAAGAGACTTTAGGATTTTAGGTTTGATAATCACCGTCTTCTTCGATTTCCAAGACTTTGGAAGAGAGTAGTCATCTTCCTCACAAGCTTCTAATTAGGGATTACTTCTTCAAATCCCTTGAGAACATTGACAATAACAAAAAAATCTATCAGTCATAGCTTTGATATCTTCATCGGTTTCATCTTGAAGTTCTCGTAGCTATGGTTGAGAAGACTTATCTTGGTTTCCCTCACTTTTTGGTTCCTTCATGAGTGACTTGGAGCTTATCCAAAATCTCCTTGGCATTGGAAAAAGAGGAGACTCTTACATATTCATCCGGGCCTAATGCACAAAAGAGGATGTGTATAGCCTTAGCATTGAGCTGGAATTTTTTCTTCTCTCCATCACTCCAATCGTCCATCTCACCAGGTGGAGTGGAGTAACCCTTCATGATTGAGTTCCAAGCTCCTAGATCGATAGCTTGAATGAAGAGCATCATCCTATTCTTAGGCATAATTTGCTCTATTAAAGTAGGGTGACTTATTGATCGGTTGTGAATCTTCAATGAAATAGGCACCGGAGGTTGAAGCCATCTCTTTGTCGGTTGCATCAGAAATTGGTAGAGCTTCTTCGAGGATCGTCTTAAGGATGTGAGACCTTCTAACGAGTCAAGCTCTGATACCAATTGTTAGGATCTGAAGAGACTTGAATTGAACAACCAAAAGAAATTGTAAGAGGGGGTGAATTGGCTTTTTGATATTTTTAGGGAGTAAGGAGTAAAAAGAGATAGAAAGAATATTGCACAAGGATTTATAGTGGTTCAACTCCCTCAATGAAGTTTACATCCACTACCTAAGCTCATCACTTAGGATTTTCCAACAAATCCACTAATTTATTATTTCTTTTCAAGGACAAAGAGATAACCTTTACACTCCCTAGTTTTTCATTTGGTTAAACTAGAATCAATCCCCTTTACAAAAGGTAAAATGAAGTAAACAAATAAAACCTCTCAAATGTAGGGTGTTTACAAATTTTGCTCACTAAAACATTAATATTTACAAGAGAATCAAAAAATAAGAATGGAAAATTATTCTCTTGTGTTTGATTATTTGGATAGGTGTTTTAACCCTTTTCAAGTATCTTGAACTTATATTTATATGTTGAAATGAAGTTATGGTCGTTTCTAGCCGTTGGGGGTTGATTTCTAGCAGTTTGGGGATGAAATCTCTGCAAAATAAAATTATCCAATACAGAGGGTGTCGGTACTCCTAAAGGGAGTATCATTACTACCTTTGTTATTTTTAAATCAACTAGCTGTTACTAGCCATTGGGGCCTGATGGTATCGATACTATGTGTCTGCTCTTTGTGAGTACTATAAATGAGTGCGGATATATGTTCAAGTATACACAATCGAATAAGTAATAAAGTGATAAGTAGAGTATCGTCTCCACAGGGAATTGGAGGAAATCAAATAGGTTTGTCAAGGCACTTTACTTTGTCACCTAAGTAAAGTTATTGATGGTATATACAAATGAGAATGCTGTGGGAATATTGAATGACTGATGTGGAAATGGATGATGGCAGTGGGGTAGCAATTGATTATGTTACGGTAAATTAAATTGTGATACATGCAAACAAATGGAAATGTCAAGGCAAAATGAAATGCAATTACTAGATTTAAAATATATAGGACTTTAGTTTTCTCACACGACAAGCTGCTATGGGAATAAGAGGTAGGAGTCACTAGGAAAATCTAAGTCTATTTCTCTGAATGGTATTTCCTCTATGCTTAACCTGCCCGATAGAGTCTACAGAGGTGCCATATGTTATCTCTAGTAAGGGACTCGACAGATTAAAGATGCCCTGGCAAAACCGATTGGCGTAAACCCCTGCAGTGATCCTATTGGTCCAGATAACAAGATATGTCTCGGCAATACCTTTTTACGGCAGCATTAACATCTAACCTACTATTTTTGTACAGTTCCTTTTAGTCGAATGAAATCCTAGCCTTATCTCTAAGGTGGATTAGGCCTAGTTACTATCTAGAACCCCTTGTTTATATAGTTCATCCCTAGCTTCTCTCGAAGACTAAAGATATTTTACCGAGGCATTCTCTCAAAACCCTAAGCATCTTTTAAGAAAAGGCTACTCTCGTAGCTCCTACAATCTTAAAGCATTAAATTTCATAAACAAAACAGATTAAAGTACATAAAAACAACCATTCATTGAAATAAAACTTAAACATCCAAGCGAACTCCCACCAAATAGGATTAGTTCATGGTGGGGTTCGAAATAAACAAGCACAAAGCAAGTTTCATTCGTTCCTTACAACCCAATAATAAAATATGAAAGCAAAGAACTAAGGGGATGAGAGAAAGCCTTCGACGTGCACTGCCAGTGCTTCCCTCGGCCACCAAGAACTACTCCCAGCGGATTGGCTCCTCTCGGACGCTCAGACCGCCACTCCCTTAGACTTGTCAAGGAGAAATGCCATGGCAAGTGAGATTGATGGAAAAAAGATGAGACATTCTCTCTCTAACTTTTTAAGCTCAAATCTAGGTGAAACTAAAGTCTCTAACATTGTGGCTTCATCCTCTATTTATAGGGGAAAATTAACCATTGAACTAAGAGTTGACTTTCCCAAACTATGGTTAACTTGCTTGGGAGTCGGGCAAGACATGTGATGATACAGCCTGGGTAGCTGGTATGAGTGACCGACATAATCCCTTTGCAGGTGCCCAAGGACAGACAAGATCTGCAGGGTCAGGCGGCGTGGTCAGCAGGATCGGCGGTTGCAGTGTCGGTCCCTCCAGGCGGATCTTCGAGGTGGATTTCTAGAGCAGAGCTCTCAGACAGTTGGATACAGCTGGCTTTAAAAATATCTTCTCGCACTTTAAGGACTTTCGAAATGCCAGTCGAACTTAGCATTTTTCTTTAGCTCAACAATCTCCTTATGTCACGTCATTTTCTTTCCTCTTTTCCTTTCTTTCAAAACATGTGCATCATCAGACAAGTACCTTTCCCATAAAGCAGCACCGTTGTAAAAATAAAATGCCACGACAAACTGAAATTCACCACATGAAATTAAATGCTTCTAAATGCATCTATATGTTCCTAAATGAGCCTTTAGACATTCAATAACTTAAGTTAAAAGGTCCCAAAATGTGACCTTTTACGGAGTTATCACACCCCCAAACTTAAGCTATTGCTTGTCCTCAAGCAATGGATAGTGATAAGTAAAACAAAAATACCATGACAAGTTAAGAAGCAAAATAGTCTTATGGGATAAAATTTCAGCCCTCAACACATATAGCTTCAACATGCTAGACTTGGTCGAGAAATCTAGTACTGTCCCCTAGGGCAAGATTCTTTGTGTGGGTGTGTGCGTTTTTGTATCCAGTCCATGCTTAGTAAACTTAAAAATTTTCTAAGCAAGCTTTCTTACTTTGCCATGACATTTTCAAAATCAACTCCCACCTTGCCTTTCTTTTCTTTTATTAGTTCTACTATGAGGGGAGTCAGCCCATCACTCTATCATCCCACACTCTAGGTGAAAGGGAGCATACCTTCTACCCCCAAGCTAGTCAGGTAGAGTCATACCGTGACTACTTTCATTCACTCATATGCCATGGCATAGCGGAGTGTCCCTCTACAGATATGCCGAGGCATTTATTCACAACTTCATTTTTTTCATTCATTTTTTAGTGGGTTTTTCATCATTCAAAATTTTATGCTACGACATTTTAAGAATTCTCTTATAAAAAATTTATAAGTTTCTCAAGCATGGAAAACATACAATCATGTGTTCAAGGATTTCAAAGAAGCAAGTCCTAAAGTTAGTTCTATCATCCTCAATTAGTCATGTACATTCTATCCTAGCCATCAAAATTCATCATCATCGGGTATCCTTAACTAATTCTTGAAAAACTATTCAATCAATTACTAATGTCATGGCATTTTTAATTTACTATTACTATTGTGCAGTGATGCGAGAACCCTACTTCCCTCAAACTTGAGAGAAGCATTGTCCCCAATGCTTACTAAAACTAAGGAAAATAAAACTACATGCTATGAATGCAATGCAAATGCAAGGTACCTTGGCTTAAGCGGGTGGTGGTGCAGCGGCGGCGCGGCGAGTGCGCTTTCTCAACTTGGCGGGGCTGGAATGTTCGGAGTCAGACGCGGGTGCGGCTAGAGGAATGCTAGGTCCTTTTGGAACGGCTGGGAGTAGGGGTTTCTAATGTTGAGATGCCTTCCTAAGGCGACGTCGGCTCCTATGCAAAGGAGCTTGTTGTGGCATCGCGAATTGTGACTCCTCGGTTGCCTCCGTAGGCTGTGGTACCTCAAGGTTTTCTTCCGCCAAGGGTTCAACATGATGGGGAGATTCCGAACGATGAGCGAGTTGGAGGTTGGCTTCTTGATCGGCATCGGGTGATACAACATGGATGGGATCAGGGTCCTCGGCCTCAGCAGGCTAGGGACTCTCTGCACCATGCGATTGAGGGGCATCAGTATTTGCGGGATGAGGTATTTCTGCAGATGCCTCGACATCCTCATTCGGTGGCACGAGTATGTCAAGGAAGATAGGAATGGTGAAGTTAGTGTGTGGGAGGAATTCCATCAAGGTACTGGTGAGAAATTCATTTCGTCATTTGGCATAGGTGAAATATGTCATCAGTTTGTCAAATAGCTACCTGATATGCTCTTGAGTGTGCTGGACTGCCTGTTCCAGGGCGTTTGAAGTTGCCTTGGCATGTGGAAATAATGTAGCGCGAGATGTAGTTGCCTCTTTTTCCTTCCCTTTGGCTTCCTTGTGACCCAACAACAGAGGGATTTTCGCTTTGGTGATTCCAGCAATACTCGGTAAAATCTCATCAAACATTTCTTCAGGGACCATCTTTTTACGGCATAAGGCAGTGATGAGATTTGGAAATACCAGGGCACTTGCAGGTCGCTTCAGGCACAAATGAGTCTGCTCCACGATAATTTTCCCTACATCGATGGCTCGCCTGAATATGATTGAATGCAGCAAGAACATCCGCTGGCAGGACACTGTGGTGTTGTGGGAAGTGGGTAAGAGTTTGTGCTTCATGAAATGATTCCACAACTTCACTTGTGGAAGTAGCCTTTCCTGGTCCACGGTCTTGCGACTCATTTGCTGACAATCCCATTGTGTTTCAAGAAGACATAGGTCTTCCAGGATGCCTTGGTAAGTTTCGTTGTCAGCTTCTTGAGTGAAACGAGCATGGTGGTCTTCAGCAACTTGCAATTTAAAATAACGATTAATGGCAGAAGGAGTAATATAAATAGAAATGCCACGAACCATAACGGCATGCTGGTTTAGCTCGGTGATGTTGGAGTAAAACTCCTTCACTAAAGTGGCGTTGACAGCGGCGGGATGCTTGGCAAATTTCTGCCAATTATGCTTGGTGACAATATCGAGGAACTCACTCCCTAAGGCAGCATCTTCCTCTTTAGAGAAGACAAACCCTAACTCGAAAAAGACACGATAATTTTTAATTGTTTGGAACCATTCGCGGGTAGAATCATCCACAAACCGTGGTGGCGAAGATGGTGCAGGAGGGCAGGAACGAACCATCGTTTAAAAGAGAAAAATGAGAAAAGAAGGAAAAAGCTTGAACTTTGGACGGTTATGACGGTTTTAGTCAAAGAGAGAAGGAGAAGATTAGATAAGAAAAAGTTAAAGGAAAAGTGAAAAGGAAATGATGATAAAAACAAAAATGAGATTATGTAGGGGATAAAAATAAGAAATGGTGGGGTCTAAGTGGAAAGAAAACTAAATTTAAAAGTTGAAAAATTTTAATCTTAGGTAAAAGTGAAAAAGTTACCTCCTTTTACTATTCACTTTTGCCGCCCAATTTTCACAAGTTTCCTTCATACACTTCACGTGATGGTCATGCGGGAAGTCCCTTGCAACAAAAATAAAATAAACATAATTAATTAAAAATAATAAAGACTAAAATAATAGTAAAATAAAAATTATTTATGCACATGAGTAAATTTAAATTGTCAGGGCATCCTTAAGATGCCAGACCAGTGTCGACGTCGTGCAAGAGCAGCGTTGACTTGTCACGCGCAGGTGGGATTCCTTGGTAAGCCTTCAGGCGCTGGCCATTGACTTTAAAGATGGATCCATCGTCCACGTTCTTGATATCAACAGCGTCGTAGGGGTAAACGTGGTGAACTTCAAAAGGTCCCGACCAACGTGACTTTAGTTTACCAGGAAAAAGTTTGAGCCTTGAGTTGAAAAGCAGCACTTTCTGGCCCACATGAAAAATGTCGTGGCAAAATCATTTTGTCATGCCACTTTTTGGTTTTTTCCTTGTAAAGCTTGGCATTTTCATATGCTTGTCCTCGAAACTCTTTCATTTCATTTAAATCGAGCAATCATTTCTCCCCGGTAAGTTGTGCGTCGAAGTTTAATTTCTTGATTGCCCAGTATGCCTTGTGTTCTAACTCAACTGGGAGGTGGCAGGCTTTTCCATATACCATCTTGAAAGGCGACATTCCCATAGGTGTTTTGAATGCCTTCCTATAAGCCCATAATGCTTCATTGAGCTTGGGGGACCAATCTTTCCTTCGAGGGTTCACCACCTTCTCAAGGATTTGTTTGACTTCTCGATTGGACACCTCAGCTTGCCCATTTGTCTGCGGGTGATATGTTGTGGCAATCTTATGTCGCACTCCATATTTCTGTAATGCCTTGGCAATTAATCTATTATCGAAATGGGTGCCCTCATCGCTAATGATGGCTATCGGTACTCCAAATCGAGTGAATATATTCTTGTGAAGGAACTTGAGCACCGTCTTCGAGTCGTTCCTCGGCGTAGCAATTGCTTCAACCCACTTCGAGACGTAATCGACCGCAAGCAAAATGTATAAGTCTCCAAAGGAAGATGGGAATGGTCCCATGAAATCAATGCCCCAAATATCGAAAAGTTCTATCTCCAGAATATTTTTACAGTGGCATTTCGTGTCATCTGGAAATGTTCCCAGTGCGCTGGCATCTGTCACACACTTTGCAAAATTCGTGGGTATCTTTAAATAGCGATAGCCAATAGAAACCCAATTGAAGGACCTTTGTAGCAGTCTTCGAACCTCTAAAATGCCCTCCACAGGTTGTTGTGTGGCAATTGTGTAAAATATCACTTTGCTCTTTTTCGGGGACGCACCGTCGAATCATTTGATCGGCATATTATTTGAACAAGTACGGCTCGTTCCAAAAATAGAACTTGGCATCATGCAAAAACCTCTTTTTGCCCTTCCTGTTTAGTTCATAAGGAAAAACACCACTAACAAGAAAATTAACGAGGTCAGCGTACGATGGAATTGTCGTGGCATATAAAATTTTCTCGTCAGGGAATTCTTATTTAATGTCAAAAGTGTCATGGCATTCTGAAATGTTCTCTAGCCTAGATAAGGGTCTGCAACCTGATTTTCAGTACCTTTCATATCAATTACCTCTAAATCGAATTCTTACAAGAGTAATATCCACCTAATCAGTCTAGGCTTGGCATCTTTCTTGTTCACGAAGTATTTTATAGCTGAATGATCAGTGTGAACTATAACTCTGGTTCCTATCAAGTATGGCCTAAACTTGTCAAAAACAAATACCACAACAAGTAATTCTTTCTCCGTGGTCGTGTAATTCAATTGTGTATCATTTAAGGTACAACTAGCATAATAAATCACATGAAAAATTTTACCTCTACGTTACCCAAGCACACCTCCCACGGCAAAATCTCTTGCATCGCACATTAATTCGAACGGTGCAGTCTAGTCTGGGGGAACTACGATTGGTGCATAAATAAGTCTTTTCTTCAGCTCTTTGAATGCGCTATGGCATTTCTGATCGAACACAAACGGTTGGTTCTGTTGCAGCAGGGTGCACAAGGGCTTGGATAGTGTGGAGAAGTCCTTGATGAATCTTCGATAAAATCCAACATGTCCAAAGAAACTCTGAATGTCTTTGACAGAATTTGGTGGAGGGAGTTTCTCGATCACCTCGATTTTGGCCTTATCTACCTCAATGCCCTTTTCAGAAATCTTGTGACCTAGGACAATGCTCTCTGTTACCATGAAGTGGCATGTTTCCCAATTCAGTACGAGATCGGCCTCCTCGCACCGCTTCAGTACCTTTGCCAGATTACCGAGGCATTTTTTAAAGTCGTCCCCAGAAACAGAAAAATCATCCATGAAAATTTCAAGATAATCCTAAACCATGTCAGAGAATATGGCTTGCATGCAAGACTGAAAAGTTGTCGGGGCATTACAGAGTCCAAAAGGCATTCTTCGAAAAGCATATGTGCCATAGGGGCACGTGAATGTGGTCTTCTCTTGGTCCTCTAGTGCGATGGAAATCTGGTTATACCCCGAGTAATCGTCTAAGAAACAATAGAATGCCTTGCCAGCAAGTCGATCCAGCATTTGATCGATAAACGGCAAAGGGAAGTGATCCTTCTTGGTCGCCTTGTTAACCTTGCGATAGTCCATGCAGATTCGCCATCTGATGACCGTGCGAGTAGGAATCAACTCATTGTCTTCACTCGTCACCACGGTCATGCCTCCCTTCTTGGGCACACATTGAACGGGACCCACCCACAAACTATCCAAAATGGGGTAAATCACTCCAGCATCAAGCCATTTGAGAATCTCCTTCATCACAACTTGCTTCATGATTGGGTTTAATCTTCTCTATGGCTCTATGGATTTGCCGTGGCATTCTTCCAGCAATATTTTATGCATGCAGATTGTTGGACTTATTCCCTTCAGATCTGCCATCGTCCATCCTAACGCTTTCTTATGCTGTGACAAAACACTTAGCAAACTAGATTCTTGGTTAGAAGTGAGAGTAGAGGAAATAATCACAGGCAAAGTTTCATCACTACCCAGATAAGCATATTTAAGATGTTGTGGCAAATTCTTAAGTTCTAGGGTAGGAGCATGCTGTAATGAGGGCTTAGGAGGAACAAACTCTTCAAAGTTCAAAGGTTCAAAACGCGTACCTGGGCTAGCCTTGAGAAAGCTAGCCTGTTGTTCCTCGGATGAAAAATCATTAGGCTCTCCATCCTTTAAGTTCTCTACTAGCCCCTCATCAGGTCCCAGTTGAATGAAATTGTCCTGGCAAAACTGATTTGCTTCTCTTGTAATTACTGTATCTAATTCAAAAATGCTTTGGCATTCTTCAGAATCATCCATGTACTTGAGAGATCGGAAGACATTCACAGTGACTTGTTGATTGGTCACTCGTATGGTCAGCTCGCCCCTCTCACAGTCGATGATAATACGACCGGTAGCTAGGAAGGGTCTCCCCAATATAATGGGCGCAGTGGCATCGACCTCACAGTCCAAAATAAAAAAATCGACAGAAAAAATGAACTTGTCAACCCGCACGATGACATCTTCAATTTGCCCCTCTTTTCGAACATGTGAACGATATGCTAATTGCAGGATGACCGAGGTGGGTCTCACATTTCCTATCCCGAGCTTGACGAATATTGACTTAGGCATCAAATTCACACTTGAGCCAATGTTACATAATGTCTTCCCAACAAATTTGTCTCCCATTGAACATGTGATGATGAAGCTGCCCGGATCGTGTCTCTTTGGTGGCAGCTTACTTAAGGAAGAGCAAAATTCTTTTGCCGTGGCAATTGTTTCGTACTGTTCAACCTTTCTCTTCTTGGTAATAATTTCCTTAAGAAATTTGGCATAGGTGGGCATTTGTTCCATCGCCTCCAAAAAAGGAACACTGATTTGCAGTTGACTCAGAATGTCAATGAACTTCTTAAACTGGATATCTTTGTTATGCTTCTTTAGTCTTTGTATAAAAGGAGGTGGGGGTCTAGCTTCCTGTACTGACGGGGTGCGAACAGAAGTTGCCTTGGAATTTTTATTTGCCCCTTCAGTTTCTTCACTTAACGAATCCTCAATCTTTTCATTTTCTACTGGTGCTTCTTCTTGCACTTCTTAATCAGCTTGCTTGGTTACAGGGGGTGTCTCATCCTTCGGTTTCCCCCAAACTTATCTTCAACATTAATTTGTGTACCACTTCGGAGAGTTAGCACGTTGTAGCCCTCTTTGCCATGAGGTTTGGTGACTTCAGTGTCACTCGGTAACTGTCCTGGTTTGCGTTCTTGTAATACCGCGACAATTTGACCAACTTGACTCTCCAGCGCCCTCAGCGATGAACTATGGCTCTGAAGTAGGGCCCCTTGATTTTTGATGGAGGTCGCATGGTCTTGCAGCATTGTTTTTATTGCTGCAATAAACTCTTGCATTGTGGCCTCCAAAGAACTGGTATTTGATGAAGAAGACCCTCCCTTATTAGAATTATGCCATGGCATAGTCGATTGATAACTCTGGGAATCATTGTAATTCTGCTACCGAGCTGGTTGATAGGCATTGTTGGATCCTTGATTTCCCCACGGAAAGTTTGGATGCTGGCGCCATCCAGGATTATACGTGTTAGAATAGGGTTATTGTTACCTCGATTAAAATTGCCCATAAAGTTTATAGATTCTTGATTTTCGTGGCATAATAGACACGCTGAATGGGTTGCCTTCACTTCTCTCACCTCTCTTGGCCTTTGCAAAATTTTTAGCATGTTGGTGATAGCAGCAAGTTGGGTGGGCACATTATCTTTAGAATCTAGCTCGAAAGCTCCGTGTGACTTGAGCCCAGCTACAAGCCATGTGGATGGAAACTGATAATCATTAGTGGCAATCTTATCCAGAATGTCAAATACCTTTGCTGGTGATTTTTCAAGCAGCGTCCCATTTACCGAGGCATCTAGCATCATCCTCGTAGGCGCGTTAACTCTATTGTAGAACATCACCACTTGAGTCCAATCTTGAAAACCATGGTTTGAAAACTTGCGGAGCAATGCCTTGTATCGATCCCAGCATTCATTGGATGTTCATATTCGGAGGATTACGCCGCAATTTTTTTTTTTTGCACAGATCTGTCCACGACTCCATTGAACCCGCTGGAACGCCACTCAACCATGCCCTTGCTCGGTCGCGTAGGGAGTATGAAAACAACTTTAATTTCAGAACATCTTCGTGCACCCCTTGTTGGCGAAAAAAATCACATACCTCCAAGAAGTTACAAATATGTTGCCTAGCATCTTCATTTGGCATGCCCCCCAACTATCCTATGGAGTTCAACATATTGAACATGACAGGTTTGAGTTCAAAGTGGGCAGCCTGAATATCTGGGGCCACGTGAACCTGTAATGGACAATCTTTTACAAAATTCTTTCATTCTTTGATAAAGAAAGGAATAAAAACATTTTCAAACAGAACAATCTCATATGAAAAAGTTTAAAGAATATCAAAAGAATCAACAGCTCTTCAATGTTTCAAAGTTATAGTTCTTTTGACAAGTATCAAGATTTATGGATTAGTTCCAGTTTGGCTTTCCTATTTTCTAAGGTTTCATCTTATTGAAGATGTCACTCCTCTCTTGCTCTTTGTGAACATTATCACATGCCTCACTTTATTGACTTGGTATTTTAACCGGATGCGGACAAAATGACATAACTAGCATAGCCAGTTACTAGACCTTCCAGAATACCTCTATTTCAGTTCTTTGAAATCTTCTATTCTAACCAAAGTAGTGCGAAAATATTGGTCTAAAAACAAAATTTCTGTGTGCACGTGTGTGAAGTTTGACTATAACATGTATTATTTAACAACTTCTTATTTAGTAACCTTTTGTCATTTTGGCTAGCTGAATTCAGCTTTATTGACATTTGCCTTTACTGGACTAGCTGAAGGGTTCATTTCATCACAAAGTCTTCGACTTGACAATCACAATAAAGCAAACACCGAAGTACCAAATACCCGAACAATGTCATATTTTGAACATAGTCTATTCATAAAGCAGGGCTTTTGAGTTTCCTCTAGAACCAATTGCCTTAGTGGAATAGCTCAGCTTTATATGATAATATAACATGGGTATATAACTCCACCCTCTTAAGCTTATTAAGAAGAACCTGTTATAGCCTAGGTGTTTGGTGGAAATCAAAAAATCTCATCGTTAGAGTTCAATTTCCAAGCAACTGACTTAGATTAGATTTGTAAAGATTTCATCCTCGAACCTCAGTAATAGAAGAGTAATCTAGTTAGTTTCACGATGTCACACAAAAGATGACCCATGTTGTACGCTCTTATATGTAAATATCAAGCCTTTTGTTTAATTCCTTGCACTGGAGAATTCTCATATTTGTAAGAAGATGATATAGTGTTTGGGTGTATTTCATCTAAGGTAAGGTCAAGGTCCTTGTTTTACCAGTTTTGAATCTTGATACTTTGTCAAAGATGTATAACTCTAATCATAAAAGAGTTTTTAATTTAGTGATATTCAAAGAACTGCAAGATTGCAAAATTGATTCAATGCTCATAACCTTAAAAGCAACACAATTTTATTCATTACACAAAAGGTGAAAAAAGGAATAAAAACATGTTCAAACAAGATACTAAAAATGAAAGGTACAATGGTAGTAGATAACAACTTCCATTTATTTATCTAATTGTCCTATTACTTCTTGGATATTGGTTGTGTAATCAGACCAGAATCTTTGTCCTTGTTTGCCCCCATTTCTTGATCATTTCTTGGGTAAAACCTTCAGATGTACAACTCTCTACTTTCTCCTTAGCAGTCTTTTTCTCAAATCTCCTCATTATCTTTTCCTTCCCTAACTGTAATTTGGGCTCAAATTTAGTTCCAGAATAATTTTCCTTGGTGATGATAATTGTGTCTTGGTTCTGGACGCTCATTGCAGTTACCATTGGATTAGTATTCATCAGACTCCTTAAATTACCCCATGCCTTGCTTGTTTTCAAAAAACCTGATGTATGTGTTTGAGGTGTCTTTAGGGTTGTATCTGCAACATTCCTTTGTAAACCTATAGGCCAGTCTCGAATTACTTCTTCTTTATGAGTTTTGCCCTTTTTCTTTGCAATATCATCCGCTGTATGAACTTCACTTGCTTTGATCCTAACTTTATTTTTGGGGTTTACTCCTAATTGTTTGATCAAAATGGATTGATTGTTAACATCCACTTTTATAAATCCATGAGTCACAAGATCTTGGATTCGCCGTTTGAAATTACTGCAATTCTCAATAGAATTCCCTCGAATTATCGCATGATATTCACAAGAGACCTTCTCATTATACCAACTAGGGTATGGAGGCAACAAATGTTTAGCTAGACATGGAGCAATAAGCTGGGCTTGAAGTAACTTGGGATATATCTTGCGGTATGAAACTGAAGGAAAGTTGGGTAGAAGCTCTTTTGACCTCATTATCTCTTTACAATTATTTACTTTTCTTTCTTGAAGACCTTTAAGACGATTACTTTGAATGTTTGACTTTTTATCAATATCATAAGAAAGACTATAATTTAAAGATTTCTTTTCCTTGACCAACTTTGAATTTATAAGGAATTTAGGTTTCACTTCTTCAAAATATAGCAACCCTTCTGTTATAAGATCTTGGACTTTTAATCTCATAATTATGCAATTTTCTGTAGAGTGACTGAAATCTCCCGAATGATAATTGTACGAATTTTTGACATCTTGATACTCCGGGCGCAAGTAAGTACTAGGAGAAATGGGTGTTATAAGGCCACTTTCAAATAGAAAGGGTAACAAGTCTGAATATGAGATTGGAATTGGAATAAGATGTGTTCTTCTCTTTTTAGCCTTTTTTAATGTCATTTGATTCTCTTCCATGCTTCTTTTCTTTTATGATAGCTCAACTGATTCTTGGATTTGTATTGGATTTCCACATTCTTCTACAAGTTCCTGATAATTTATTTTCCTTGCCTTGGTTACAACACCAGCGTTTATAATCTCATCCAAATTCTTTGTAATTGGATCCTCTAAGGGCTTTTCTCCATGAATCACAATATTCAACATGTCCATTAACTTGATCATTTGTATTCTTGACTCATTCTGGAACTTTTTCGCTTGATCAATCATCTCTTGTTGGGTTTTTACCAATTGCATTTGAATTTTCTCAATACTTCTCACACGTGTTGATATTACATTCATTGCTTTCAATCTTTTAAAGACTTGCCCTGATTCTTGAATGCACTTTCATAATTGATGATATTAAAACCCCTCACATATTATTTCCATGTCTTCATGATTGACACATGTTAAAACACCATGCAAAATGTGAACATAATGCACAAATAAAAATGCAAATGCAAATGCATGTATGAATGAAAAATGTATGATTCAAGAGTGATCATCTTAAAACAACTTTCATTGAACACAAAAGTTTTAATACAAGACTTTACATATAAATAATAACTTTCACTCCTAACTTCTCTATCTCCTTAAAAAGCCAATTTAATTTCCATTTATTCTCTAGAGTCGAGTTGTCCATCTGCTTCAATTCCCTTGTAAAGCCAGCTAAGTCTACTAACTTATGGGCTACATTACTTGCTTGGATAAAGACTTTCTTCATGTCCTTGTATTTTTCCTGAATCTTACATGTCATCTCCTAAAATTGTAGACAATATTGCTCATTTTCACTCATAAGAGAGCCTTTGTGTTTAAGAAGTTCTTGTACAAGATCTCCATAGTCTTCTACATCTTTTTTTAATACGTTATTTTTTGCTCTAGTGGATTCCAGTTCAGCATTAATCTCATGTTGGCAGAACTGATATGAAGTTTCTATATTGGCTATAGTCTTCTTCAATATTTGGTTTTCATCTTGACATTTTCCTAAATTGATGATGGTTGTATTGTACATTTTTTTTGCAATTTGTATCATAAGAAAATTTTCTTGCCTATTCTTCATATATCTTTTCATTTTTTCTCCATTGCTCAGTATCATTTTTCAGTTTAATGATCCATGTTGTCCATTCTTCTAGGGTATTTCCTAGGCCAGCATTTCCAAAAGCTTGAATGATTCTTCGAAAATCATTAAGCATAGCTTCAACCTCTATGCTCAATTTCTTATTTTCATTTTTCCAAAAAAGGGCTTGAGCTTCATAAAAACTTTCTCCTTTCTGAATGCTTCTATTGATGCTCTTACCATAAAATGCTTTTGGTACCAATCTAACAGGATCTTTGGGTACATAGCTTTCAACATTTTTGAGAGCTTCTTCAAGATACCAGTTCTTAGTTGTGTTATAGTTCACTTGATCATGAAACCCTTTATCCATAATAAAAACCTTTGATGACCACTCTCGAATCAACACCTTTGATTATGCCATGATTATGGAATGTAATCAAAAGAAATTAATATAAACAAGTTAGAGAAAAATAAAATATATTTATAGAATAAAAAATAAAGAATAATTAGTATCAATCAATGGAAAGAAAGGACCCTATTTATCATAGTATATATATATCATAACCTCATGCTTTCTAGTTCCATGCTTTGTTTAGAAAAATAACCTAACCACATGATTTCTAGTTCACATGCATTTATTAGAAAAGTAAAGTAATACTAAGTAAATTAAAATACTAAGTAAATTAAAAAACTAACATGCTTTTCCTTGTGTACTAAGACTCACTTGGGTTAGGCTTCACCTAGACACAAGCTCTAGGTAGTCTATATGCTGAGTTTAGGCTCTAAGGTAAAAAGGATCAACGAATTGTCCTTTGTTGGTGCCCTCTTGGACTGTCAAGCCCTCTATCCTGGTCCATTATAGACTTTCGGATCAAGTTTAATTCGAAGGAACAAACTTCCTTATGTCCATGCGGAGGTGAAAACCACATGAGGAACATAAGGTGTGAGCTCAAAGAATGGTCCCCTATCTCATACGGAGGTGAAAACCACACAAGGGAGTAGTTTCTCATTCAAACTAAATAGGATAAGAGTGAGGTTTTAGCTCATATCATGAATACAATGCACAATGGGTGAGGAAAAGCATAAACAAATAAAATAATATACACCATGTAAATTTATTCTAAAGACTTTAATTAAATCTGTAAACATAAGAAAAACAAGTTAGTATAATTATTAAAATAATTAAAAGATTAAAACAAAATTAACACAAATTTATAATTTTATTGCAAAGATAATTAATTAATAAAATGGTGGCTTGACTCTCTTTAAAAATGATCCCCAGCAGAGCCGCCAAGCTATTGAGATGTTTATTGCCCGACGACAGAAAAAACAAATAGTACACCTAGGTGTAGCTTGTCTCGAAAAAGTAAGTGTTTTTCTTCCTTGAATAAGATAAAACACTAATTTGAAGAGTCACCACCAATCATTTATTAAGGTGTGATTGGTCACCAAAATGTTATGTCATTTTAATAAAATTCCTAAGAATGATATTAAAATAACACAACAAGGGTCTTCTTACCAGAGAATGAGTTCGGGAGTCGATTACGTATGGGGAAGGATTAACACCCCCATAACGCCCAAAATTGATATCAGTGTTTATTAATTAATATCTTTGCAATAAATTATAAATTTGTATTTAATTTTAATTTATGATCCTATTGACTAATATCAAGCATATTATTTTATACCAACAATTATTTAAAATATCTTCCTAATCAGTTAAGGAGATATTTTTCAATTCATTGTATAAAATAAAATAACCCAAATATGTAATACACTTAATGATTAAAACTTGAAAATATCAAAATACTAGGTTACTAGTACAAATATTATGTATTTTAGGTACTAAAATATAAATAAAATAATAATAATATTAAAAATTAAAGATATCAAAATATGGTGATTAAATTGTAAAATAACAAAAGTATTATCACTAATTCGAAGTATTATAAAAAATTAGGTACTAGTAATGTAATTTAATCAAATTATTAATACGGGATTAAAATATAAATTACTAAAATAATAGGGACTCAAATGGATATTTACCCTAAATATATATAAATATACTAACAATGACTAAAATATAACAAAACAAAATGTGAAAACCGAATTAAAATATGCAAAAACTTGATTTCGGGACCAAAATGAAAGGTTTATAAATTACAGGGACCATAGGAGAGATTTACCCATCTTTGAATTACACAATAGCCCCTCCCCAAAAACGACGTCATATGGGAGAGGGTATAAATGGCCCAAAATCGGCTTAAAAAGGCCATTTCTCTCATTTCTCTCAAATTGCTTGCTCTCAACTCTCTCTAGGTTTCCCTCACAGGAGGGAAACTGTCCAACTGCCGGCCACCATGCACCGTCGTTAATAGCCGCCGCCGGCCACCACTCACGATGGCTGGAATTTCACAAACTATCCCAAAAAGTATATCGTAGCACCCCCTACCCGAATCTGAGCCTATCTTTTGCTAAAAACTAGTCAATCTAACTAGATCTGAAATTTTACCTTCGGTAAAATGGTTTCTCTGATGACGTTTTGGGTTTCACCGGTTAGGTAAGTTCCTTCAATCTCTTCTTCTTGCTTTCAATTTGTTGCTAGCTGGTTGCCTTGTTGGTTGCTCTCCCTTTATCTCTCTATTTTTGCCTCTACGTTTCCTTGTCTCTCCGTTTTTCGTATAGATGCTTGTTGTTTTTTCTTGCTTGCAGGTTTGGCCTTTTATAGGCCTCGAAGACTCGACCGAAATGATGATATTTTGGTGAGTCACCGGACCTACGATGATGACTCACCATAGATCGATGTGTTGTGCGATCCTTGTTACTCTTCTGGAGTCTTCGGGAGAGCTCTAATGAGGCGGTGGAGGCATGACAATTGTGGGTTGAAGCAGTTGGAGGCGGCGGCCGGAATAGGCCCTAGGGTGTAATGAAACCCTAGGGTTTCTGCTGGATCATTTATGGCCCTTGATCTGTGTTTGGATCAGACGGTTGAGAGCTGCTGACAGTTGGAGAAGATGAGCAGAAAACCCTAAATGAGTTTGGGCCTTCTCAGGCCTACTTTGATTTTGGGTGTGGCACGAATTTTGGGCCTATTTTGGTTGTTGTAATCGGGCCTGAATCTTGCTTTGTAATTGGGCCTTCGAATCTTGTGATAATAATAATAATATATAATATATAATATATAATATATTATATATATAATATAAATGTCGCTCGGACGAAAACAACTGTCGACAATATGAATTAAAACAATAATTTTTGTTGGAGTGGGACGAGTAGGGATAGGCATAGATTAGGATGAGTTGAGTTTTTATCTCACCCAACTTAATCCTATCTTTTTAAAAAAAAAAGTTTAATATAATTTGAGTTGAGTATACTTTTTTCAAAAAAATTATTAGTATCAAATCAAATTAAGTTAAAATCCGTCAAATTTTATGATAGAGGTTCAAAAGTGAAAAACCAAATCAATACCCACATAACACATCATCATAGCCCAAAAACGAACCCAAGATTCGGAGGAACACACAAATAAGGACTCAATTGAACAAATGAGAACAAATAAAACCAATTTCATATTGTTACTAGTAAATGCAGGAGACACTATAAAATACCTTAAACCCTAATTACTTGCCCACTGTCATTCCCTAAACCCCCCAGAAGCCACCGAACAACTTGAACCCAATCCAAAGACACCGCCATTTTTCAGTTAATTTGATTGTTTCGAACCAACGAAAAACGTGGGTTTTTGGAACCTTTAGTCAATGGCTCTTTACTTATTGTACGAATCATCTTCTGGGTTTGCGCTATTCCAGGCTCAGGGGCTCGATGAAATCGGTCAAGGAGGCTGTCAGGAACTCGGTTGCCGATCTGAACCGGTTCGGTAAGGTAGTTCAACTCACAGCTTTTCAGCCTTTTGAATCCGCTATTGATGGTCTAAACCAATGCAACTCTGTTTCTGAAGGTATAAATGTTTTTGCCTTTATTTTGTTTTTCAAGCTTCTGCCTTTAGTTTTGTTTTGCCTCCCAGTAATTTTATTCAATCTATGTTTTTCGGCTTGGGTTTTTGTTAGTAATACAAGTTTTTACAGTTTAAGTAATTTTTTGGTAAATTATTATGTTTATTTTCTGCTTCGATTTGGGTTTTGCTTGAAATAATATATTCCTCCATTTTTGGTTTTGTTGTATAAGTGATTTTGTCTTTTAAAATACTAGCTAAACAAACACGCATTGATAATGACTGCCGTTTCATATGAGGTTGCTTATTACTTAGGTTAACAATTGGATTATGTCTGGTTTCATTGGTGGTTTCTGCTCATATTTTTTTGTAAGTATATTTACTTGGTGGTTTGATTTGGATTGCTCGAAATAAAGGATTCTTCCTTTTTTTAGTGGTTTGTCAGGTGAATTAGCCTTTCAGAATACCAGCTAAAGGAAGACACACACACACAATGACATAGTTTGCCATTTTGTATGAGTTTGCTTGCTGTGTAAGTTGGGTTAACCATTGGTTTATATCTGGTTTCATTGATAGGGCTTATGACCGATGAATTAAGGAGCTTTTTGGAGCTTAATCTCCCCAAAGTCAAGGAAGGCAAGAAATCGAAGTTCAGTCTTGTAGTTGCGGAGCCTAATCTTGGTTCCCACATCTCCGAAACTATTAAAATTACATGCCAGAGTGGAGAGTTCATACTTGAGCTTCTTCGTGGTGTGAGGTTGCATTTTGATAAGTTCATCAAGGACTTAAAGGTTTGCGAGTAGCCTTTATGTTTCACATTTATTTTTCTTCCCAGAAAACGGCTACAAGCTTGTGTTTTTCCTAAAACTTTGTAGCCTGGGGACTTAGAAAAAGCTCAGTTTGGTCTGGCACACAGTTACAGTAGATCAAAGGTTAAGTTCAATGTCAATCGAGTAGACAATATGGTTATTCAAGCAATTTTCCTTCTTGATACTCTTGATAAGGATATCAATTCATTTTCCATGAGAGTGAGGTTCGTATTTACTTTAATCTTTAAACTAGCATTTTTTTAGTTTAATATGTAACCATAACTAGTATGGGCATGGATTTTATGTAATGGATATACTTTGATTGGTGACTTCCTGCAGGGAATGATACTCATGGCATTTTCCGTAGTTGGTAAAGATTGTCAATGACAATTATCTGTATTCAAGAGTTGCTAAGCTTATAGAGGATAAGTCGAAGTTGTCTGAAGAACACTTCCCTGCCTTAACCGAATACTCGCGATGAGGACAAAGCAAAAGAAATTGTTGAAGCTGGAAGGCGTCAATGGGTAGATCTCTTGTATTTATACCACAATTCAACCTTATTTTCTCATGCCCCCATTTATTAACTTTTTTCTTTCTTTTGCAGGACAGGATTTGACTCCAGTTGATTTGATTAATGTTCAACTATTTGCTCAGAGGGTTGGAAATTGCCGAGTACTGAAAGAATCTTTATGATTATTTAGTGACAAAGATGAATGATATTGCACCAAATTTGGCATCATTGATTGGGGAGTTTTTGGGGCACGGTTGATATCTCATGCTGGTAGTCTCACAAATTTGGCGAAGTGCCCCTCTTCCACTCTTCAGATTCTTGGTGCTGAGAAGGCCCTTTTCAGGAATTTTACTTCTCACCTTGTCTTACGACTTTGTGGGGTCGTAAAATGTGCGAAGAAACAGAGTTCTTGATAAAATTATCTCCCTTGTTGAGCTATGCCATTCAGGTCTTGCTTTCAAGAGTAATCGTCTTATTGCCCTATTTAATTTCTTTTCCGATATTTTTCTAACATTACTTTTAAGGCATTGGTCTCACTCATTAGCTTGCTGCTGGTGGCTTCAGGGCACTGAAAACACGAGGAAACACACCCAAGTATGGTCTTATTTTCCATTCATCTTTCATTGGTCGGGCATCTGCTAAAAACAAGGGCCTAATGGCAGGTTATCTTGCAGACAAATGTTCCATTGCATCTCGAATCGATTGCTTTGCAGGTAATTATCATTTTTGTTCACTCATATGCTGTTTTCCATAATTTGATCAATTCTCGTGTGCAGAGAGGGGCTCCACTGTTTTTGGGGAGAAATTACGAGAACAAGTCGAGAAACGACTTGAATTCTACAGCAAAGGTGTTGCACCTCGAAAAAAGCATTGATGTTATGAAGTCTGCAATTGAAAGTACTCAAAACAAAGGTACACAGAGATGCCAATCCCATTCTTTTTGTACAAATTTTGAATGTATTTTTTTCCAATTTTTAGATGTTCGTTAGAACTAAGACGGTAACACGATATCTTGCACCCAAGGCCTTGGAGAAATTGATGTCAGTTGATCTCTGCTCCTACTGAAAGTGTTGCTTATTTCACTGCAGTTAGTCGATCAGCTTCGGTAAGTATGATTTCTATTTGAAATTCTTATCTATTATCATGTTTAATGCAGATGTGGAAATGGAAGAAGCCCCCACCTGTTGAAGCTTTTGCAAAGAAAAGCATTAAAAAGAAGTCGAAACCTGAAGACGCCCCAGTTGCGGCTGCAAATGGAGATGCTTCAGAGGATGCTAAATCAGAGAAGAAAAAGAAAAAAGAGGAGAGAAAGATGGAGCATGAGCAGGATCTCACACCGGAGAAGACAAACGCTTAGCAAGACGGAACGGCGAAGAAGAAAGAAAAAGAAGAGCAAAGACGAAGGAACTGCTGCAAGTGAAACTAAAAAGAAAAAGAAGTCCAAGGAATGAATTCATCACTGTTGTGCTCAATTTTGTGTAATGGCGTTGCTAATAGTTTTTTTATAAGTGGTGGTGTAGGAATATGGTTTATTTGCTCGTCAAACTTTTTTTCTTCACAAATGAACAAATTTGGCATTTGTTGAACTCCCTTGGTATTGAAAGTGAGATTTATTTTTACTCGGTATTCAGATTCGAGGTCTTTGAATTCACGTGAATGTCGAAAATAATAAGTACTGAAATGATAATTTAGTTAAATTATTTAGTTAAATGTTAAGATTTTTTTACTCTAAAATAAAAAAAATAGAATGTTGAGATTATAATGCTCTAAATAATATGTATTAAAAAATTATTTAGTCAAATTTTAAGGACACATTTTGACATTATACATTTCAAGTATTCTAATTTGTCACGTGTATAAAAATATATGGGTAATTACACGGGTGACCACCGAACTATAGTCATAAACATTTAGACCATCAACGTTTGAAAACGATCAAACAGGCAACTCAATTATTTAAATGGCTCATTCAGCCACTGTCCGTTAATTTTAAAGAGGTGATGACATGGTCGTTAAAAATTGGCATAATTATATATTTAGTCTTTAATTTACACATTCTATCAATTTAGTCACTATTTTAATTCAATTAAAATTAATTAATTTGTCCTCCAATCATATAATAACGTGTCACCAAATGTAAAGGGAAATATAAGAGAGATGCTTTAAGTATTCTAATCTGTCACATGTGTAAAAATATATGGGTAAATTACGGGTGACCACCGAGCTATGGTCATAAACCATTTGACCATCAACGTTTGAAAACGATCAAACATACCACTCAATTATTTAAATGGCTCATTCAAGCCACTTCCGTTAATTTTCAATAGAGTGGTGGCGTGGCCATTTAAAAAACTGGCATAATTATATATTTAGTCTTTAATATTCACACATTTTATCAATTTAATCATTATTTTAATTCAATTAAAATTAATTAATTTTATCCTCAAATTATATAGTGACACGTGTCACCATCGGTGTAAAGGAAAAATATAAGAAATATGCGTGGGCGTGGGTTGAATTAGAGAACTCTTTTGTCCCTAGCATATTCTTGCCACTAGACCAAGCAATTTATTTAGTTTTAATTGCACAATATTTTATATATTATGGTTAGGTTATTTTTGCACATGTGTATATATATATATATATATATTATTAAAATAAATTTAATAATAAATTATATTTACATATATGTTAATTTATAATTAATGTAAGACTTAAAAATAAAAATGAGTTTAATCTTTTATTTTAAATTTTTTTACAATTATTTTTATACAGGTGGTGACACGTGTCACTATATGATGTGACACTTTCAATTGGAGGGTTAAATTTATTTAATTAAATTAAAATAGTGACTAAATTTATAGAATATAAAATATTAAAGATTAAATATATAATTATGCCATTTTTTTAACGACCACATCATCACCTCCGTTTAAAATTACGGATAGTGGCTTGAATGAACCATTTAAATAGTTAAGTGGTATGTTTGATCGTTTCAAACGTCGGTGGTGAAAATGGTTTATGACTATAGTTCGGTGGTCACCCGTGTAATTTACCCAAATATATTTATTTGTAAGATTAATACTTTTTAATATGATTTGATCATGCTTATGGCGAAGGGTTATGTTTTTAATAAACTCGAATTTAAATATTAATAAAATTAAAATAAACAAATTAAGCAAAATAAGACTAAAAAAGATAAAAGAAAAACCAAACACTAACTGAGATATGTTGATAACGTTATGGTACGTTGATGATGACTATTGATTCTTATCAGCTACATTTTCTCTCTCAAGAATTTGATTTTTTTTAGTTAATTGCATAGTATATTTTCAAACTATGATCTTTATATATTTAAATATTTCAATGTTGTTTTAAACTATAACTTTTATTTTAAATTAATCTTAATACTTTTGAAAAAATTAAACTATGACCCTCATTTAAATTGACCAGACATTTTGAATCTTTTAATTTCATCCCCGAATCATATAAAATATAATTATTTCAAGCATAGTTTAACCAAATTTATTTTAAATCTAACTTTTTTTACACGAAGATGACTAAAATTATAATTTTTTAAAACTATTTGTGAACTTAATTTAATTTGAAGTACTTTTCTTAAAAATAAATATCTTTAATGTTGAACTCTTTAAATGTTATTAATGGTAAACGAGTATTGTCCTGAATTTGAATTTGTATATATAGTTAGTGATTAAAAAATTCTAAACAAATATATCTGTAATAACTCAATATATATAGTTTTGTTGGACATGTAATTAGCACTAAACAACGTGAAGGCTATGCTGATATTAACTATTTGGATTTGTTTGCAAATTACTAATAACATTAAAGTATTGTAAAATAAAATTATTAGTATTGACTATTAATTTATTATTTAAAAATAAATTATTTTCAATCAATCATATAATAAGAGAATCAGGAAGGATCGTCAAGAACCCCGTTAATGAGCTTAACCCCGAGTCCAAGATCATCGACTCAGCTCCTTCTCATCAGTTTCACCATTACCATCACTATGTTCTTCCAAGGAAACATCCCCTTCCCTCTCAATCTTTCCTTTCCTTCCTATTTCCTATCTTCCATGATTCAATCCAATTTCCGTTGAATCTCCAACAATCTTACCCTACTCTAACATCATCTTGGCATCTTTGCTTTCTGGCTTGAACTCCAACAACGGGATGAATGAGGAGACACGGTTCTGCTTTTCTGATTTGTACATCTATTCCCCTATACGAATAAAATCGAAGATTTAAATTTAAATATTGTAAATGAAAAAAAATAGATCAGAATGATCACTTTTAATAAATTACAGTACTTATTTTAAGTTAGTTGATTAATAAATTATATATTATAGTTAAAAAATAGATTTAGGGATGAATTAACTTTATTTTAGGATTTGAAAGAGTATTTTCAAGTTTTGTATTTAAAGATGAATGATATAAATTGATAGTTAGCACTTAGAGTGTGCATAGTTTAAGATTCGGTTTCACAAATATTTAAAGAAATTTAAATGATTCGACGTATAATTTATTTGAGGTTTGTATTTAAAGATGAATGATATAAATGGATAGTTAGCACTTAGAGTGTACATAATTTAAGTTTCGGTTTCACAAATATTCAAAGAAATTTAAAGGACTCAACGTAAAATTTATTCGAGGGTAAGCTATTTTAATTTATTAAAATTAGGATCAATTGATAGAATATATAAATAACATTGACCAAATGTGTAATATATCAAATATTTTAATTGTCACATCAGCTTCTCCGTTAAATATTAACGATAAGCAGCTTAATTGAATGCATTTAAATAGATGAGTGATCTGATTGACAAAATTTCAAAAATATTGGTTAAATGAAAAGGGGCAATGGTTAGACGGTCACCGGTATAGTTTACCCTTTATTTTAAATAATTTATCTTTAAAATTTTAACTAATTTATAATTATAAGTCGAGTCTTAAGAATTTAAATTTTTACGAGTTAAATTAATGGTGATCGTTGTTAGTGGTGCTCATGGCTGCTAGTCGAGCATTGTAGAATCTTCCTTTAAAATATATTTAAAATAAATAATAAGATATTTGTTATCATATAAATACTACTTATATAAAGTATAATCCTATTATTGCCAAATTTTTAAGATAAAAGTAAAAAAGATACTTAATTTAAAACTTGAAGTTTATACATATAAGGCAACAATTTAGTTTATAACCCATCCATGGGAATACATAAAAATCTTGAGAGTACTTACTTTTTGTGGCCCTTGATAAAATTGTGATACCATACAGAAGATTGTTTGGGAATTCGTTTCAAATTATTAACGAAATCAACATAATAAGCCCAAATCGAACTCTATACCCTTCGGTCCATTCAAAGTCATCAAATAAACTCCAGTAGAAATATCCCTTCACATTCACGCCATCCCTAACCAATATAAACCACATTTATAACTCAGTATATTATATTAATGTAAATTTAAGTGAAATTTCATAATTTGGAGATCTCCTACGGAAGTTGTTCTCAACCTAGTGTTGGGGGCAGCCTACTATCTTACCTCCCCCTTACCCCATTACATATGGGAACAAGGGACAACCATTTTTTTTAGAGATTATGAGTTCAAGTAATTTAAAAATATCTAAAATTGTCATAGATTTTCTATTGAAAATTTGTTTTCACTCCCTAAAATTTTATAAGTTCAAGTTCGCCCCTCCTGAAATTTTATAAGTTCAAGTTTCCTGCTAACTTAAATCTTGTGTCCGCCCCTGAATGTGATAGATATCATATCACTTTTTTATTACATAAAGTTTAGGTAAGGGAGACTCCATAGTATATGGTCAATGCATACCTAAAACTCAACTAGGATTTATATAGAAATTCTACATATTGCCCTCCAAGAGTGACGGTGGTAAGATTCAAACTTGACCTTACAAGCTCAATTCTGAATCTCAACGTTTGTGCTAACCCTCATCGACATATATCATATCACTTTAAAATATTACGTGCAAAATAATTTGATAAATTCACGGGTTCAATTACTAAATAATCAATCATAAAAAAGCGTACGAATTATATAAATATTAAAGATAATATAATAATGATATTCGATATACTTACTCAATTGCCTTGGTGATTTCTTTGAAATGTTTTTGAACAAATTCAATTCTATGTTGATCGTTTAGAACCTGATTGATTATACGGTGTCGTTCCTTTCTCGGTAACACCTAAAAAAATATTATCGAAAATAAGTAGTAATTATAAAATAATAAGCATTTTACAAGCAGAGGTTTCATACCATTCTCGGAAATGTAGATTGCAATGTTTTCACCGTAGGTTCTTCACAAATCTCAAGATTTTGTGGAGTCCTTTGGGGTAGATGTAAAAGAAAGAACTTCCTCGGCTTTTGGACCAATCAAAACTCATCTTTTTCCGCTGCCACAACAATAAAAACAATGACATCTTTACATATAGGTTATGTTATTCGAATTCGAATGTATGATTAATTCGATTAAGTCATTTACTGTGAGATTTACATGGTTGTCGGTGTAGGCACTGACCGGTGTGCCTTTGGGAAGGTCGGGATGTTCTTGAGTATCTTGAGGGTAGTAATTCAAGCCAATGAATCCAAAGATCCTTTCACAATTTCTTCTCTTCTTTGTGAAAACAGGCAACCTATCTTTTACCAATTTTCTCATGATTGATGGGTATTTTCTCGCACTAGTGGTTCCATATACCTAAAAAAACACACCACTTTGAACTTATTTTCTGGAAAAAATACCTTATAAATTAGGTGAGACGAAAGGAATATTGTAATTGAAAAAATAAATAATGAATGGCATTAGCTCGAGATTATTTAGGATCTAGGATTGATTCTATAGTAGTACCGAAGTCGTTGTGCAGTCTTGACAATTACGGTAAAATCGTAGTCCCTTTCCAACGATTATATATATTAGTTAAAGATAGGCTGTCATATCGACCGATCCAACAAGCAACAAATCTAAGACTTCCGCTGACAATTTATAGCATTTTAATACTCTTTTTTTTTCAAAAATTGGATATGCAGTAGCTACTGGGGAGGCTTTACGCAGCTGTCTTGTCTTGAATATTTTTAAAGTAGTAGCTGATGCACATGCTTACAATGAGAAACTGGAATTATACGATAATCTCTGTTTAATATTAAAAATACATTATGAGAAATTAATCGGAAAGTAACGATGAATTCCTTCAAAGGTGGGGGGGGGGAAGTAAAATCGTCGGGAAGAAACGATGACTTGTACCTCAAATCGTCAGGACTCCAAGATAACTTCAATACACACAATAGAATAAACCCCAGACTCTTAAATAATCCCAAGACAGCCCCATTCACTATTTTTCTTCCAACTGCAATAGTTCTATCATTTTGCCTATAAATTACGTAAGAGATTGTTCAATAATAGAAAAAAAAGTGGGGTTTACTAACCATCCCAAGTCGAAGTCCATGGCTCTTTTTGCTGCCCTTTATCAGCAAATGTGTTTGAATATGGCTCGTAATACTGTGCAACATTGCTCATTCCTACACCTCCTTGTTCTGCCTGTCGAATCAAATTAACCATAACAAACATTAAATGTAAACAGTTGGTGGACTCACACTTGTTTAAAGTTCAAACCATCCTTCAAATTCTAATATCTGTCTAACGTTCGAAAAAGTTTAAGGTTTAGAATTCGAAGTTTATAGTTTAAGATTCAGGGATTAGGGTTACACATTTTTTTGGGGGTTAAAAAATCCATCAAATGAAGTTTTTGACATGATTATTACCTGATATTTCTCCTTGTAAAGTTTAGCAGCCGTTGCGGGCAAGAAGAAGGTTATGGATAGCAATATAAGGTTCAGTGGCTGAGTTACCATACTGACATGTTTTTCTATCTGAACATCTCCCTGGTGGAGCAATTCCTACGGTATACCCGAATTTAGCAATGATGTATGGCTCATTGATTGTAATCCAGTGTTTAACTCGATCTCCAAAGTTTTAAAGCAGATTTCTGCGTAGTTCTTGAAATTTCCCTGAAAGTAGAAAGACCCGAAATCATGGTATCACATTGTATATGTTTCTTAATTTGTTTCATATATTTCGAGGGCCATACTTTAAAACAAGGATGAACCAAGAGGAGTTGAGAGTGTTTGTATCCTTTAAAAATTTTAAATTTAGATAAATCTTGACAATCTAATTCCAATCTTCCTGTTCAATACTCACATCCGAATATATACTGGATAAAAGAAATAAGATTAAGTGGAAAGAGGCATACAAATGTTGGAATAAAACTTACACAATATTTCGATTTAAGAAACCCCCGTACTTGTCTTCAAGGGCTTTTCAAGAATAAACTACTACTTTTATGTTTATGTTTTTGGTATCTTCACAGTGTAGTTTTTGGTATATCTAATTGGTATGTTTATTGTTTTGTAGAAATTTTTTTCGGCTCAATTGACCTTGAGAAATAAAGTCAGCCTGGCCACTACAATTGCAAAGAAGCTTTTCACCTGCTCAAAGACAATTGTTGAGGAAACCTGCTTCGGGCCATGGCTGAGAGTACAGCATCCGGGTGGAGATGCTAATTTGACCCATTTGTGGCTTCAGACCATGACATCAATCTACCCACAGTATACAACGTGGTGAGGAAGAGATATGGTTTCATTTTCCACCAGCGTATACTTGCTTTGGGCGGAAGGAGTTCTGCTTAATCACTGTCTAACGATTCGGACACGATGATGTAGGCCGTACACTCGTCATATCGCCCGCCCATCATGGTTATCCCGGGTTTTTCCGGAGAGTCAATGGAGAAGCCGAACCTACATGTCGACGACCGAAGAAATTATTAATAAGAAAGCTGGTTTCACTCGGATGGAAGACGTCGATGTTGTCCGAGTATGCCTCTACTACTTGTGTATGCCGGCTTTTTAGGCAGAGAGGCCAGACAACCTATTCATCGGGAGCAATATATTGGTAGAGGACCTGAATGCATGGAATCTGTTTCCGTGGGGTTCGTATATATGGAAGCTACCTGGACTAAGTTGTCGTCTGCCTTTGATGACCGCAAAAGTTTGCGGGGCGATGGGTCCAAATACACTTTGTCAGGCTTTGTTTGGGCCTTTAAGGTAAGAATTTCTATATAATGTTTCTAAAATTATAATTATTATTAACAATTACTAATTTGTTATTATATTGTTTGTAGATTTGGATATTCGAGGCTTTCCCCAGCATGCGTACATATGCAATAAAAACGTCAAATGATATTCCCAGGGCTATTTCCTGGAAGAGGAAAACTCTGTTGGATTGGGAAGACTTAATACCATATGCCACAATAAATAATGTAAGTTAACCAAATACTTTCATATATATATAACAAGTTATTAATAGTAGACGTTTAACTTTGTTGAGTTTTTATTTTAGGAGGCCAACATTCCATTACAAAGACTGACACCCACGGAGGAAGAGCTGCCACTGATTGGTGGCAAGCTAGTCAGAATTTTTTTGATGGCACGGATGATGAGCAGCATCCACTTCCTCCAATTCGAGAGCCATCACCTCACCTAGAGCCATCACCGATCGACCCGACTATACCTTGTTTCGAAACGATCTTTGCTTGATTTGTTAACTTTTAGTTGATAGCCATCTTCCACACATTGCGTATATAAAGCTATCTTCAAGTCTTCCTTTGTATCAAACAATCATCTTTCTTGATACGAATAACTTTTGTGTAACAATCAACTGCTTTCTTTATCAACTCTTCTTCCCGGTATCTGAAGTAATTCTGGCATATTCCAGTTATACGCCCGTGGCATTTTCTTTTCTTCGGGGACTTTTTCTTCTTCTTTTTCTTCTTCAGGATTATATGAATTACAGAATGGATGTTCAACATGTTCATTCACAGTCGTAACTTCCTCCTCATTATCATCAACATTACATTCTTCGGCAACGGCTGTTTCATCATCAAAATTCGGGTATTGACCAATATCAATATCATTACACGCATGGTCTGTTTTCTTCTTCTGAAACATCATCAAAATCCGTGTATTGACCAATATCAAAGTCCGGATATTGACCAAGACCAAATTTCGAATACTGACTAGTACTCACAATTTTTTCTGTTGGCTCTCATCGTCTAACTGGTCAATACGAAAACCGGAATTTGGTGCTGAAAGTTGATTGGATTTGGATTAGAGAAAGGTTGTGGGTTTTGAGAAAAACTTAGTTGATTACTACCCGCTACTGACCCAACATACTACTTCTAGGTTCAACAACATACAATGTAACATCATCTTGTGAAACCCTAATGTAAGCAATGAATCGTTCAACATCTTCATTGTCGGTTAACAAATAAACTTTACCATTTCTCTGATAAGATAGCCTAAATCCACTTAGGGGCTCTAAATTCAATTTATTTGAAACACGTAGCATTAGAGTTTCATAAGTTAACTTTTGTAAAGACAATTTTAGTTGAAGATTCATGGGTAAAGGCATATATTGTAAAACACCATGAACATTATCCCATGACCCTCCAAAACACAAATCTATCCAAACATGATCAAGATGATTTTCATGGTTGTAAATTAATTTACTAAACAGACGAGCTGCGAAACTAAAACCTGTTGCCGGATTGGGAAGGATGTCGTTGGATATAGGAACGGATGTCGCCGGAGAGAGTGATAGATGGAGATGGAATGATTGCGATTTAGGGATTTAGTTTATGATTTCAGTGTTATATACCCAAAATTTCAGTGTTGTGATTTACAGATTCTCGTTGCGATTTACGGATTATCGTTGCGATTTACAGATTCTCGTTGCGATTTACGGATTATCGTTGCGATTTACGGATACGCGTTGCGATTTACGGATTATCGTTGCGATTTACGGATACGCGTTGCGATTTACGGATACGCATTGCGATTTACGGATACGCGTTGCGATTTACGGATACACGTTGCGGTTTACGGATACGCGTTGCGATATACGGATACGCATTGCGATTTACCCATACGCGTTGCGATTTACGGATACACGTTGCGATTTACGGATACGCGTTGCGATTATGTGTTCGCGTTGCGATTTTCATATTCGCGTTGCGATTATGGAAAATCGCAATGCGAATTTGTACTATCGCATCGCGATTTCAAGAATCGCGTTGCGATTTTGGAAACTGATTTGCGATTCTGGAAACTGATTTGCGATTCTGGGGATCGCGTTGCGATTTTTATTTCGCGTTGCGATTTTGTTGGTCATTTTGGCAAATCCAAAAAAGTTAGTTAAAATCGTATATTATAACTTTTGGTCACTGAGGCGATTTTCTCTTAAAAATTTTCATTTCCCATAGGCGCACAATGGAAATGAGAAAAAGAGAGAGAATTGGGCGGCAAATGAGAAAAAGAGGGAGGATTGAGCGGCAAATGACAATTTAATATAATAAAATAAATATTTTTCCGTAAACTATACAAGTGGTCATTATATCTTGAGTAAATTTTGTTTTTTTACTAAAGTTTTAAAAGTAATGAATTGGTCATTAACATTATCTATCTATGATAATTGTCACTAATATTATTGATTTATAACAAAGGTCACTCACCATTATTTTCTAATGCATGTATAATGTATTTATTACTTCTTAGTTCTTAAAATTATATTTTCATTCAAAATCGGCACAAAATTATTTATATTTATTGTAACTTACTCCGAACCATATAAATCACATCATAAACTTTATTTCAAATCCTATAAACTTTTATTCATCAACTTTCAAATAAGCGCAATTTTATCCATTTTAATATTAATTATAGCTTTACATTTTGTAATTGTTTCAATTTGATCCTTATGGGTTATTTAATTTATTTAAAGTTTACTTTGTAATTTCATGTTCATTCAATTTAGTCCTTAAAAGTACATTTTATAAGTATAATGTATACTTATATGTATTATATTATAAGAATAATGTATACTTATATGTATTATTATAAGTATAATGTATACTTATATGTATTATATTATAAGAATAATGTATACTTATATGTATTATATTATAAGTATAATGTATACTTATATATATACTTATATAAGTATACTTATAGAGTATGCATAAGTATAATGTACATTATATATACATTCATCATATATATATTATAATTGCTTCAATTTTTTATCAACTTTTGACATTAATGCAATTCAGTGTATTTTATAATTATTTCAATTTGATCCTTGTGTGTTATTTAATTTATTTAAAAAAATTGTAATCTCATATTTATTCAATTTAGTCCTTAAAATTATATTTGTATCTAAATTGGCCCATACTTTTTATATATATTTTAATTTACTTCAACCCTATAAATCACATAATAAACTTCATTTCAAATTATATAAATTATATCATAATCTCCAAACCCTATAAACTTTTGTTCACCAACTTTTTAAATGGATGCAATCTAGTTCATTTTTTATATTAATTTCAACTTCATATTTTATAATTATTTCAATTTGATCTGTTATTCATGTGTGTTGTTTAATTTATTTAAAATTTTGTTTGCTATTTCGTGTTTATTCAATTTAGTCCTTAAAATTATATTTTTTTTATCAAAATTAACCCATAATTATTTATATTTTATAATTTACTCTAAATCAGTTACAATTACAAATTACAATTCGACGCTCATGAAATGCGAAAATAATTAACCCCAAAATGACACAACCTGAAGTCAATCTGTATCCTGTAAGATCCGACCTGAATTTTGTATGTCAATGATGTGACCTGATCTGAACGAAATTCAATTGAAGTCCATCTAAACTTGAATTAACCTGGTATTTAGCTGCTTCACACCTTAACTGTTTTGATATGAACTGAAATCGATCCGAACTGAAGTTAACTTGACCTAAACCCGAATTGAATCTGATGTCAAATCAACCTGAAAATGACCCGAATTGATTTGACTTGAACCCAAAATGACGCAACCTAAAGTCAATCCGTATCCGGTAAGATCTTACCTGAATTTTGTATGTCAATAATGTAACCTAATCTGAATGAAATCCGACTGAAGTCCATCTAAACTTGAATTAACCTGGTATTTAGCTACTTCAGACCTTAACTGTTATGACATGAACTGACATCATTCCGAACTGAAGTTAATTTGACCTGAACCCGAACTGAATCTGATGTCAAATCAATCTGAAAATGACCCGAATTGATTTGACATGGACCCAACCTGATCTGAGTCAAACCATTAAATTAACCTGACATAACTTGTATTAGATTTGATCTGATCTGACAGGATCCGACTGAAACATGAAGATTACCTTATTTCACATCCCTATATGAAATATTATCTTAATTTTTGTGAGTAAAGCATATAATGGTCCCTCGATTATAAAGTATTGCTTTATTAACCCTCTAACTATTGAAATTTATAAATTATCCCTTGACTACAATGTGTTGCTTTGTTGAGTCTTCTAACTACTAAAAGCTACAAAATATTCACTCGACCATTCATATGTTCTAATTTCGTCCTTTTATGTTAAAATATTTACAATTGTCTGAGCTAGACGTTAACATACTGACTGAGATAAGCTAAAATATGATCCTATAATCTTAAACGACTGTACAATACAAACATTTCTAGGATTAAATTTTATCATATCAGACTCAATAGCTTAAATCTAGGTCAGAAGTCTGTCATTTTTTAATGATAAATATGAGTTTGGAACATATGAATAGTCGGATGAGCAACTGTACTTTACCTTAATTTTTTGTATAATTTCTAAAGGGTAAAGTACCATATTGGTAATTTTATTTCAATTCTTTTTAATTTTAATCATCAAATTTTAAAAATAAATATTTTGATCATTTAAGTTATGAATTTATAACAATTTAATCATTAAATTGTTAAGTCTCCTTATTTAAAAGATGTGATAAGTTAACAAATTAACTAATCAAAAATTAATCTTTAAATTTTAAATAAATCATCAATTTAGTCATAAGTTTATATTTCATTTACTCTAAATCTTTTTAAATAAAAGGCTTAATAAAAAACAAGTGATTAAACTATGCCTTGAAAAACGTTTTAATGGCTAAAGAATTTTTCGCTAAAAATACGTGCCTAACGTTTTCTCAATTATACTTTTAGATGTCTATCGTTTAATTTTTATTTTTAATAATAAAAATATTATTTTTAATTAAAAAAAGAAAAAAGTTTGATTTATTTAAAAAACATATGTTTTACTAAAAACATAAAAAACTAAAAAATAAAATCTTTCATTTCAACCCTATTATCAACCGTTGTCGGCCATCTCTGGCCACCATTGTCATCGCCGAATGGTCGCTCACCCTTCGCCACCCACCTATTGACCAATCATCGTCATTTCTGTCACCCAAAATCCATAAATTTAAAATTCCCAATATCCAAATCCCTAATTCCAATTTTTAATTTCTTAACCAAAACTATCGTTGGCCATCTCCGACCATCGTCGTCGTTGAAAGGTTGTGTTTTGATCGGAATTGCATAGGTTTGAATGGTGGTTGCAGTGTGGCTTATAGACGTCGAAATCAACCAGAATTGATGAAGAATGACAACAGTGACTTAAAAACCAACGAACCTTTGAATGCTTCTCTACGGCAAACGGCGGCATGTTACGACGAAATGTCAAATGAAATTTGATCGGGGGACGACGTCGATGCCAATGATGGTGGCGGTGATGGTCATTGTTAGTCGGCCGGCCTGTCGACATAGAAGAGATGGGGAAATAGGGGAAATGAGGAAGGTGGTTGCTACATCGGGGGGATTTATTTACAAAAAATATATTTTAGTTTTTAAATTTTTAAAAATTCTCAAAATTACTAGAATGTGACCGTGACACTTGACGAAAATATTTAACAACGGTTAACGTCCGAGCACCTGAAAGTATAACATTGGAAACATTAGACACCTATTTTTTAACGAAAATTTCTTTAGACACTAAAACATTTTTCGAGACATAGTTTGGACACTTATTTTTGTATTAAACCTAAATAAAAATCCTAAGTCTCTCGTAGTTGATAATCATTAACTATAATTGGAAGTGACCTTTGGTCTCCTAAACTTTTCACTCACTCATTTGTTAGGGAAGTTCTACAGTGCGACACCCTTAATATACATCTAAAAAAAAAGGTGCTACAGGTTTTGTTATTATTTAAATAACAAAGTCAGTAAAAAAATTACTTAAAACATTATTATTTCTACCTAAAACATCAATGTTTTTTAGCATTTCCGGTAAAGTTCCCAACAATAACAAAACCGGTAGAAATAATAATGTTTTCGGTAATTTTTTACCGGTTTTGTTATTTAAATAATAAAAAAACTGGTAGCACCTTTTTTAGCCGTATATTAAGGCTGTCGCACATGATCATTTCCCCATTTTTTATTTTTTAAAAAATACCCCTTTCCACTTTCATCCAAAAAAATAGAGGGTAAATTACATCAATCATCACTGAACTTTATTCTCTCTCTTATTTCACCTACTATACTTTAAATCTGTTCAATTTCCTTATTAAACTTAATACATTTGATTTTTTTGGTCACTCCGCCGTTAAATAATGACAGTGTTAAAATAATACTATTTTAGAAAAATGAAATTTTCTCCAAGATGATGTCATTTTGCATCTACACAACAACCAATTTATAATGTCGTTAGTGAGAAAACGGCTGAGTGACAAAGAATATCAAATGTATTACATTTAATGAGGAAATTGAACAGATTTAAAGTACAGAAGGTGGAATAAGAGAGATTAAAATTCAGTGATGATTGGTATAATTTACTCAAAAATAAATTTTATCTTACGTAAAGTTGTGAAAGTACAATTTACTTTCGGACTTGAAATCATGTTTATAGACTCCCTTTGTCCCATTAAAATTATCCTTTTTGTGTTTTAAAATTGTCCCATTTAAAATTGTCTCCTTGAAAAATCAAAAACTTTTACTAGGCACACCTTTTTTTAATCTTTTTTTAATTTCTCGATAAAATAAAATTTAACTTTTTGAGAATAAAATTGTCATTTTAATTTTTTTTATAACACGTCTCTTACACAAACTTTTTCTTTCTAAAACTATGTAAAAAGTTAATAATAGACAATGTAAATGGGACGGAAGGAGTATTTGGTATTGACAATGAGTCGAAAACGTCTAAGGAAAAACATGTCTTATTACGTGTGTCGACACATGTTTTCGTCCGACTTTAGTACATAATATTTATATGTTAATTTATACTATTATTATAGTATATAGTGTATATGTATTATATACATAATATGTACCTGCTATATATACTATAATTATATAGCATATATATACATATTAATTTATTTTCATTTCATTTACGGAATCGGGCCCTAAGTCCAAATACAAATGTTACACAGTCAAGCAGCAACCAGAAACCAACAACCCATAGCCTAGCAGTAGCCAACCTGGATCCACTGGAGCAACCCGAACCGGTCCAGACTAAAATCAATTAAGGTTTCCAAAACCCTATCTCTCACCCATATCCTCTCAGCGTCGCAACAGTCGTTCCAGCCGCATCCAACAATCTCTCCCCGGGATTTTCGGCACCATCAACAAATTAAAACAACAAACCAAAGAGGTTCAGTGCGCATGGGACCTAAAACCGAATAAAGGAGCATTTCAGTTTGTATAGGACTCTAAAAATCTATCTAAAAATAGCCAATCCCAAGGCTATAATGGATGTGAAAATAGAGAGAAAAATACACAAGAAATTACACCGAAAATAAGAAGAAAGCAAAGGCAATACATAAGAGGACCGAACATTTGTAACGTTTCGAACAGAAATAAAAAAGGGTAAAAATATCACCTTTTTTCGATTTCGGTACTTGCATGTTATTTTGCTTTTCATCTTCTTCTTGATTCAACAAAAACATAAAAAGGAACGAAAAGCAGATGAAAAAAGGGGGGAAGATTTCAAAAGTTCTCACTTAGATCTAGTCTCCCCTGAGGCATTTTTGAAAAAACCAAGTTGATTTTCTAAATGAGGGGGAAAAGCTTTTTAAAAACGATTTTTTTAGGTTTCGTCGCTGATGAACGACGGCCGGCGAGGCGGCGCTTGGCCGGGTACTGGGTTTCACTTAAACCCCGGCCGTGTTCTTCATTTTGGTGAAGAACACTTGAGAGAGAATGGGGGAAATGGTTTTGATATAAATAAAATGGAGAAGGATTATGGAAATTTGTTTTAAATTTTGGGTTTAATAGTGACCCATCAACCCATATGTTGACCCACATACCCGACCCAGGGACTCAAGATCTGGGTGTTTTCGTACTAAAAGGGGGAAATCCCCATTTCGATCCCTTGTTGTTTTTAAAGACCTATTTTGTCCCCAAAAATTGATTTTAATCCCTAATTTCCTTTCAAATTTTACAACATTTTTTTTCTTCAATTTGGTCCCTTTTTATTTTGTTTCCACGATTTTTAAAAAATATTATTTAATATTATATTCCATTATATGTATATTATATATATATATATATATATATATATATATATATATATATTATTTCATTCATTCCATTTATTATTCTTAGTTTCTTTTGAGTTTCATTTTGTTTTTTTATTATATTATTATTTTCTTTCTTTCTTTTATTTCTAACGTTTTATTTTTATATATTAAATATATGTTTTTTATTATTATCCTATTTTTTCTTTTTTTTATTTATTTAAATACTATTATATATATGTTTTACTGTATGTGTTTTTTTTCTCTTTTCTTTTTACTTTTTTTTTTTTATTTTTTTATTACTGTTTATTTTGTTTTATGTTTTTCGTTTATTTGTTTATTTTTTTCTTCTTCCTTATTTGTTTTTTATTTTCTTTAATTCGTCCTGTTTTATTTTTATTTTTTAATTTATTTTATTTTTTTCATTTCTTTTTTTCTTTATTTTATTTTTCTCGTGAATTTTAATATGTGCACTTTGTCTTTATTTCAGTTAATTCCTCAGCATATACATTTTTTAATGTCGTAATTTAACCCTTTTCTATTTTTTGGTTCAACCTTTTTATAAATCTAACGTTTTATCTTTTAAGGGTATTTTCGTAAATTCATTAAAGGTAAGCAATTTGGGATCATTATTTTACCTTTTACTTTAACTTATCACTTTCTTAATTAAAGACAAATGGAAATTAAGTAGTACCGAAAGGGCAGTTCAAGGGTGCTAACCATTCCTTGACTGTAACCGACTCATGAATCTGACATATCGCTGGTAAGATGCAAATCATGTAAGAAATCAAGGTATCCGATCAACCCATTTGTTCTTAAAATAAATGATCAGTGGCGACTCTAACCATTCCATTTAAGTCGAAGTCCAATTCCGAGCCCACCCAAAAGACGGTTACGACAGCTTGGAAACTCCACTGGGGACAAGTAAGTGAGTCAGGCTAAAGGTTAATTTCCAGTTGTATTTTTAATGAAATGGGTAAGTTTAAATTTTAAGGTAACTTTTCGATCCTTATTACTTACTTTTGATTATTTTTTTCAAACAAATAGTTGTACTGACGATTTCTTTTAGTGGTTTCAGCTTATCAAACTTGTTTTTCCATCTAAGGCTCTATTCTTGAGCTCCAAACCCATTTTTTAAGTGGGGGGTAAAAGCGATGCTTTCGTGAGAATTTATTCTCCGTATGGGCCTAGCAAGTAACCTTCGGGATTCATATACCTTATGTCTTCGTGTGAATTTATTCTCCATATGGGCATAAGGGAATGTATCCTCTCGAGTTTAACTTAGTCCACATAAGCTTGTAATGGGCTTAGGACTAAGGGTCTGGCAAGCCCAAGTGGGCACCAACAAGGAGAACTCGGGTACCTTCTTTAGAACCTAAACTGGGAGACTACAGGCAATTAGAGCATACCCCAAGACTCCATTTCAAAACCTAAGATGTTTTTCACCCTAATCATGCAGTTTGTCATTTTCATTTATTTTTACTTTCATCGTTATTATTTTTATCTTACTAACTTGTTTTATTTCATGTTTGTTTTTTAGCATTTACATCATAAAAAGAGGTCATTGATCCATAAAAAGGTGTTTGTTACACAAAAATAATATGCATTAATGGACAAAGGGATTGTAATGCAAGAGGTAAAAAATGTCGAGGTACGACTATTATCCAAAAAAACTCAGAAAGAGAAGGGAGACAGTTTTCAAGGAAGCTATGTGTCAGAACTGGTTAGCTACGCCTCTGTTAGCCTAAAGCATAATGATGTCCAAGAGCTACAAAGCATTTGGGATTGTTGGAAAGGTGACCGGAAGTAGAAGTTCAGCCAACGGTACGGTGATATCGCACTCCTGCTCTATGTCAAGATAGATGAGCCCTTAATCAGAGCCTTGATTCAATTCTGGAATCTGGGGTACAACTGTTTCACCTTTAACCAGGAGAACATGGTGCCTACAAATGAAGAATATACTACACTGCTACACTACGAAAGCATCAGATTGGAGCGGGCCTATATCAGCACATCAAAAGTTAACCCTTCAAAAATGGGTTGACAAAAGTTACAGGAGTAGACGAGAAATGGTTAATTGACCGGAATCAACACAGAGGTAGCGGGAAGAAATTCCTTGGTCTAACATCAAGCAACTGATGAAGAATCACCCTAATGAATGGAAGGCAATAGATCTTTTGTACTAGGCCTTTATGGTTTGGTTATCTTCCTGAAGACTTTGGGGTGTATCGACGTAGCTGTGGTGGAACTGTTTGAACTATTCCCGAGGCGAGTAAATCAAGCGCCAACAATATTTACTGAGACCTTATGCTCTCAACCACTGCAGAAAGACTGGCAGAGGAGGGTACATAGGGTGTGCTCAACTTCTCCAAGTCTGGATTTAAAACCATTTTTGGAAGACTAACGGGGTTGCCTACCGTCGATTCAGCACCACTTATTCATCTTTTGGAGAATTCATCACTCTGAAATGACATGAAGATGCCTAAAAAAAATGGATGAAAGTTATCACACATCTTCAGGACTGGGATATTGCCTGAAGAGCTCATTGGTTGACCCATAGTGACATTCTCTTCCGATGTGGGGATTCAGACACTATGACCCTCCTTTGACTATGGGGAGGAGTTGGGTATTCTCCTCTGTTGAGTTAATCGATCGATGGAATCGGCCAAGAAGGGGGTGAATTGTCAATAAAAATTTTGGTGGAAGTTTTTGCAAAAAATTGAAAGTAATTGCACAACGATTTAGAGTGGTTTGACTTTATCAACCAAAGTCTACGTCCACTACCTTAGCTATCCACACTAAGGATTTTCCAGCAAATTCACTAAATTTTTCTTTCTTTTGAGGCCAAAGAGATAACCTTACAACTCCCTCAAGAATATACCACAATTCTTGAGAACACTCTTTTCTCAAAGAGAAGATTAAAAATTTGCAAACTTACAAGAAAAACCTCACAAGGCAAATATGTTTGCACAATTTTGGAACAAAGAAAGAACAATCAAGAATAAATACAATTGAGCAAAATAAGTGTTCTTGAAAGCAAAATGAATATTGAATGAAAAATAGGCTTGAAATGCTCAAACTTGAGGTTTGATGCTTTCTCTTTGATTCTCTCTTGATTATAGTTGTTTGTTGTTTCTTGTTCTTGATCAATGGCTTCTAAGCTTGTTTAAATACACCTTGAATCACTTCTGAACGTTGGGGGATCATTAATGAAGTTATTGGAGCCGTTTAAGTGTGAAAACAATTAATATTTCTGCTTGGAGCGTGGGGGGAATTGGTACCCCTCATGGGGAATCGATTCCCTAAGTGTAAAATTCAAATATTTCGACCGTTGAACAGGGGGGAATCGGTACCCCTGGGGGGGAATCGGTTCCCTCCGAGCATACTGGAATTCTCAGAGCCAAATCATTCAGGGGGAATCGGTACCCTCTGGACAAACTGTAATTTTTGGCTTTGAAACGGTTCGAAATACTTTGTAAAATTATTTTGAAATTATTTTACTATTAAAACTTAATTTTACACTTTAGTAAGGATTTAAAATAAACTTTGAAATACTTTGAGTAATATTTTGATATTCGATTAATATATCCAATATGCTTAGAAAAAATCTTTTTCAAAATTAAAATTCTTTTAATTTAATTTGTATATCGAAACATCAAAATGTTTTCAACAATCTCCCCCTTTTTGATATAACAAAACATTTTAAGATTTTCTAATTTCAAAATGAATTTTGATTTTGAAAAATATTACTCCCCCGTACTTTAACACTACTCCTCTTCAAAAACGCATTTAACATTTCTCCCCCTTTTTGTTAAATCAAAAAGACTCGTAAAAGATTTTAAACAAGGTTTTGAAATCATTTAGCCAATTGATTATATATATAAACATAAGTTGCTAAGAACACAATCAAAAAAGAGGTTAGCCATTAGTTTCATAATCAATATTCATAAACATGTAATGGATAATTGGTCATATATGTCTAAAGATACAAAATAAACACTAAATCCAAATTAAATGTATTAAACATAAGTTCGAACAACCAAAAATAAATAATCCAAAAGCATTCAGAATGTTTTAACAATAAGTTCAATTCAAACAAGAAAAGCAAAGATCAAAGTTCAAACATCCGTAGGAGGATCGGGAGGTGAGAAATGAGCTCGCATGGCTGCCATTTTATGAGTGAGTTCATTAATTCGAGCGTTGGTTGCTTCATTGTTTGCACGCATCTCCCGGAGAATTTCCAATTGTTGAGTTTCCATAGTAGAGAAGTGAGATTCTATGGAAGTGAAGCGAGAATCCAAGGATGCATAACAGAAATCAAATGTCTCCATAAATGATTGAAATTATGGAGGCACATGATCTTCTTGCTGATCTTGTTCCTCGTGTTGTTCCGGCTCATCGTCGGTTTCGTCAATATCTTGCATTAATTGTTCAAGCTCGGGATCGTCGTCAGCTTTTGGTGGAGCTTGAGAAGAGCTAGCTCCCAGAGTATTTTCAGAAGATCGAACCCATTCACCGGTGTCCTTATTCTTTATCGATCCTCTCATTAAGGAAAGAAGATTAATTTATTTCTTGAGAGGAAAGACGGCATCTAGACTTACTCTAAGCCCGGCTTTAGAAAATATATTACTTAGAATGCAACCGTAAACTAGAGATGAACAGAGTTTCTTATTAGGAATAAGATTTACGGTTTCAACAATTTCAGCAAAAATAATCTGAGGTAGGTTTATTTTAATATTGTTTTGGAAACAATGTAACCACCAAAGATCTAAAGCACGAAGAGTAGAGTAACGACCTCCGGATGGTCGAAACCACCAAGAAATCATTAGATGAAGAAAACGATCATGAAGATCTAAGACACTCGCATTATCCCTTCTTTTATAACGAGAACCTAAAAACTATTTTTCATTTGATATACCATCATTATCTAATCCTAATTCATTAGCTATGTAAGCTGAGCCAAGATGGATGAATTGTCCTAGGAGATAGGAACGAACTGCTATGGTTTTGGTTTGAGCTCAGTTTTTAATACAAACGACATTAGAATAGAATATGCAAACAAGTTGATGGTAAACTATAGGTTCAAGATCACAAAGTTTATCAAATTTCCCCTCTTGTAAAAGAGGAAGATATCTAAAATCGATATCTATCATAGCTTGACGAGAAGAGATACGTTCTTCTCTAATTTTGTAAGAGTCAAAATATTGATAAGGACCAGAATGATTGAAGCACGAGTTTTGGATAGTCATATTAGGATCAACGGGATTAGGAATAGGAATTTCAAGAATAGGAGGAGGATTTGGAGGTGGATTTGGTTGTTGGTTTGAACGACTAGATGATGACCTAGCATGTTTAGGATTGGACATGGTTTAGGAAATCGAAATAGAATGGATAACCTACAATTTAGAAAACACATGTATGCAATTCAATTAATCCAAAAACTCAATTGAGTTCTCAATATTTCAAGGTTCTCTTAAACTAATCCTAATGGGCAAAGTTTTCGAAAAACTTATTGAAAAATAAGGTTTTGAAAATCAATAAATGTATAGTTTTCATAACAACAACGTAATTTAATCAAAACACAATAATAAATATTTTTTTTATTTCGAAAATTTTGGAAAAATCTTGTGTTTTTGATGAAATTAGTTGTAAAAATTTAGTTTCTAAACACTAATAAGCAATGCCCGATCACTTTTTCTATCTAGAACTAACTGAAACTAGTCCTATGTTCAAAATCAATGAAATAGAGAGTTTAGAAAAATTTACCTTGAAAGATGAGATTGAGTGGATTTTGATGTTGTCTGGACGATTTTAATGATGCTAGCAGGTTTAGAAGATGATATTTGAAGTAATTTCGATAAGAAATGTTGATTTGAGGCGAAAAGGAGATAGGGAGAGAGTAGAGAGAGGAATGACGGCAAGAGAAGAGGGTTTTAACATTTTTGGGTGTTCTGCTCGGTTAAAAACCAGAACCCCAGGGGGTATCGATTCCCCTAGGGGGTATCAATTCCCCTAGGGGGGAATCAGTTCCCATTCAAAGGGGGAATCGGTTCCCCTTCAAGGGGTATCGATTTCCTCTGCCCTATAATTAAAAATAATGTATTTTAAACACTCAAAATGCTAAAATAATCTTTTCTAGTGGTATTGGCAACTCATATATAAAAAATTAATTATGTTCAATCAATCAAATTAATCCTTAAACTACATTTGAACATAAAGTTAATTTTTCATCAAGAATCATAAACTCCCCTAACTAATAGCAATGAATGCAATAAAAAAATTACTATTATAAGCATTTTTCATTTAGTCTTAAAAGTGCTAAAATTATTTTAAACACTAAGTGAAGATAGGTTGTTAAACCTAATTCTCTCCTAAGTGTCCAAAAATGTTCCTTGTCTAAAGGTTTTGTAAAGATATCCGCTAATTGATGCAAAGTATCAACAAATTCTAGAACTACATCTTCCTTAGTGACATGGTCTCTAATGAAGTGATGTCTTATTTCATTGTGCTTATTTCTAGAGTATTGGATGGGATTTTTAGTGAGACAAATAACACTAGTATTGTCACACTTGATAGGAATGATACCTACTTCAATTCCATAATCAAAAAGTTGTTGTTTCATCCATAAAACTTGTGCACAACAACTACCAGCTGAAATGTATTCGGCTTCAGTGGTAGATAATGCAACACAATTTTGTTTCTTTGAAAACTAAGAAATCAGCATATTTCCAAGGAATTGGAAAGTACCGAAAGTTCTTTTCCTATCTAATTTGCATCCTCTATAATCCACATTAGAAAAGGCATGCAAGCTAAAGCTAGAGTCTCTAGGATACCAAAGTCCTAAACTAGGAGTGTCCTTAAGGTATCTAAAGATTCTCTTAACATCTAGTAAATGTGATTCCTTAGGGCATGATTGAAGTCTAGCACATAAGCAAACACTAAACATAATGTCTGGTCTACTTGCAGTTAGATAAAGTAGAGATCCAATCATTGACCTATATAATTTAACATCTACAAATTTACCTCCTTCATCTAAGTCAAGCTTTGTTGAAGAGCTCATTGGAGTGTCATGAGGTTTGCCAATTTCGAGTCCAAACTTCTTGAGCATATCTTTATCTTTGACGTACTTATCTTGATTGATTAAGATGCCATCTTTTCTTTGCTTGATTTGGAGTCCCAAGAAAAATGAGAGCTCCCCCATCATGCTCATTTCGAATTCGCTTTGCATTAGCTTGGAAAATTATTGGCAAAGAACATCATTAGTAGAACCAAATATTATATCATCAACATAAATTTGAACTACTAATAAATCTTTACCTTTATGCTTTAAAAACAATGTAGTGTCAACCTTCCCTTTTGAAAAACCTTTTTTAATTAAAAAGTTTGACAATCTTTCATACCAAGCTCTAGGAGATTGTTTTAAACCATAAAGTGCTTTTGTCAATTTAAGAACATGATCCAAAATTTTGAATCTTCAAAACCTGGAGGTTGTTCCATATACACTTCTTCTTTTATAAAACCATTTAAAAATGCACTTTTAACATCCATTTGATATAGTTTAAATTCATGAAAATATGCAAATGCTAATAACATTCTAATTGCTTCCATCCTAGCTATAGGAGCGTATGTTTCATCATAGTCTATGCCCTCTTCTTGAGTATACCCTTGAGCAACAAGTCTAGCCTTATTTCTCACTATATTACCACTCTCATCAAGCTTATTTCTAAATACCATTCTAGTACCTACAGTAGATTTATTACTAGGCCTTTCAACTAATGTCCATACTTTACTTCTCTCAAATTGATTTAACTCTTCTTGCATAGCCATAATCCAATGTTCATCATTTAATGTTTCTTTAATGTTCTTAGGCTCTATGCATGAAATAAATGCAACATAATTACAAATATTTCTAAGAGAAGATCGAGTTGTTACCCCTTTGGATGGATCACCTATAATCTCACCATCCTTGACATAGTTGTACTCTCTTGGATAAGATACTTCCCTCTCTTCAATGGTTGGATTCTCAAGAGGATCACGAGTTTCCTCATCTTTCATTTCTTCCTTTGATGATGATTCTCCAACGTCATGTCTAACGTCATTTGTATTTATAATACCTACATCATCATTCAAACAAGAATCATTCCTCGGAAGGAGATTATCATCGAAAACAACATGTATAGACTCTTCTACAACCAAAGTTCTTTTATTAAATACTCGATAAGCTTTAGAATTTAAGGAATAACCCAGAAAAATTCCTTCATCACTTTTAGCATCAAATTTGCAAGGTTTTCTTTACCGTTGTTTAAAACAAAACATTTACATCCAAAAATGATGAAAATAGCTAATGTTAGGATTTTTATTTTTGAAAATTTCATATAGAGTTTTCTTTAAAATTGGCCTAATCATTACTCGATTTACAACATAACAAGCGGTATTTGTGGCTTCCGCCCAAAAATATTTTGGCAAATTATTTTCACAAAGCATGGTTCTAGCCATTTCTTCTAAAGTTCGATTTTTCCTCTCACCAACTCCATTTTGTTGAGGGGTTCTAGGTGCTGAAAAATTATGACTAATACCATTAGAATTACAAAACTCATTAAATCCAAGATTTTCAAATTTAGTGCCATGATCACTTCTAACACTAGTGATAAAGTAACCTTTTTCGTTTTGGATTACTTTTGAAAATGTGATGAAATTTTCTAATGCTTCATCTTTAGTACTTAAGAATAGAACCCAAGTATATCTAGAATATTCATCTACCAAGACAAATGCATATTGTTTTCCACCCAAGCTAGTAGTCCTAGTTGGCCCAAAAATATCTCTATGGATCAATTGTAATATTCTACTAGTTGACACATCATTAATGGATTTAAAAGAAACTCGCTTTTGTTTTCCTTTAGCACAAGCATCACAGATTTTATTATTATCAAATTTTAGTTTAGGTAGCCCTCGAACCAATTCTCCTTGAACTAACCGTTGCAAAACACTCATGCTAGCTATCCTAGTCTCCTATGCCATAACCAACTATCATGCTCATCCATAGCAACTAGGCACAAATTAGTCATATCAATAGAATCTAAATGCACCATGTATATGTTTCCTATTCTATGACCAACAATCATAACCCGATTAGATGCAATGTCAATGACTTTACAACCATTAATTTCAAACATGACATTGAATCCCTTATCACATAATTGACTAATACTCAATAGATTATGCTTTAATCCATTCACATATAACACATTTTTAATTTGTATAGAAGAGGTATTACCTATAGTACCAATACCTTTAATGTGACCTTTTGAATTATCACCAAAAGTCACTTCTGCTCCATTTTTGGCGTTAAGCTCTATGAACTGGCTTTTGTCTCCGGTCATGTGTCTCGAGCATCCACTATCAAGGTACCATGAATTTGGATTTGTTTCCTGTGCCTTGTAACAATGCTCATTTTCCTACAAACATAGATTAATTTCTAATTTTTGGTACCCAAATTGTTTTGGGTCCATATTCATTAGTTTCCAAAATCCTAGTCCCCTTAGGTATCCATTTGTGTAGGATATCTTTATCTTTAGTAGTAATGAGTTCTTTAGGAACCCATATACTTCTAACGATTTTTCCATTATAGGTTCTTCGGGGACCTCTATGATTGTAGTTTTTTCTAACAAAGTTGGATTTTGAATTTTCTCATTTTTCAAAACGTTTTGTTCCAACTTTATCAAAAGAAGCTTTAAGATCATCAATTTTATTTTGATGATCATCATTGACCTTTGAAAGTAAATTTTGCAAATCCAAAATTTTCTTTTCAAACTCTTCTAGTTTGATTTGCAAATCTTTGATTTTACTCTCAAGATCGTTGTTGGTTTTGGATATGAGTTTATTTTCAATTTTCAATTTTGAAATATCATTTTTATGTTTTAAAAACAATTTCTCATAATCCAAAGCCAACCCATTATATTCCTCTAATAACTCATTATAAGATAAATCATTAAAATCAGATGAGTTAGAGGTTACCTTAGAATCTTCCCCGAATGCCATCAATCACAAGTTTGCTACTTCTTGTTCCTCTTCATCGGAACCTTCTTAATCACTTCATGTAGCCACATGAGCCTTGTGCTTATTCTTTGATTGACCCTTTCTCTTCAATTGTGGGAAATCATATTTGACATGCCCCGACTTTTTGTATTCATAGCAAATGATTGGGTCATTCTCTTTTGGTTCATTTTTTAGGCCTTCATTTCTTTTGAATTTTCTTCCTTAGTAATGTCTCATCATTTTTCTGAATCGTTTGACAAACAATTCCATTTCCTCATCATCGTCATCTTTATTCGAATCACTCTCATCTTTTGTGGATTTGAGAGCAACTCCAATGGTTTTCTTCTTCTCCTTCTCCTTGGGTCTCGTCAATCTTATCGAGGTCCACCTTATTTTCAAGCATCATTTCATGAGTGAGGAAGGAACCGATTAGTTCTTCAAGAGTTAAGGACGTTAGGTCCTTAGACTCTATGATTGCCGTCTTCTTTGATTGTCATGATTTTGGAAGGGAGTAAACTAACTTCCTCACAAGCTTTTCATTTGAAATGATCTCTCCATATATTTGAGACCATTGACAATCGTTAAGAATCTATCCGTCATAGCTTTGATATCTTCATTTGGTTTCATCCTGAAATTTCATAGCTATGCGTTAGAATACTAATTTTAGATTTCTTTACCTCATCGGTACCTTCATGAGTGGCTTGAAGTTTGTCCCATATTTCTTTGGCAGTTGTACAAGATGAAACTCTTCTGTATTCATCTGGTCCAAGAGCATAGAATATGATATGGATGGCTTTGGAATTGAGCTGGAACATTTTTGTCTCTCCTTCACTCCACAATCTTGGATGAGTGAGAGGCTTGATGTATCATTCTTCTACGACATTCCAGTTACTTGCTTGAATGAAGTACATCATCCTATTTTTCCAATATGCATAGTTAGCCCCATTGAAGAAAGAAGGCTTGTTGACGGGCATCGAATCGAGACCGAGTCGAAGTTTGAAGTAGATGCCATTGATGACTTTGATTATCGATGTAACTCTTCCCGAATCGACTCAAGAGGCGATTAAACCTTCAAATGAGTTAGGCTCTGATGCCAATTGTTGAGTTAATCGATCGATGGAATCAGCCAAGAGGGGGGGTGAATTGCCAATAAAAATTTTGGTGGAAGCTTTTGCAGAAAATTGAAAGTAATTGCACAGCGATTTAGAGTGGTTCGACTTTATCAACCAAAGTATACTTCCACTACCTTAGCTATCCACACTAAGGATTTTCCAACAAATTCACTAATTTGTTCTTTCTTTTGAGGCCAAAGAGATAACCTTACAACTCCCTCAAGAATATACCACAATTCTTGAGAACACTCTTTTCTCAAAGAGAAGATTACAAATTTGCAAACTTACAAGAAAAACCTTACAAGGCAAATATGTTTGCACAATTCTGGAACAAAGAAAGAACACTCAAGAATAAATACAATTGAGCACAATAAGTGTTCTTGAAAGAAAAATGAATATTGAATGAAAAATAGGCTTGAAATGCTCAAACTTGAGGTTTGATGCTTTCTCTTTGATTCTCTCTTGATTCTAGTTGCTTGTTGTTTCTTGTTCTTGATCAATGGCTTCTAAGCTTACTTAAATACACATTGAATCACTTCTGAATGTTGGGTATCATTAATGAAGTTATTAGAGCCGTTTAAGTTTGAAAACAATTAATATTTCTGCTTGGAGCGTGGGGGGAATCGGTACCCCTCATGGGGAATCGATTCCCTAACTGTAAAATTCAAATATTTCGACCGTTAAACAGGGGGGAATTGGTACCCCTGGGGGGGAATCAGTTCCCTTTGAACATACTGGAATTCTTGGAGCCAAATCATTCAGGGAAAATCGGTACCCCCTTGGGGGGGAATCGGTACCCTCTGGACAAATTGTATTTTTTGGCTTTGAAACGGTTCAAAATACTTTGTAAAATTGTTTTGAAATTATTTTAATATTAAAACTTAATTTTACACTTTAGTAAGGATTTAAAATAAACTTTGAAATACTTTGAGTAATATTTTGATATTTGATTAATATATCGAATATGCTTAGAAAAACTTTTTCAAAATTAAAATTCTTTTAATTTAATTTGTTATATCGAAACATCAAAATGTTTTCAACATCCTCTTTTGGCAGTTCGACAGTATAGGGCACGTCAATTTGTCCTAGCAACATACAAATTATCTGGATCAGAATTTGTATACTATAGTGATAACTACATCAAAAGGGTCAAGGAAGTAACTGAGTCATGGAAGAAGGTGTTCTGAATAGATGTCGTGGCTGCCAAGGACATACTTACTCTAGACTATTTGGAGTGGCGAAGATTAAGGAAAAATGACAACATCTTAATGCCAGATCATGAGCAAACCTGGACTATGGAGGAACATCTTAAGCATGTTCCCTCCGAACTAGAGATAACAAGGGAAGAATTTGAATTTGTGAAGAATGAACTAAAACAGAGGGTAAGGGAGCTTGAGGCTAAAAGATACCAGTGGAAGTTAGATGTCGATACTCAGAAGGATCGGGTAGACAAGTTAGAGAAAAAATAGAAGAAAGTCTTTTTTGAGCTTGAGGACTTGAGAAAAGGGTACCAAGAGCAAGTCCAGAGTAACTCCAATCTGAAAAGGACTACTGAGTACTGGAAAGGCGAAGCTAGTTGCCTAAAAAGGAAGTTTGAAGGGCATGATGAAAGAGAGACTCTGAAAGGACAACTAAAGACTGCTCAGAGGCATTTGATAGACAACCAACATCAGAACAAGCGCTTGAGAATCCAGGTAGCTGATTTAGAGAAGTCTCTCCAGAAACAACAAGAACGGGATGACAAAACCATAGTTGAGTTAGAAGCCATTGCGGGCAGATTCAAGAAACAAGCAAGCGAGCTTCAATAGTGCCCTTTGATGGAGGACTACAGTGGCGTTTCCGTTGGGAACAAGCTTAGTAAAGGGTGAAGGCTAGAGATGCAGTCATCCGTTGGAGTAGGTACAGAAGGCAGCTCATCATTTGCATGGTTTAGCAAGGGAAGCCGGAGTGGTTCGACAAGGCATTCAACCAGTGATAGATGAAGGAAGAAGATTTGTCAACCTATTAGAAGATGTTTGGGGTCTAGAGGATTTAGTCCGAATGTACCTTTGATATGTTTATTGTCTCTTAAAAGATAAAACACTTTTGTTTAAATAAGGGTTATTTATAATAACAGATACATTTCTGGATCAATGCCTCTAAATCTCATACATCATGCATCTCATACTTTGAATTTTATTTTCTATGTTTATTTTTCTACTTTCCATGTTTTACATTCATATTAACTAACAGAAAATGTCTCGCCAGAACAAAGAACAAACACCGAGTTTACCTCTGCAATATAACACACCCAACCCGTATTAAAAACCGAATACGAGTCTGAGGTGTCACATTGACTTTTCAAAACATTTACTAGTATAAAATAGTGAGTAATTTAAAACTTTTATAACATATAACTTATTCAAAACATTTACAAAACTATTCAGAGCTTATACAATATATTCTTTTGAATACATGCCAACTAGAACTTTATATATTAAAATACATATTCTTCACCTCTCTTCTGATCTGACTTTCAGTAAGGAGAACTGACCTGTCTTGTTCCACATTACTCTTCACTCCTCCTGAAACCTACGTATAAATCACTTACACGCTAAGTCTATGACTTAGTGAGGCAAAAAATATATAATGTAAACTATAACTTGTAATCATGCATGAACAATTACTGCTATCACATCATACCCAAACATATATCTATTCATATATCAAATCCACACATGCATATAATTTTCTTCTTTTCTATCATTATCATATTATTACCATTCATATTTCTATTCTCTTGTTTATATAATCTATTATATTCATTTCATATATCTTATAACATATACAATAATCATTAACACACACATATATCATATCATATAATTCATATCACAAAACATATATATATATATCACATATATTGTATTCAATGTTATCTCTTATTAGCCCATGTACACCTGTGAGAATTTTAGATATGTGAGTCTATTGAGGTTGTGCACTATGTTATCACCACAGCTCGTAAGGGGTCCCACTAGAGCCTATGAAATTTTGTCCCGAAGGATCTATGTACTTTATTTATCCCGAATGACCACTCCTTAAGAACCATATACATATTCCAGTGAATCAAATCTGTCTCAAAAGACCCTATAAATATTCCAAAGGATACATATATGTCCCGAAGGACCACGTAGAACCCTCGACTCTTGGCATGGCAACTATACCTATAGCTCTCGTATCATATAACACGGGCATTTTCACTTATATCATTCCTCATATACCCTTTCATATCATATGTCATATAAGCTCATAGCTTCTTTCACATATACATGTAGTCACATAGCTTCTTTTCATATTATCACATAGTTCAGTTTCACATATGTTCATATATATATATCACATAGCACATACTTCTTATATCATTACATACAAAAGCATGTTAACACATATAATCATGCAACATATACAATAATATGTCACCACATCGACTCATGCACTCATATGAACCATAGCAAAAACATACTTCTATATAGGAATTTATGCATTTTACTATTGAAAATAGACTTATCGCAAGCCTTATTTCCCATTAAACATCATATACTAAATAATATGCACTCACCTGGGCCTCACTAAGTTCCAATCCACTTTTATGATTTCCTTTATTTCGATCGAATCTTAACTTGATAATCGTTCTGGAACTTGTTCGTGCTCAATATCTATATAATCATACATTGATACATATCAGTATCCAATTGATATATTCTAATCTATCATTTCTTAGAGCAAAAGAAATGTCTATTTCAATTTCCCCTTGAAGTGCATCGATACATTCTACAGTGCATCGATGCATTCTTTAACATGTGCATCGATGCACTACCCATGCATCGATACCTTCGATGTTTTCATTTTAAGGGGGTGCATCGATGCACTCCTTATGCATCGATGCACTAATTACATCGATGTTTCTTCTTTAAAGAGTGCATCAATACACATTGAATGTGCATCGATACACCTACCCAGAATTTGCATTTAAGCCCGAAAACCATCAACTTTTCACTCTATTCTTCTATTTTAAGCCCCTATCATGTCATTAAACTCAACTACCATTACTTAAACCAACTTATATCTATATAAACCATCTTTATCTTCCGTATCTCATCATGATTCTTAAAATTTAAGAATCTTGCTAAACTTTCAACTTTGTTATTAATCCTTTCTAATTTCATAAATCTCTTATTCTTATTGATGGCAAGTCAAATTCAACTTTCAATTCTTATTATAAACTCTATTTCAATATTTCACTCAAGAACTCCAAATCTTTAATCTTCCCCAACTCCTTTATCTTTTGATTTTAAGATAACTTAAGTTTTCCTTAAGCTTAGTTATCATCTACTGATCATAAACCAACCTTAAATTTATCCAGAAATTATCTAAATAGAAGACTCACCTTTGATTCAAGCCTTCACGTATGAAGAAGGAAGAAGAGAAGATAAGAGAACTTTGGAACCTTTTCTCTCTTCCCACGTGGTTTCCTTATCTTATAAGGAAAATAAAAATCTTCCTTGTCAAATGACCCTTTTGCCCTTCAATTCATCTAATAATTACTAACAACTTTTATGATTTATTTCCAAATAAATCATTGAACTAATCCATGGTTCTACTCTAGTCACTAAATTCTAAAACTTTATAATTTGATCACTAACCCGGTATTGAGGATGTTACAAATCTCTCCTCCTTTAAAGAAAATTAGTCCTCGAATTTTCACTGAACATATCAATAAGAACATATATTCTAATGTTCTCATGCTAATTCCTTTACTTAATCTTTCCTTCCTTTATTTCTTCATTTGTCTATTTCCTTATACACAAATCATATATTTCCTTTCATATTCATATACTCTTGTCCTATCACCTATACTCATCTCTGTGTACCAATCTTCATTGCATCCTCATAACTTTGACAACCCATTTCTTATAGAGAACTTCATTCTTTATCATTTCTTATATTGTATTTCCTTCTTTAAAGCCCCCTTTTTAAAACATACCAATACTTATCTCCTTGCCTACATCATATATGTATAATCAAAATACATAACCACATTCAGATTCATATCATACTTGATTAACTCCACTTTATCTTTTCCTCTAATCTCATAACTCTATCACTTTTACTCTGATAGTTAGTTAATAACATCTGTTCAATCTAGGGCACAAGCCCTAGTCAACCAATCATATACATCCTTTCCAATCAAAATTACCGCAAAATTAGTTTAATTAACTTATCAATTTCACCTCTATTCTCATACATCTTGTAATTTTCGTTACTCAAACTCAACATTCTGACTTACTTTGTCTTATAATCTGATCATTGATATACTCATTCTTAAACTCTTCTTATCAATCCTCAGCTTTACTCAAATATACAAATCCTTACTTCCTTTTCCTTTACTATACCACATTACCATGATCCAAATATACCATTGTATCCAGATCCATTTCATAGTTGGTTATCATATCCTGATAATATCTTATAATCTTATACTTCCAGTACATTCCCATCACATATTCTTGTTAGCCAATGCTAACTTTTTCATTCTAAAATGCAATCTCTTATCATATCCACACTTTTGCTTATATACAACACTATTCTTTGTTTCAACTCAAACTTTGGCTTTCTATATCTTATACTCTTGTCACTAATGCACTTATTCTTGAGCTCTTCTATAAGTACTCACCACGTCATTTGATATTTTTAACGTTATTATGGTAACACTTGTTCACCATATTCTATCTTATCCACATACTAACAAAACTAATCCATATCGCTTTTCCGATTCAAAACAATAAAGATCTTCTATCACTATTCTAATATGATTTCAACTTTCTGAAATCAACCTTTAATCTTATAAGACACTTTCTGAGGTTTCCGCTCTTCATCCTGCCTGGCCAGGACATGTGAATTGCTATCACCATCAGATTTGTCAGCTATCGATTTACTTTAATTTGACAATTTCTATAATCAATTCCTACTATATCATACAAATCTTATTCTATTAGCAAGACATCATACTCCTTACACTATCAAATCAGAAATTTTCACTTTTAGTTGACATGTACACATTTTTAAACCTTATTTGACTTCAGTTTAAGCCTAGAATCGGCTAAACCTTAGTTCTGATACCATTAAATGTAATACGCCTAACCCGTATTAAAAACTAAATACGAGTATGAGGTGTCACATTGATTTTTCAAAAACATTTACTTGTATAAAATAATGAGTAATTTAAAACTTTTATAACATATAACTTATTCAAAACGTTTATAAAACTATTCAGATCTTATACAATATATTCTTTTGAATACATGCCAACTAGAACTTTATATATTAAAATACATATTCTTCACCTCTCTTCTAATCTGACTTTCAGTAAGGAGAAATGACCTGTCTTGTTCTACATTGCTCTTTACTCCTCTTGAAACCTACGTATAAATCACTTACATGCTAAGTCTATGACTTAGTGAGGCAATAAATATATAATGTAAACTATAACTTGTAATCATGCATGAACAATTACTGCTATCACATCATACCCAAACATATATCCATTCATATATCAAATCCACACATGCATATAATTATCTTCTTTTCTATCATTATCATATTATTACCATTCATATTCTATTCTCTTATTTATATGATCTATTATGTTCATATCATATCTTATAACATATACAATAATCATTAACATACACATATATCATATCATATAATTCATATCACAATATATATATATATATATATATATCACATATATTGTATTCAATGTTATCTCTTATTAGCCTATGTACATCTGTGAGAATTGTAGATATGTGAGTCTATTGAGGTTGTGCACTATGCTGTCACCATAGCTCGTAAGGTGTCCCACTAGGGGCTATGAAATTTTATCCCGAAGGACCTATGTATTGTATTTGTCCCGAAAGACCACTCATTAAGAACCATACACATATTCCAGTGGATCAAATCTGTCTCAAAAGACCCTGTAAATATTCCAAATGATACATATATGTCCCAAAGGACCACATAGAACCCTCGACTCTTGGCATGCCAACTATACCTATAGCTCTCGTATCATATAACATGGGTATTTTCACTTATATCATTCCACATATACCCTTTCATATCATATGTCATATTCATAGCTTCTTTCACATATACATGTAGTCACATAGCTTCTTTTCATATTATCACATAGTTCAGTTTCACATATGTTCATATATATATATCACATAGCACATATTTCTTATATCATTACATACAAAAGCATGTTAACACATATAATCATGCAACATATACAATAATATGTCACCACATCGACTCATGCACACATTTGAACCATTGCAAAAACATACTTCTATCTAGGAATTCATGCATTTTACTATTGGAAATAGACTTGTCGCAAGTCTTATTTCCAATTAAACATCATATACTAAATAATATTCACTCACCTGGGCCTCACTAAGTTCCAATCCACTTTTATGATTTCCTTTCTTTCAATCGAATCTTAACTTGATAATCGTTCCGAAACTTGTTTGTGGTCGATATCTATATAATCATACATTGATACATATCAGTATCCAATTGATATATTCTAATCTATCATTTCTTAGAGCAAAAGAAATGTCTATTTCAATTTCCCCTTGAAGTGCATCGACATTCTACAATGCATCGATGCATTCTTTAACATGTGCATTGATGCACTACCCATGCATCGATACACCAATCACCTTCGATGTTTTCATTTTAAGGGGGTGCATCGATGCACTCCTTATGCATCGATGCACTAATTACATTCGATGTTTCTTCTTTAAAGAGTGCATCGATACACATTGAATGTATATCGATACACTTGCCCAGAATTTGCATTTTAAGCCCAAAAACCATCAACTTTTCACTCAATTCTTCTATTTTAAGCCCCTATCATGTCATTAAACTCAACTACCATTACTTAAACCAACTTATATCCATATAAACCATCTTTATCTTCCATATCTCATCATGATTCTTAAAATTTAAGAATCTTACTAAACTTTCAACTTTGTTATTAATCCTTTCTAACTTCATAAATATCTTATTCTTATTGATGGCAAGTCAAATTCAACTTTTAATTCTTATTATAAACTCTATTTCAATATTTCACTCAAGAACTCCAAATATTTAATCTTCCCTAACTCCTTTATCTTTTGATTTTAAGATAACTTAAGCTTTCCTTAAGCTTAGTTATCATCTACTGATCATAACCCAACCTTAAATTTATCCAGAAATTATCTAAATAGAAGACTCACCTTTGATTCAAGCCTTCACATATGAAGAAGGAAGAAGAGAAAAGAAGAGAACTCTGGAACCTTTTTGTCTCTTCCCACGTGGTTTCCTTATCTTATAAGGAAAATAAAAATCTTCCTTATCAAATGACCCTTTTGCCCTACAATTCATCTAATAATTACGAACAACTTTTATGATTTATTTCCAAATAAATCATTGAACTAATCCATGGTTCTACTCTAGTCACCAAATTCTGAAACTTTACAATTTGATCACTAACCCGATATTGAGAATGTTACACGCAAGCTCTAGACACACTTCATCCTCACAACACTCGAATGAAGAAAAGACAAATGGATGTCATAATCGCTCAAATCAAGGAGAACATGTTGAAGCTACAGAGGGAGTTGGAAGAAAAGAGAACTCAAAATAGTTAGAGCACCCTGGACACAATCACGAAGAGCCAAGAATCCTTGGTCGACCAAATTGTGGCCAAGTTATCTGGTTTACAACAAACGAGTGCACCAGGGGCAGGTTCGTCTGAGGGGGTAACTATACCACTGACCCCATAGGTGGTTATTTCATCCGAAATATTACCTAGACTGCAAGGGGACTTATCTGCTGCAAAAGGGAAAGCTTCATCTGCTGTAAAGATATAACTTCCGTAACAAACCCTGACAATAATCTGAATGATTACCATATCCTGGATTTTGATGAGGAATACAAAGCGAAGAAGATAGAAGAAAAAATTCAACAGTTGGAAGACCAAATGAAGGTGTCAAAGGGACTATGATTATTATGGAGTAGATGCATCAGAACTTAGTCTGGTCCCGGATTTGGTGCTTCCACCAAAATTTAAAGTCCCCGAGTTTGAGAAATTCGAAAGAAATAGTTTCCCCTCAGCTTACATCACGACGTTCTGTCGAAAAATGATAGGCTATGTGGGAAATGATCAACTCCTAATTCACTGCTTCCAGGAGAGCCTGTCCGGTTCAACTATCTGGTGGTACAATCAGCTGAACCGATCTCATATCAAGACCTAGAAAGATTTGGCCAAGTCTTTCTTGGAACAAGACAGTACATTAACGATATGAGACCAGACCGAGTTATACTACAAAGCCTGGAGAAGAAGCATAATTAAAGTTTTTTATAGTATGCATAGAGATTGAGGGATTTGGTTGTGCATGTTCATCCAGCCTTGGATGAAAAGGAAACTAGGAAGCTCTTTGTGAAGACTCTGAAAGCTCCTTATTTCAGGCACCTGGTTGCAATCACATCAAGAAGCTTTTCAGACTTAGTTATGGCCAGAGAGATGATTGAGTTGGCCATAAAACAAGGCAAAATAGAGGGAGGAGAATCAAGCAAGAAGCCTCCCATAAAGAACAAAGATAGAGAGATCAACAACGTCAACACCTACATTACCAACAAAGGTGTTACGATCTCTGACACAAAAACAACTGCAGCTGTACCGTCAGGTACTTCTAAACAAAATCAGAGGGAACCTAAGAAAGAAAGAGAAAATGAACAATTTGATCTTATCCCCATGTCATACAAGGAACTATATCAACATCTTTTTTACACTCATGTGGTGTCACCTTACCCTGTGGAACCAATGAAGCCCCCTTACCCCAAATGGTATGATGAGAACGCTCACTGTGAATACCATGGCGGTGTGCCAAGGCACACGATCGAAAACTACCTTGCATTCAAGAGGATTGTACAAAGAATACGTAACAAGAATTGGATCCACTTTAACTCTGGAGCACCCAACGTGGCACAAAATCCATTGCCTAATCATCAGGATACTGGGATTAACACAGTCACTAACGAGAATGGCATGAGAGTCAAAACTAGTGTTTCAGAAGTAAAATCTCCTTTGGCTTGGGTATGGAGCCAAATGGTGGAGGCAGAGCTTCTCGCGCCGCAATCAGATACAACAAGGAATGAAGATGGTAACCATTGTTGTTACCACAATGATGAGGGGTATGAGGTGCAGAATTGCCTAGAATTCAAAGATTTAGTCCAGCTCATGATGGACAGGAAGGAGCTGGAGTTTTATGAAGAAGCTCAAGATTCTTCGAAAGCAGATGTCTGCGCTACTGGAGAGTCATCGGAAATGAGATAAGACAGGGTAACCCTTTGATAATTACCCCTAAAGCAAAGACAACAGAAAAAATACAAGCGAAGGTGGTGATCACAGTACCACGACCTTTTCACTACAAAGACAGCCGACAAGTGCCATGGAAGTATGAATGTCAGGTGAGCACTTAAAGAGAAGATGATATCAATGTGGGGAAGAGACCACTTGAACCCTTCAAGGAAGATGTGCTGGCTATCAACAAGCCCATAAAGGAGGAAAAAGCTAGAGAGTTCCTTAAATTCTTGAAGTACAGAGAATACAACATTATAAAACAGTTGCATAGCTTACCGACACACACTCAATGTTAGCACTATTGTTGAACTCAAAGGCACACCGAGAGGCACTGTTAAAGGCCCTGAATCAGATGTTCGTGCCATAAAACATACCAGTCAACAAGATAGATCGACTGGTAAACAACATTCAAGCTGATAATCTCATCTCATTTTCAAATGATGAGATTCCATATAGAGAGAGAGGTTGAACTAAGGTATTAGATATCACCACCCACTGTAAGGGGCACGCCTTACCGAGTGTATTAATCGAAAATGGTTCAGCCCTAAACGTAATGCTTCTAGTCATATTGAAAAGGCTGCCAATGGATACCTCTCACATGAAAACTACCAGAGCATGATCCGAGCATTTGATGGGACCAATATGGAGGTAGTTGGCAAGATTGAGGTGATATTAACCATCAGACCTACCACCAATAATATTGAGTTCTTAGTGATGAACATTATGCCTTCCTACAATTATCTTTTGGGAAGGCCTTGGATTCATCAAGCTGGTGCAGTACCATCCACACTGCACCAAAAGGTTAAGTTTGTTATTGATGGAGTCGTGGTGATTATTAATACTGAAGAAGACATTATGGGAAGTGTGACCACGGACGCTCCATACATTGAGGTAAATGAGGAGGCAGTAGAATGTTCATTCCGCTCCTTAGAATTTGTGAATGCCATATTCGTGGTCGAAATATGGAAGATTTCCAAACCTTGGCTTTCTAAGTGCACCAAGATGGAGATCATGCAGACCTTGGGAATAGGTGCCAAGACTAGAAGAGGATTTGGGAAGCAGCTGTAAGGAATGATTAATCACATCCTTTCTATATCAAAGTTTGATCAGTTTGGGCTTGGTTTTTAACCTAGTCACCAAGAAAAGAGGAAGGAAATTTAGAAGACCCGGGAAAGAAGAATAGCTAGGTTAACTGGAAATGAATTTTAATGGGAACCCATGGTATTCCCACCTCTTTACGACACATTTAAGTTAGATTGTTATGTGATTGAGACCACCTCATTAGATTTGGAAACGACTCTTAAGATCTGAGTATCAACACCGTAATCACATAAACTACGGAAGAATTGCCCGTGATTTTCAAATGTCTTTCAGAGTAATATTCAAACTATCCCCATTTGCCTATACCCGGGGCAATATGTGATCTTTTGTAAGGGTGAATAAACATTTTAATTTAAATTCAATAAAAGATGCAATTTCTTTCATGGAAAACAATTTTCTTATTTCATTTCTTTTGAATTTTATTTTTTCTTTTTCCTTCATTTCAGTACTCCATTTCATTCTCTCTCGAATTTAATTTTCGGCTATTTCTTGTGGGATATTTTCCTCTCACGCATACACATTTTCTTTTTTCTTCAGGTCCCCAGATAATGATAATGCAAGCACTGATGATCCTGATCCGGAGGTGGATTTTGAATTGGTCATTTGTCTCTAGGAAGTTGATGAATGCGATAATGAAGAGGAGTGCAACTTACCTACCGAAGTTTTAAGAATAGTAGTAAGATAAGACAAACAAATACTATCACATAAGAGAATATCGAAATCTTGAATCTGGGCATCAAAGAGGAGAGAAAGCAGGTTAAAATCGGCACAACTCTTTCGACTGAAGTAAGATAAAACTTGATAGTCTTACTTCAAGAATACAGAGATGTGTTCGCATGGTCGTATCAAGACATGCTGGGGCTAGACATAGATATGGTAGTCCAAAAGCTGCCAATCAAACCAGAATGCAAACCCATACAACAAAAGCTAAGAAGAATGCTACCTAAAATGCTTCTTAAGATCAAAGAAGAAGTCAATAAGCAGTTCGATACTGGTTTCCTTCAAGTGGCCAAGTATCGAAATGGGTGGCCAACATAGTGCCAGTTCCAAATAAAGACGGGAAAGTGCACATGTGTGTTGATTACCAGGACCTTAACAAGGCAAGCCCTAAGGAAAACTTTCCTCTGCCTCACATAGACACTTTGGTAGATAATATAGCCAGGAACATTTTTTTCTCATTCATGGACGGAGTTTTAGGATATAACCAGATTAAGATGCATCCTGAAGACATGGAAAATACCACGTTCATCACGATGTGGGGAAATTTCTGCTACAAAGTGATGCCCTTCGGATTGAAGATTGTTGGGGTAACGTATCAAAGTGCTATGGTGACCCTGTTCTATGACATGATACGCAAAAAAATCGAGGTTGATGTCGATGACATGATTATCAAGGCACAAACCGAGCATGAACATGTCGAGAATCTGAGAAAGCTATTCCAGAGATTAAGAAAGTTCCAGCTAAGATTGAACCCTAGTAAGTGCACCTTCGGGGTAATATCTGGGAAGCTGTCAGTAGTAATGCCATCAAAGTCGATCCCGATAAGGTTAAGGCTATCCAGAATCTACCTCCTCTACAAACACAAAAAGAAGTTTGAGGTTTTTTGGATAGATTGAACTACATAGCACGGTTCATATCTCAGTTAACCGACAAATGTGACCCAATCTTTTGTCTTGTCCGGAAGAACAACCCCGGAGCATGGGATGAGAACTGCCATACTGCATTTGAGAAGATAAGGGAGTATTTGTCTCACACTCCTATCTTGATGTCCCATATCCCGAGTAAACCTCTTTTCTTGTATCTATCCATATTTGATAACTCAATAGGGTGTGTCCTGGATCAACATGATGAATCCGGAAAGAAGGAAAGAGTCATTTACTACTTGAGCAAGAAGTTCACCGATTGTGAGGTCATATATCCTACCATCGAAAAAGTTTGATGTGCTTTAGCCAGGGCTACACGAAGACTCAGACAATACATGTTGTATCACACCACTTGGTTGATTTCTAAGTAGATCCACTAAAGTACATGATGGGTGTGCCTGCTCTCTCTGGAAGGTTAGCCCGATGGCAGATGCTGTTATCTGAGTTTGACATCGAGTATGTGAGCCAGAAAGATATAAAAAAGTGCCATATCAGATTTCTTGGCAAGCAGAACTGATGAAAACTATGAGCCGCTGGACTTTGACTTCCCAAATGAAGACTTGATGCCTATCTACTTAGAAGAAGCAAATACTTCCTCAGACAATCCCTGGAAAATGCATTTTGATGGTGCATCAAATGCATTAGGACATAGCATCGGGGCAATACTGGTCTCCCCTGAAAGAAATCATTACCCATTTACTAGCAGGCTGAATTTCGATTAAACAAACAATATGGCGAAATATGAGGCTTGTGTTTTGGGGATTCGAGCTGCAATAGGGCAAAATATAAAGACCTTGGGAGTATATGAAGATTCAGCCTTAATAATCTATCAGTTCCGTGGAGAATGGGAAACCAATTATATAAACCTGGTAGAGTACCGGAAGCTTATACTGGATTTGCTCGAAGAATTCGATAAAGTCACCTTCCACTATGTGGCTAGAGAAGAAAATTAAATAGTTGATGCTTTAGCTACCTTGGCAGTCGCATTCAAGGCTGGAGAGGAGTCTGAAATGATGCTAATTGACATGCAATCGTATGAGTACCCGACTCATTGTTACCAAATCGAGGAAGTAAAAGACACTAAGTCCTGGTACCACGACATTCTCCAATACGTAAAAAATCAAAGTTATCCAGAGAAAGCCACTGAAACTGAATAAAGAACCATTAGAAGGATGGCAGGTAGATATGTCCTTTACGGGGAGGTCTTATAAAAGAAAATCCATGATCAAGTCATATTAAGGTTCGTAGATGCAGAAGTGGCTAAGATGATAGTGGAAGAGGTATATAACGGAGTTTGTGAACACATGCGAATAGACATATGATGTCAAGGAAAATAATAAGGTATGAATATTTTTGGTCCACAATGGAAAGTGATTGGATCAACTATGCTAGAAGATGTCATAAGTGTCAAATTTATGGGGATAAAATAAATGTTCTACCTCAGTCTCTTCATGTGTTGACATTACCATGGCCTTTCTCTATATGGGGTATGGATGTTATCAGGCAAATCCATTCGAAGGCTTCGAATGGTCATAGGTTCATTCTCATGGCAATTGATTACTTCACCAAATGGGTAGAAGTTGCATCATACACTAGTGTCACTCAGTCCACTATTTGTAAGTTTTTTAAGAAAGAGATCATATGTCGGTATGGTTTACCTGAAAGGATCATCACCGATAATGCTATAAACTTGAACAAAATGATGGATGCTGCTTGTGAGCAATTTAACATAAAGCATCACAATTCTACTGCTTATAGACCAAAGATGAACGGAACAGTAGAAGCAACAAACAAAAACATCAAGAAGATAGTGGAGAAAACAACAGAGACCTACAAGGATTTGCACGATAAGTTTCCTTTTGCTTTTTTGCTTACCGAACCTCGGTACGAACTTCGACTGGGGCAACCCCATTTTCATTAGCATATGGAATAGAAGCAGTGCTGCCCATTGAGGTGGAAATCCCGTCACTCCAGTTTTGTCAGAAGTCAAACTAGATGATGCAGAATGGATGCAATCCCGATATGATCAGCTCAATCTAATAGAGGAAAAGAGATTGAAAGCCATTCATCATGGTCAAATCTACCAGAAACTAATTATTCGAGCACATAACAAGAAGGTGCGCCCGAGAGTATTTCATGAAGGAGATCTTGTGCTTAAGAGAATTTGGCCAATTCAAAAAGACTTCAAAGGAAAATGAATGTCAAATTAGGAGGGACTTTATGTCGTGAAAAAGGCCTTATCTGGAGGAGTACTCGTCCTGGCTAAAATGAACGAGCCAGAACTGCCAAATCCTATTAATTCGGATGCAGTCAAGAAATACTTCGCTTATAATGAAAACCCGAGAGGGCGCCCTAAGTCGATGAAAAAAAAGAAAAGATAAAAGAAAAAGAGAAAAAAAATTTAGGGTGAAAATCCGAAAGGGCGCCCTAAATTGAAAAGAAAAGAGAAAAAACATTTAGGGTGAAAGCCCGAAAGGGCACCCTAAATTGAAAGAAAAGAAAAAGAAATAAGATGGGTTCAAGATAAAAACCCGAAAAGGGCGTATTGAAACCAAAGATGGGTCAAAGTTGAAAACCCGAAAGAGAGATTTGGATAATGATTCAAGAAAGGTCCCTAATCCAGAAAATGAAACATCTCGACATCCGAATCTTCTACAAACTCAACGAGTTGGAGAAAGGTTGCACTCTCCTGAACGTTGTCGCATCTTCAAAGATCCCTTGACAAAGGCTACGTTCAAGGTCACCTAACGACTTATTAGTTCACAAGCGCCCACATTATTGAAATATAAGATATCCGTTCACACTTCATTTATGTATTCATTTTCCAGGATGTTTGTCAAGAATTGTTTGTTCTTTTTCCCATATGAATAAAGACGATCATTTCTCTAAATCAATTCCTTTTGAGCATCTTGGGTTGAATTTAAACCTAATGATTTATTCACTTATGAAAAAGATAATTGCATATTACTGTACAAAGATTTTTTTTTGAAAAGTACAGGTACTCGGAAGCTGATCAATGCTCATGCACCATACTTGAGATGGTGATAAACATTTCCCAAATCAAGAGTAGAATTTTTCATATCGAATTCAAGATCAAGAATCAGAAATTCAAGATTCTAGAGTCAAGAGTCATCAAGACTGACAACCAGAGATTGAGACTTCTCTCCAGAACCTAAAATAACATATTTTACATACGCATTTTAGGCACAGCTAAGAGCATTACATCCATAGCATCGCATATATGCATAATTTTGAAGATTCTTGTTAGAGTCAATTTCAATTTCACAGCGAAGGATATTGAACTCAAATTAATCAATTTACAAGATGGGATTTCAACATCATAGCGAAGGATATCCAATTCAAAGCTCAACTTCACAACGAAAGAGCCATCCACGATTTAAACTTCACGATGAAGGATATCGTGCCCGATGGATCGACTTGATTTCATAGTAAATAAGTCATCTGCAACAACAGGGGTTTATTCCCCAGCCAAGTACAATATAACTCAAAGGCGAGAAGAGTTAACTATCAACAAGAACTTTCGTGATCGATTCCATTCAACTCGAGAGCATATTTACCGCAATGTAGCAGTTGGAAATTACTTTCTGCTCAAATTCTCACACCAAGGTCTTTAAATTGAGAAGAAGACCAAGGTTAAAGAAGCCACTTTCTGATTTACCTACGATTTCAACTTCACAACAAAGGATATCGTACCCAAAAGATTGACCCAAATTCGCGAAGAAGGAGTCATCTGTAACACAGCAACACCAAAGTCTTCATGTCAAATTTCAATGCCGTGACAGAGTATATTGGGACCAAAAAACGATCCAGGAGCAACGTTCCAATGCTTAGAGCTCTAATTTCAACTTTTCGATGAAGGATATAGTACTCGGTTCGACTCAACCTCACAACGAGGGAGTCATTCCATGATTTAGTCCAAATTAACTACAATAAATCAATCATACCATCGGATTTCAACTCTATGACAGAGGATATTCAATAAAATGGGAATCGATTCCCATAACAGTGAACGTTAAATGATACATTCATGGCAGACAAAATTTGTGTATTTTAATATTTGCCCTATTTTCGTTACGCGATAATGGTCAAAGAGGGGCAGCTGTCGACACATGTTTTCGTCCGACTTTAGTACATAATATTTATATGTTAATTTATACTATTATTATAGTATATAATGTATATGTACTATATTACATAATATGTACATATTATATTATATACTATAATTATATAGCATATATTATACATATTAATTTATTTTTCATTTCATTTACAGAATCAGGCCCTAAGCCCAAATACAAATGTTACACAGTTAAGTAGCAACCCAGAAACCAGCAACCCATAGCCCAACAATAGCCAACCCGGATCCACTGGAGTAACCTGAACCGGTCCAGGGCCGAATTGGTCCAAACCCAAATTAGTTAGGGTTTCCAGAACCCTAACTCTCACCCATCTCCTCTCAGCACCGCAACGACCATTCTAGTCATATCCAGCAAACTCTCCCCGAGATTTTCGGCACCATCAACAAATCAAAACAACAAAATAGGTTCAGTACTCATGGGACTCTAAAACCGAATAAAGGAACATTTCAATTTGAATAGGACTCTAAAAAATCTATTTAAAAATAGACAATCTCAGGGCTATAAATGAATATAAAAGTAGATAGAAAAATACACAATAAATTACACCGAAAATACAAAGAAAGGAAAGGCAATACACAAGAGAACCGAACATTTGTAACGTTTCAAATAGAAATAAAAAAGGGTAAAAATATTACCTTTTTTTCGAATGCGGTACTTGCATGTTATTTTGCTTTTCATATTCTTCTTGATTAAAAAAACCATAAAAAGGAACGAAAAGCCGATGAAAAAATGGGGAAGCTTTCGAAAGTTCTCACTTAGATCTAGTCTCCCCCAAGACATTTTTGAAAAAACCAAGTTGATTTTCAAAAGGAGGGGGACAAACTTTTTAAAAACGATTTTTTTGGGTTTCATCACCGATGAACGGCGGCCAGCGAGGCAGTGCTTGGCCGGGAACTGGGTTTTCGCTTAAACCCCGGTCGTGTTCTTCATTTTGGTGAAGAACACTTGAGAGAGAAAGGGGGAAATGGTTTTGACCTAAATGAAATGGGGAAGGATTATGGAAATCCATTTTAAATTTTGTGTTTTATAGTGACCCATCAAACCATATGTTAGACCCGCCGACACGACCGAGGGACTCAAGATCCGCGTGTTTTTGTATTAAAAGGGGAAATCCCCATTTCGATCCCTCGTTATTTTTAAAGACCTATTTTGCTCCCGAAAATCGATTTTAATCCCAAATTTCCTTTCAAATTTTACCACATACTTTATTTTTTTCAATTTGGTCCCTTTTTATTTTGTTTCAACATTTTTTAAATTTTTTTATTTAATATTATATTCCATTATATGTATATATTTTATATCATTATTTTATTTTTATTTTATATATATATATATATTATTCATTCATTCCGTTTATTTATTCTTAGTTTCTTTTGCGTTTTCATTTCTGTTTTTATTATTATTATTTTATTTTATTTCTTTATTTTATTTCTAATGTTTTATTTTATATATTAAATTAATATTATCCTATTTTTTCTTTTATTTATTTATTTAAATACTATTATATATATATGTATTACTGTATGTGTTTTTTTTGTTTTTTTTTCTCTTTTTTGTTTACCTTTTTTTATTTTTTTGTTTTTACTATTTTATTTTGTTTTATGTTATGTTTTTCGTTTATTTGCTTATTTTTTCCTTTTTTCTTCTTCCTTATTTGTGTTTTATTTTTACTTTAATTCATCCTATTTTATTTATTTATTTATTATTATTATTTAGGGTTTTTTATATTTATATTTATATTTCATTTCATTTATTTATTTGTTTTTTTTATTTTTTATTTTTCTCATGAATTTTAATATGTGCACTTTGTCTTTATTTCATTTAATTCCTCAGCATATACATTTTTTAATGTCGTAATTTAACCCTTTTCTATTTTCTAGTTCAATTTTTTTATAAATCTAACGTTTTATCTTTTAAGGGTATTTTCGTAAATTCATTAAAGGTAATCAATTTGGGATCATTATTTTACCGTTTACTTTAACTTATCACTTTCTTAATTAAAGACAACTGGAAATTAAGTAGTATTGAAAGGGCAGTTCAAGGGTGCTAACCCTTTCTTGACTATAACTGACTCCCGAATCCGACATATCGCTGGTAAGATACAGATCAGGTTAGAAATCAAGGTATCCGATCAACCTATTTGTTCTTAAAATAAATGATCGGTGGCGACTCTAACCATTCCATTCAAGTCGAAGTCCAATTCCGGGCCCACCCAAAAGACGGTCGCGACAATGTGTTATATAATTCCTATATCGAACTAGTTTCATGGTAAGTGTGATCCCTTAATATTGACTTGAGGCACTCTTTTTCCTCCATTTAGGTTTAGGGAGTTTTTTAATGAAGCCTTAGTCTTTGTTATGTTTTGTATATTATAATTTCATATAAAATACAAAACCCCCTTTTTTTAAATAAAACTAAAAAACAATGAATTAGGGCGTGACCGAAAATTTAATAAGAACCTTAACAATATAGGTTGGACACGATAGGAAATGTTGACTTGTAATAATTTAGGTTTTGACCATATAAAAATATTTAAAAATTGCGTGACCAGAAAACTTATAATATCAATAAGTATCGATACTTATATTAATATTGTTATTTTCATATCTATAAAAATAAAAAGACTGAAAAGTATCAAACTTTTGGGAAAATATTGATACTTAAAGAAAAGTATCGATTTTTTATAGATGAAATAAGTGGTTAATGAAAAGACTTGAAACAAATATATTTGAAGGTAAAAAAATGTTTCATATATGAAATCAGTTTTCCCTCTGAGCAATAGAAGCAAAATTGTAGTGAAACAATTCGAATGAAATTGAGAATCGCATTTTGGAAAAAAAAAAGAGTGGTATGTTCGTGAAATCCTAGTTTATAGTTTTTTTAATTAAAAAAATAGGATTTAGGGTAAATAAATAATGTTGGATTCAATTTTAATAAAAGTTGAGAAACTATTTTGGCCAAACATTTAGGGTTTAGGCTCAAAAAATAATGTTGTTAACATTATAGGTTATAATTCATAAAACAACTGTAAGTTAACATTATAGGTTGAATGAAAATATTAAATTTTATATAACATTATAGGTTAAAATTAATAAAAACAAGTGTAATGTAATATTATACGTTGAAAAGAAAATTTTAGGTTATTTAATATTTTATTCTTTCAACTTATTTGTTATCGTGTGTAAATTGTCTTTTATCCATTTGATAAATTCCAAAAATAATTTTGGTCATAACTGGATTTATTCAAGTAACTTTTAACACTCAACCTAATTTCTTAGAGACCGGTAAAATTTTTTGAGGCGATCAAATTATTTAAAACGAATCATAAAATTTTCTTCTTTCAACTTCTTCTTTTTATTGTGCATTTTTTCTTTTACTCATTTACTAAACTCCGGAAAAATTTGTTAAAACGATTCATAAGATTTCCATCTTTCAATCTTTTTTTGTTACTGTGACTAAACCCTTGTCCCATTTGCAAAACTTCATTGACAATTTTAGTTAAAATCAGATTTATTTTAGAAAAGTTTAATATTATCGATCGTAATCTGCTTTCTCTTAGCGACTGATAACATTCTTGGGTGCAACGGAATTTGTTATAGATGTCGTGACGTTACTCTGCCCGGCGACGGAGAGTGCAAATAGTAGACCTCAAGGGGTGTAACTAGTCTCGAAAAAGTGAGTGTTTATCTTCCTTGAATCAGATGAAACACTAAGTTGTAGAATCGCCACCAATCTTTTAATTTGGTGAGATTGATCACCAAAATATTATATTATTCTAATAAAATTCCTAATAATAATATTAAAATAATACAACTCGGGTTTGCTTACCAGAAAAATGAGTTCGAGAGTCGGTTATGTATGGGGAATGATTAGCACCCCATAACGCCCAAAAATTGGTATCGGTATTTATTAATTAGTGTCTTTGCAATAAATGATAAATTTGTTCTTTAAATTTAAATTTTCAAATAACTTAATATAAATAATTACTAAATAAAAAATATATTATAATATTATATTATAATCACATATAATAAATTATAAATCATGTATGATAATAATCCTAAAGTATAAATACTAATAATAATTAATTATATACTAATAATTAATGATTAAAGCACAAAATATTAAAATTAATTATCATAATTCGAAATAATACTAAAATAATGCACTAACAATGTAATTTAACCTAAATTATTAATACGAGATATAAATATAAATAATTAATATTTAAGGACTAAATATGTTATTCTCTCTAAAATATATGTATTAATATAGTAAGGACTAAAACATAAATAAATAAAATGCAAAACCAAAATTGAAATGCACAGGAACCTGTTTCGTGACCAAAATAGAAGATTACAAAGCTTGAAAGACCTCGCGTGTAGTTTACCCATGGTAAAATTACAAAGATACCCTTCTCCCTCAAAACGACGTCGTGCGGAGGGTATTTAAACCCAAAACTGGCCCTCTAAAGGCCATTCTCTCCATTTTCTCTTCTTTTTTCTTTCTCTAAACAAGAGAATTCTCTCGCTTCTCTCTTCAACATCCCACCGGAGGGATGGCCGGCCATCAGCCGACATCCATGAGCCTCCGTCGCCGGCCACCACTTATGGTAGTCGGAAAATACCAAACTACCCTAAAATATAGATCGACTTTCCTTTTGTAAACTAAGTCTGGTCCTAGCCCGAGTTGGGTTGTAATCGGGCCTTCGGGCTTTATAAATAATAATAATAATATAATAATATTATTATATATATATAATAAATATAAAAAATGTCACTCAGACGAAAACTATTGTCTACAACTGCCCCTCTTTGCTTATTTTTGTGTAAACAAGAATAAAACAAAGATAAAAAGAAAAGAAGTTTTCGTCGAGTGAACTCCATGCTTTGAGAAATTCAGTCCACTACTCTTTCGTGGAAATCGAACTTTGATCTGATCGTGCTCCTGCTTCACTACTCTTTTGTGAAGGCTGAGGATGATTTGCAAATGATTTGCTTCACTACTCTTTTGTGAAGGCTGAATTTGCATGACTTGAACAGAATCTGTTTCACTACTCTTCCGTGAAGATCAGACTCAAAATTGGATTGCTTCACTACTCTTCCGTGAAGGTTGGATTCGAGACTGGAATACTTCACTACTCCTCCGTGAGACTTCATACTTTGTTGAAAAATCCGTTCCACTACTCTTCCGTGGAGAACAAACTTTGATCTTGGTCCTGCTCCTACTTTACTACTCTTTTGTGAAGGCTGAATTTTACTTGCAAATGCTTTGCTTCACTACTCTTCTGTGAAGACTGAATTTGCATGACTTGAACAGAATCTGTTTAACTACTCTTCCATGAATATCATACTCGAAATTGGATTGCTTCACTACTCTTCCGTGAAGGTTTCATACTTTGCTGAGAATTATCTTGCTCAAGAGATTGACAGATGACCCAAAGGATTTACAAATTACCCGAAGGTTTTACAAATAACCCGGAGGCGTTACAAATTACCCGGAGGCTTTACAAATTACCCGGAGCCTTTACAAATTACCCGGAGGCTTTAAAAATTACCCGGAGGCTTTACAAATTATCCGGAGGCTTTACAAATTCCCTAGAGGCTTTACAAATTTCCCAGAGGCTTTACAAATTTGTGGGAAATATTTTACTGGGTAAGAAACTTCTTACTTTTCAAAAATTTCATTTTCAATAAAAGATTAAATGAGAAACTTGTTGATTGGGCATGCCCTAAAAGTAATGCTTCCATTGCGGATTGCATCCATCTATTCTTCAAATGATTGATTCTCCAAACATGATTCTTCTATTTGAGATCTGAATTCTACCTTATACTCATAAGGTATTTTGTTACTGCATCTTCATGTGAAAAAATGTATTTATTCAAATGCAATCAAATGTATCAATGAAATGCATGACCTTTTATGCAAATGATGTTCTTATGAATGTATGAATGTATCAATCTTCATCTGAATCCAAAGTTTAATCTTCTTCTTTTTCAAGGCTATCTTCAAATAGTATAACAACTTAAGTTATCAAACTTGCATTTCTGAGGAACCATCTGGTCAACTTGTATCTTGTGGCTTCTTTATCTTAATTTATATTAAAGTCTAAGAAGAACTATTTTATTTCTGGGACTCTTGCCAAACTCAAAATTATGACTTTGTTGCCCTACTTTGTTCTTGATAACAACAGCGGAGTCTTTTCTTGAACTTGTGTAGAAATCTGATAAAGCTTTCTGTCTTTGAAAAGAGAATCTATCATCTTTGCGGCATGTAGATGTAAATGTACTATACTCAATAGAGATTAATCAGGATATCAACCACGTCTATTCTGATTTGACTATTGAAATACTCCACAAGAAGGATTTATCCTATTTCCTTTCATATCTCCATATCTAATCAAATCTCGAACAAGGTTATTCAAACTATATCATATCAAGATGTTTAACAACAACCTATCGTTCAATCTTAGTTGGCTCCACTAGTTTCTTGTTATTAAAGTTCCAACATTCTTTCGTGTAAAGAAATCTTCATCATTTCTCATTTCTGACCTTGGAATTGAAAAAGACAAATTTCATATGATTGTAACATTGGTTCAGTACCATAATCATTGGTTCGTAAAACATTGGACAACATATTCATCATTTCCTGTGACTCCTACCTAGATTTTGAACTAGGGAACTCTTTGCATAATGTTTGAAACTTTTTGTATGATGTCACAATGATATTCCAGTAAGAATACAAGTGAGATCATATCAAGGAACATTTGACAACACATTCATCCTTTCCTGTGACTCATGGGGGGATAATGTAATCACATGGTGGACAGAACAGTGATGTATGGTCAACTATATTGTCATTGTTTCACCATTTTCATTCTTTATACCCTTCTGTTTCATTGGAAATATTTGCTCAAATTCATGATTCTTCCCTGATAAGGGCTTTCAGCTTGCCCCAATATTTGCCTTCAAAATGCCCCACATGAATTTCTGACTAAGATGGGCTTTTAGCATGCCCCAGCTTTATTTGACACTGATATGAATATTCAAAATGTCCTAACATGATAAGTTGTAAGGTTTTCTTTCAAAGTCTGTTTAATTTGGATCTCATGCTCTTTACGAGGTCCAACTTAGATAATGCCCCATTATGGGTACTTATGGCTCTATTAATGCCAAATCTCTTAATTTTGAATGCTCTCATTCCAGTGTTACTAAGCAACAATGTTTTTAAGCAAATTGAGGGATTTTCTTCATGTTGTCACAGCTTAAGAAGTGTCCAATTCTTCTAACAAAACTTTTCGAGATATGTGCCTCTTCTGAATGAGGTAATTATCTTCTTCTTGGCAGATTGTCATAAAGGAATGTTATAAGTCCCATTCTCTAGACTTTCTGATCTCTCGAGCCACTTGCTTTCAAGAATGTGAAATACTTCATCATTCTAGCCTTGCTTATTCTTTTTCTCAAATAGGGGTAGAATAGGCATCAACCTGATTCAAGATCATTTCTCATTTGAAACCATCCTATTTAAAAATGTTCTTCCTCCTTTCTTATCAAAGAATGAAAGAATTTTTTAAATATGGCACCTTAAAGGTTCACAATAGAATCAAATCATAAGCATGAATTCAAAGAATATCAAAAGAATCAACAACTTTTACTATTTAAGAGTTATAGTTCTTTGACAAGCATCAAGATTGATAGGTTAGTTTCATGTTGGCTCCCTATTTTCTATGGTTTCATCTTATTTGAAGATGTCACTCCTCTCTTACTCTTTTGTGAACATTGTCACATGCATCGCTTTCTTGACTTGGTATCTTTAACAGGATGCGTACAAAATGACACAATCTAGTATAACGGTTACTAGACCTTCTAGAATACCTTCATTTCAATTCTCTGAAATCTTTGATTCTATCCAAAGCAGTGTGAAAACATCGGTCTAGCAATGAAATTTCTATGTGCACGTGTGTGAAATTGACTATAACATGTATTATTTAACTCTCTTATAACAACTTCTTCTTTTGTAACCTTTTGCCATTTGGCTAGTTGAATTCAACTTTATTGAAATTAACTTTCATTGGGCTAATTGAAACTTATCCATAAAGCCAGGGCTTTTAACCAATTGCTATAGAGGGACAACTTTATTATGTATATGACTCTTACTTTTTAAGGAGGACCTGTTATAATCTACGTGTTTGGTAGAATTCAAAAAATTTTATTACCAAATTTCAATTCCCAAGCAACTACCTTAGACTAGATTTGTAAAAGTTTCATCATCGAACCTCATCAATAGAAAAATAATCTAGTCTTTTATTACCCTAAAGATGCCCCACGTTGTACAATTCTTTATGTAAATACCAAGTCTTTTGTCTAATTCCTTACACTGGAGAAGGCTCTCTCATATTTGTGTGAGGGTAGTGTTTGAGATGCATTTCATCTGAGGTAATGTCAGGGTCCTTTTTATCTGTTTTCAATCTTGATACTTTGTCAAAGATGTATAACTCTAATTGTAAAGAGTTTTTAATCTAGTGATACTCAAAGAAGTGCAAGATTACAAAATTGATTCAATGCTCATAACTTTACAAGTAACACAACTTTATTTATAAAAAAGGAAGAGAAATGAACAAAAACATATTCAAACAAGATGCTACAAAATGAAAGGTACAATAGTGGTGGATAGATAACAACTTCCACTGCCCCATTATTCCTTAGATGTTGGGTGTATAATCAAACCAGGATCTTTGTCCCTATTTACCCCCCATTTCTTGATCATTTCTTGGGTAGCTTCTTTGGATGAGCTTTTAGATACATAAATCTCTTCTTTTTCCTGAGTTATCTCTTTGTCAAATCATATCATCATCTTTTCTAACTAAAAATTGGGCTCAGTTTGAGTTTCAGAACAAATTTCTTTGGGGACGATAATTGTATCCTAGTTCTGGACGCTCCTTGCAGCTGTGATTGGAGTAGTATTCACTATACTCTTTAAATTTCCCCCTACTTCCCTTGATTTCAGAAAATCTGATATAGGTGTATGAGGTATTTTCAGGGTTGTACTTACTCTATTCCTTTTTAACCATGTTGGACAATCTTGAATTACTTTTCCTTTTGCTTTTTCATTTATCCTTTTTGTTTCACCCATAAAAGAATTATCGAGGATTAAATTGTCCATACCTGCTTCATCTTCCTTAGCTTTGCCTTGTCCTCCATTTGTTTTGACATTATTAACTTCATTTTTGGGGTTGATTCCCAAATGTATAATCAAAATAGATTGATTGTTAACATCTGCTTTATAATTCCATGAGTCAAAAAATCTTGAACTCGTCATTTTAAGTTACTGTAATTTTCGATGGAGTGTCCTCGGATTCCAGCATGATACTCACAAAAGACTTTTTTATTATACCATCTTGGGTAAGGATATATCAAAGGTTTAGCCAGACATGGGGTAATAAGTTGAGCTTTGTATAACTCGGAGTATAAATTGTTGCATGAGACTGAAGGAAAACATGGTAGAAATTCCCTTGAAATCACTGTCTCCTTACTATTTCTTTTCTGAGGACCTTATGACTGATAATTAAAATGTTTGCTTTGAATGTTTGATTCTTGACTAACATCATGGGATAAATGGTGATTTAAGGATTTCTCTTTCTCAACCATCTTTGAGTTTCTTATGAGCTTAGGTTTCTCATCTTTGAAACATAACAACCCTTTACCATAAGGTCTTGGACTTTTAGTTTCAGAATTATGCAATTTTTTGTAGAGTGACCAAAATCTCCAGAATGATAATTGCATGGATTCTTAACATTTTTCTAATTTGGATGCAAATAAGTACTAGGAGGAATGGGTGTCACAATACCACTTTCAAAGAGAAAAGGTAACAATTCTGAATATGAAATTGGAATGGGAATGAGATGTGTCATCCTCTTTTCCTTCTTGCCTTTTTTAGCCTTTTTCAATGGGAATTGTTCCATGTTTCTTTTCTTTGAACCAATATTAATTTCCATGTCTTCTGTCATATTTTCCAATCTTTGAAGCTGAGTTGGATTTCTGAGTTCCACAACAGGTTCTTGGTCATTTGTCATAATATTAGTAATTGTATCATTAAGATCAATACGTTTTCCCAAGGCTTTCATCTTTTCATGCTCAATATGCCCTTCTAACATCTTCTCCCCATACAATATAGTAATCATCATACTTATCATCTTAGACATTTATTCCCTAGATTCAGCTTGGAACATTCTTGTTTCTTCAAACATTTCTTGTTGAGTCTCTACAAGATGTTCTTGGATTTTCTCAATCTTTCCAACTCGAGCTAATATTACATTCATTGTTTTCAATCTTGTTAAAGATCTGCCCCTGATTTTCAGAACTCCTGATTCCAAAATCTTTCACTGATTACTCCAATGTCACATGTTATCATGCTATGCAGAACATGAATGTAAATACAAATGTAACTGTAAATGCATGTATGAAAGGGTGTAATTCAAGAGTGGTCATCTTAAGACAGCTTCGATTGAACACAAAAAAGGTTTTTTAGTACATCCAAAAGATAATTACATATAGGGATAACTTTCTCTCCTAATTTATATATATCCTTAAAAAGCCAAGTTAATTTCCATTTATGCTCCAGAATTGAGTTGTCATTCTACTTCAGCTCCCTTGTAAAACCAGCTAAGTCCACCAGCTTGTGGGCCACCTTGCTTGCTTGGGTCGTAACTTTCTTCATGTCACCTTCTTTTTTCTTGAATCTTACTTGCCACCTTCTGAAGTTGTAGACAATATTGCTCATTTTCCTTCATCATAGAACCTTTATGTTCAATAAGTTCTTGTGCTAAATTTCCATAATCATCTACCATCTTCATCAATGTTTGATTCTTGGCTCTAGTGGCTTTTAATTCAGCATCAATCTCACTTTGATGAATCAGATATGAAGTTTCCATATTGACTATAACCTTTTTCAATATCTTGTTTTCAGCTTGACATTTTTCCAAATTGGTGATGATTGCATTGTATATTTCCTCAGCAATTTGAAAATCATTGGAGAATTTCTTCGCTTGATCTTTATGTATTTCTTCATTATTTTTCCAATGCTCATCATCATTTTTCAATTTAATGATCTATGTTATCCATTCTTCTAGGGACATCCTTGAAGGTTTGACTGACTTTTCAAAAACCATTAAGCACAGCTTCAACCTCTATGCTCAATTTCTTGTTCGTTCCTCCAAAAACGGGCTTTAGCTTCATAAAAATTCTCTCCCTTATGATTGTTTTTATTGATGCTCTTACCATAAAATTCTTTTGGTACCAATCTACCAGGATTTTTATGTTCATATCCCTCCATCATTTTAAGAGCTTCCTCAAGATACCCTTCTTTGGCTGCTCCATAGTTCACTTGATCATGAAACCCTTTGTCTATAATGAAAACTTTTGATTTTGATAATCACTATTGAATCAACACCCTTGATCATACCATGGTTATGCAAATGCAAGCATGACAATTATTATATGCATCTTCAGAATAAATAAAGATAAGAAAACTGGTTAGTACCAATTAATGAAAAGGAAATATCATATCTATATATATATATATATATATATATATATATATATATCCTAACCTCATGCTTTCTAGTTCCATGTTTTGTTTGGAAAAATAACATCACCACATGATTTCTAGTTTGCATGCATTTATTCAAAAAATAAAATAATACTAAATAAATAAAAGACTCAACATGTTTTTCCTTGTGTGCTAACCTTTCAAGACTCATTTGGGTTAGGTTCCACCTAGACTCCAGTTCTAGGCTTTATTATATGTTGAGTTTTGGTTCCAAAGTAAAAAGGGTCAATGAATTGTCCTTTGTTAGTGTCCCCTTGGACTGTCAAGCCCACAATCTTGGTCCATTAAAGACTTTCGGATTAAGTTCAATTCGAAGGAACACACTTCCTTATGTCCATACGGAGGTGAAAACCACACGAGGAACAAAAGGTGTGAGCTCAAAGAATGGCCCCTATCCCATACGGAGGTGAAAACCACATGAGGGAGTAGTTTCTCATTCGAACTAAATAGGATAAGAACGGGGTTTTAGCTCATGTCATGAATACAGTGCACAATGGGTGAGGAAAAGCATAACAAGAAATAAAGTAATGTACACCCTATTATTCTATTCTACATACCCAAAATTAAATCTGTACACACATAAAAAAACAAAAGTTAGTAAAATAATAAAAATAATTATAACAAACTTAAAATGAATTTATTATTTTATTGCAAAGACAAATAATTAATAAACTGATGGATGGACTCTTTTTTTTAAAAAAAATCCCCAGCAGAGTCGCCAAGCTGTCGAGACGTTTATCTTCCTTGAATCGGATGAAACACTAAGTTGTAGAGTCGCCACCAATCTTTTAATTTGGTTAGATTGGTCACCAAAATGTTATATTATTCTAATAAAATTCTTAAGAATAATATTAAAATAATACAACTCGGGTCTGCTTACCAGAAAAATGAGTTCATGAGTCGGTTACGTATGGGGAAGGATTAACATTCCCATAATGCCCAAAAATTGGTATTGGTGTTTATTAATTAGTGTCTTTGCAATAAATGATAAATTTGTTCATTAAATTTAAATTTTCAAATAACTTAATATAAATAATTACTAAATAAAAATCTATTATAATATTATATTATAATCACATAGATTAAATTATAAATCATGTATGATAATAATCCTAAAGTATAAATACTAATAATAATTAATTATATACTATAATTAATGATTAAAACATAAAATATTAAAATTAATTATCATAATTCGAAATAATACTAAAATAATGTACTAACAATGTAATTTAACCTAAATTTTTAACACGGATATAAATATAAATAATTAATATTTAAGGACTAAATATGTAATTTTACCTAAAATATATGTATTAATATAGTAAGGACTAAAACATAAATAAAAAAATACGAAACCAAAATTGAAATGCGCAGGAACCTATTTCGTGACCAAAATAGAAGATTACAAAGCTTGAAGGACCTCGCATGTAGCTTACCCATGCTAAAATTACAAAGATACCCTCCCTCAAAACGACGTCATGCGAGGGAGGGTATTTAAACCCAAAATCGACCCTCTAAGGTCCATTCTCTCCATTTTCTCTTCTTTCTTCTTTCTCTAAACGAGAGAATTCTCTCGATTCTCTCTTCAACATCCCACCGGAGGGATGGCCGTCCACCAGTCGGAAGCCATGAGCCTCCGCCGTGGTGGCCAGAAAATACCAAACTACCGTAAAATGTAGATCGGCTTTCCCTTTTTCCAAATCCAACTTCCTTTTTCTCTAAAAACCCTTCAATAAGCCTAAATCTAAATCTAATACATTGTAATTTAAAGGCATTTTAATCTATAATTTTTAATAAGTTATATATTCCCGTAATGTGTCACAATAATTGAAAATTCTTTTTGCGTGTGAATTATAAGTGTTAATAACTTATCCGTTTCTCTCTCCCTCTTATTTTCTTCTTTTCTTTACAATTTGTGACATTTTTTTAAATCAAATCATTTTTTTAATTTTGTTTAGCAGACGGCGCCACTAATTTTGATGTTAGTTGCCGACCATCGGTTGTTTTTTCAGTTTTTTAATAAGAATAAGTTTATCTTCGTGACACGTTTATCTCTACCTTTGTGACACATTTATCTCTTTCTTTTGGTAGTTTTTTGTAGTTTGGCCGTTATTTTTGTTTATCTTTTTTCTCAGAGTTGGATTTGACATCGTCACGACTGATCAAGATGGCACTTATTTGTTATCATACTGACCTTCTGTGCTTTGGACCCTCGGATTGATTTGGATACGTGTTTTGCATTCGTGTATAGTTTTCTCACGCCACTTGACTCTAATTTATGATTTATCGTTAGTCTTTTAATAGCTTTATCCCCTTTTGTGGTTCATTTGTTAATGCGATCAGATTTATTTGTATTTTTATTTTGTTCGAGCTTTTTGGTTAAGATTTTTAACATTTTCCTTCGTTGGTCCTTGTGTGATCTAAGTGGCTAGCTTGTGTTAATGATTATAGGAAAATGTCTTAAGTACAATTTAGACGATATGTTTATAAACCTTCATTGTAATTTTTTGATATTTTCAATTTTTAATAAAAATGAAATGGGATAAAATTTAAGTCCCATCAAAACCTTATAGGAGAGAAAAATGGAATGGGACTTTATCATAACATTCGACTGGCGGTTATCCCCATGAGAATTGATGGACCAAGCAATGATACCCGTAAAAGTATGGGTGTAAAAAGTTGACCCGACCAGTAAAATTAACTGAAACTGACTCGAGTCAAAACTATTTTTGATATGTACTGTAGCAATTCGAAACTGAATCGAGTCGGAACTGGTGTCGACCTGAACCCGAGTTGGACTTCGAAATTATTGATATGAACCCGACCTGAGAACCATATAAACTCGAATTGAACCAAAAATATGATACCCGAACCTAAACTACATCAGACTGATATGAACCCGAACCCGATATTTACTTGGCAAATAACTTGTATTACCCAACCTGTTTTCAACCTGACCTGTAATTGACTCAACTTATAAATGATCCGACTTGTTATTGAATTGACTAGATATTTACCTGACTTGATATTTACCTGACTTATAAGTAATAAGTTACAATTAATATAATTATGTTATTTTAAATTTATAATAAATTTATTATAATTAAATTAATATGATTACTTTTTGAAATTTAGTTTTTATATTAATTATAATTTGTATATTATAAATTTGGTTTTTATATTAATTCCAATTCTTTATATTATTTATAATTCTTATATATTTTATTTATAATCATTAAATTAAATTTAGTTATTGTCTTATTGAACATGATTTTATTAGATTATATAAATTGAATTAAAATATTCATAAATCTAATTTACTTTTAATGTGAAAATTGATTAATAATTTAAGTATAATTTAACTTAAAATTTTAAAATAAACATATATAAGATGAAAATGATGAACTTATAAAAGATTTGAAACTTGAATAACATAACAAATACTAAAACAAAAAATTTATAAATGAATAAATAAATTTATCACACTTCAATACATTAAAATTACAATAAAATCAACTAAACAAAATAAATTTATGTTAAAATAAATGCTCTCAGATCTTATAGCTAAGGTTTTACAAAGCTAAAATCCTAACTTTACTACTATAAATTTCATTATCGAGCCTTTATACCTAAATGCTACCAACATGTTTAATTATGGGCAACTTTCTAGCTTTAAAAGTCAAAATGCCACCAAAATAATTTAATATGAGTAACTATTTAGATAGGAATTTACAAGGTACAAAAATAGATTTAAGTCAGACCAACAACAATAATTTAAAAGGCATCAGTGAGCAACAGACAGCAGCAACCAACAAGCAACAATGTATCAATTCAGCCATCATCATTGCATTAATTCAGCAAGCATCCTACATTCAGAAAGCATACAATCAATGGTCATGCCAAAGGAAATTCGATGGCCAACAGTGCCAAACATTTTCAACTTTACCAAACCCTTACAAATATCAAGCAGAATCAAACAATATCAAACAGAAGTAAACAATATCAAACATAAGCAAGCAATATCAAGCACCAACTATTTCTTGTTGTAAGGCACCCTACAAAAAAAATAGAATTGTTAATGAACTATTTGAAACTTTTATTAAATAAACATAACAAATATAAAATATTAAGTTATCTTTGAAGGGAAGAAACAAGGCATAATCTCCAATTCCAATGGTTTCATTGACCGTTAGACACCTTAAAAATTAAAAGGAAAATTAAAATAATTAATAAACAATTTTAAATATTAAAGACATTAACATAAAAAACAATTTGGCACACCTTTACATAGAAGACTGATTAACCACAGTAAGGTATTCTTCATCCTTATCCTTCGATTCAAAACCATACAACCAATTACGAGTTGTTACAAAAATCTCAACATTTTAAGGTAAGAGTTTAGCTCTTAATTTTTCAAAATTCGACCCCCATACTAAAGGATGATTAAGTTGCAACTGAAGTAATTGGAATAGCCAATATATCTCTCGCCATGCGAGAAAGTACCGGATATGAAATACTTTGATTTTTCCAATACTCCAAAATATCAAAGTCAGATTCTCCAGTATGAGGGACAAGGGGAAAACTGATGTAAGAATCAACATCAGATCATCCATTCCTTGAAGAAGCTAAATTGACATCCAAATTTTGAAAAATAAAAGACAAAAATTAGTAAATGAAAATAGGAAATAAATAAGATAAACTTCAACTCAAAATTATAATAACTAACCTGAAATAGATCTGATTTTCTAAATGTTCGAGGCCGATTGGAACTTGAGTCACTTCTGCCTAAGGATGTGTTATTTTGGATAGAAGAAGAAGAGGAATAACCACAAGGTGCATTTTTTTAATAAAATACATATAACTCAATAAACTTATTATAAATAAGACTTACCCTCCGTTGAACCCTATCCTCAACATAAAGAACATTGTACAACTCTTTCAGAAGTTGTAATTTATATCGAGGATCAAGTAAAATAGCAAAAGACAAAATCATTGAGTGATCATACCAATATTTCTCATATAGTTCAAGCATGGGTCCTGCCATTGCAGAAATACATTCACATGGATCATTATGAGCATCACACAATAATTTTTCAACTGCAAAAAAGTTAGCCAAATACAAGTTAGAAGTGGGATGCTTAGAACCAGATAACATAGTAATAATTTCATAAAAAGGCTCAAGAAAATCACAGATTGTTTGAACAATTTCCCACTCATGATCAGTAATGAAATCCAACTCCTTTTTCCCTATTAACAAACAAGTTAATTGCTAATCTAGCCTCATGTGCCCTATGAATCATCAAGTAAGTAGAATTTCATCGAGTATGAACATCCAACACTAACTTACCAGTGAAAGAATAATCATAGTCTTTAACAGCTAATTCAAATATACAAAGCCGAGAGTCAGAAGAATCAATAAACTTAACAATCTCAAACAATTTAATAACAAAAGAATCAATTACCTTCAAACTTGTTGAACTATCAAGTTCAAAATGTCAGCAACACACCTTATATGGAAGTACTTACCATTGTAGGGAAGAGGAGAAATGACATTCAAATCATCTTTCAGTTTTCTGACCATTTTATCATTTGTAGAAGCATTATCAAGTGTAATGGTAAATGCTTTTTTTTCAAGACCCCACTCATATATCATCTTTTTATCAAACTTAAAGATTGACTCACCATCATGAGGAGGAGGAAAACGACGAAAATTAAGTATTTTAGACTGAAGTTTCCAATTATTATCAACATAATGAGCAGTAAGAGCAAAATAAGAACGTGAAGTCCACGCAGACCAACCATCACATGTAAAACAAACACGACTTGAAACATAATGCATTAAATCAAGTAGCAATTTTTTATGTTTTTCATGCAACAACATACAATACTTAGTAACAATATACCTAGATATATCCTTAATAAAACAATTAAGGTAACGATGCAAATCCCTAAGTTTTTCATGCTCAACAATACTATATGCATAACCATGACACAGAATAGCTTCAACAAACAATTCACAGTATTTGTTTTGATCAAAAGAACTTACCAAAGCAAGATTTTCAGCAATATATTCTTTATAATATTGACATTTCTCAGTATGTCTTCTAGGGTTAGATGTACCAATATAAGAATCAACTTTATACCTTTTATTTTTGCAATACTTACACTCAACATAAACATAACCATCAGCAGATTTGATGAAGGTGTAATGCTCCCAAACAAGAGAAGTTCTTCTCCCGAACTTGGTTGAACATTTAGCCTTCCTCTTAGATGATTTATTGATATCAAATGTTTCTGACAGTAGATCATTTACATAACCTTGCAAAAAAAACCAGGTTAGTATACAAATTTTAAAAATATATATAAATAAAGCATATAAAAAAATGAATGGGCAGTTTACCTCTTTCAGAATTTTCTTCATTATGATTTGTTGGGTTTTCTCCTACAAAACAAATAAAGAATATATTAATTTGAATATTAAAAGAAAAATAAAAAGAAAAAAATGAATGAAAAATACATGGATAATTCAACTCGTAAGACAAACTATCCATGAAATCGTAGAAATAATAAAAGGTTTCGAATAGTTTGGATACGGGTTCGGGTTTGGGTTTGGATTCGAGTTTGGGTTTGGGTTTGGGTTTGAGATCGAGTTTGGAATCAGGTTCAAGTTTGGGTTTGGGTTTGGTTCCGGGTTCGGGTTCGGGTTTGGGTTTGGGTTTGGGCTCTGGTTAGGGTTAGAGAATATGAACAGTGGTGGGTTTGATCTAAACAAACAGTTTGGGTTTTGATTTTCAGTGTTTGTAAGGATCAAAGAAGGGTTTTGGGATGAACAATGATGAACTAGTGTTTGCGTTTGGTGTTTGATTGAAAAAAAAACAAGTTGGTTTTAAGTTTTGGGTGTTTGTAAGGGTTTGGGGAAGAACACAAATGAACAAGGGTTTAATTTTTGGGTGTTTGATGAAAAAAATGGGTTTAGGTTTTGGTGTTTGTGAAGATCAAATAATGGTTTGGGGAAGAACTGAGATGAACACGAATGAACAAGGGTTGAATTTTTGGGTGTTTGGTCGAAAAAATACTAAATAGTTTGGGTTTTGGTGTTTGTGAAGATCAAATGAGGGTTTTTGAGATGAAAATGAATGAATAAGGGTTGATTTTTTGGGTGTTTGATCGAAAAAAACACAAAATGGTTTGGGTTTTGGTGTTTGTGAAGATCAAATGAGGGTTTTTGGGATGAACACGGATGAAAAAAAATGAAATTTTTTTAGAGAATCGGAGAGTTAGAGAAAGAGAGAAAAATAACAAAATGAGAAAAGAAAGGAAAATGGCTGAAATTGGAAATTTTTTGCCTTTTATACATGTTCGTTTGGGTTTTGACCCGCGTGTTTTTTAACTTCATTTGACATTGTAGCGTTATCCCTAGTTTTAAATTTGTTCAATTTAGTCCAAATTTAATGTTGCAATTTATTAATTTAAGCTTCATATTTAAAATTTGTTCAATTTTATCCTTATCTTCCAATTCTTTCAATTAATATATATGCTTATATTAATAAATTAATATATAGTTTATATTAATAAATTAATATATAGGTTATATATTCTAATAAACTATATAATATATAGTTTATATATACCATATACTTTATAAATATAGTTTTTATATATAGTTCATATATAAACTACATAGTTATATAAACTATATATGTACTATATACTATATAAATAGTTTATTAATTAATGTATTCAACTATAAAATATTCATACATATAATATATACTTTGAATTTATATAGTATAAATTATATAAGTATAAATTATATTATATTGTATATAGTATATAAATATCAACTATATTTTATAGTTTATGTATAAACTATAGTTTATATAATTTATATACATAGTTTTTATATATAGTTCATATGTAAACTATATTGTATAGTATATATAGTATATAGTATATAGTATATAGTATATAGTATATAGTATATAGTATATAGTATATAGTATATAGTATATAATATATAAATATCAACTATAGTTTATATATATACTATATACTATATAAATTGTTTATATAGTTCATTAATAAACTATATATATAGTTCATATGCAATAATGTAAACTATATATATTATATAGTATATAAATATCAACTATATTATATAGTTTATATAATTTATATATATATATATATATATATAGTTCATATGTAAATTATATAGTAAATATAGTTTATATATGTAGTATATACTATATAAATAATTTATATAGTTCATTAATAAACTATATATATAGTTCATACGTAAATTATATAGTTTATATATATAATTCATATGTAAACATGTAAACTATATTTTATATATATAGTTTATACATATAGTTCATATGTAAACTATATAGTATATATAGTTCAAATGTAAACTATATAATATATATAATTTACATATATAATAAGTTAGTATATATTGTTTATATATAGTTTATACAGTACTACTATCTATAAACTATATAGTTTATATATAATTCCATAAATTAACCCTAAACCTTATTTTATATATATAAATATAAACTATATAGTTCATATATAGTTTATATTAATAAACTATATACTTTATACATAGTATATATTATTTATAATTATACATAATATATAAATATAAGTTGTATAGTTTATATATAATTCATATATAATTTTTTATATAAACTATATAATTTATATTAATAAACTATGTAGTTTGTATATAGTTCAATAGTTCATATATAAACTATATAGTTTATATATATATATATATATATATTATAGTTGTTTCAATTTTTTTATCAACTTTTAAAATGAATGTAATTTAGTTCATTTTACAGATTTTCTTCACATTTTACAATTATTTTGATTTAATCCCTTTGTGTTGTTTAATTTATTTAAATGTTTATTTGTAATTTCATATTTGTTTAATTTAGTCCTTAAAATTATATTTACATATGAAATTGGCCCATAGTTATTACTTATTTATATTTTTTTAATTGGCACAGAACTTTTTAAATAGGTATATTTTAGTACTTTTTTGTATTAATTTCAACCTCACATTTTAAAATTATTTCAATTTGGTCCCTCATCAACGTGTGTTGTTTAATTTATTTAGATTTTTACTTGTAATTTCATATTTGTTCAATTTAGTTCTTAATTTTTTATTTTTCATAAAATTGATCCATGATTATTTATATTCTTAGTAATTTACTCTAAATCATATACAATTACAAATTGCAATTCAACGTTCGCGAAAGACGAAAATAATTAATCCAAAAATAAAAATTGACCCGATTTGAACTCAATCCAATATGATAGAGATTCGACCTGAATTTTATCTGCCAATGATGTGACCCGATCTGAACAAGATCCACCGAAAGTCCATCTGAATCTTAATTAACCTGATCTTTAACTACTTCGGACCTGAATTGACATCGATCCGAGCTGAAAGTAACCTGAACTGTACCTGGTGTCAAATCAACTTGAAAAAAGACCCGAACTGATTTGACCTAGACCTGAAATGATCTGTGTTGAAGCATCAAATTTACCTGACTTGACCTATATTCGATTTTACCCGATCTGATATGATCCGATTGAAACCTGAACGATTACCCGATTTTATATCCCTACGTAAAAGTTAACGGGATATTACATACTTAAAAATTAACGGTTTGACATTAAAAAATCAGCAAATTTAAATGTCGCTGATCCCCGTTCTTTGTCCCATGTGAATCAATGACAATAACCATGAGTTTCTACAGCCGCTCGCTCTTTGTTCTGTCATGGCTACTTCTGTTGTTGTCCTTGCCTGAGATCAACGATGTGATGTCAGAACCCAAAGAACACAAGATGTACATAGTCCAGATGGACTATTCTCGTAAACCTCTTTCCTTCTCGACCGACGAGTTATGGCACTGGTCGATTATTCGATCACTGTCCAACCCTTTTGATCATGAAGCAATGTTGCTCTACTCTTACAACCATGTCATTCGAGGCTTCTGTGCCAGGCTCACATCCTCTTAGCTATTCGAAATCGAGGAATCCCAGCTCATCTTGCGACATATCGGGAGTCATTCGGCAAGTTATTCACGATGCACTACCCGAACTTCCTCGGACTAAAACGTAACTTTGGCTTATGGACGACTGCCTCGTATGGAGAAGGTGTGATCATAGGTGTTATCGATACGGTAATTTGGCCAGAGAGTGAGAGTTTTAGCGACAGAGGAATGGCACCGGTACCACGAAGATGGAAGGGGAAGTGTGAGGAAGGCACAGCCTTTAGCCCTTCAGCTTGCAACAACAATCTCATCGGTGCTCGATCGTTCAACAAAGGAATCCGCGCTGCAGTAGGAAATATCCCAGACAAATTAGACTATGACTCACCAAGAGATTTCGAGGGGCATGGAACCCACACATCATCCATGACTACAGGTAATTGTATACTCAGAGTGAGTCAGTTTGGATTTGCATGAGGCACGACAAGCGGGGTAGCAGCACGTGCACATGTTACCATGTATAAAGTCTTAGGGGAAACAGATTCCGGAGATAGTGCAACAAGTGATGTACTAGTTGGGATAGACCAAGCAACCGCAGATGGTGTCGACGATTTCATTGCTCTCGCTTCTCTTTCAGCAGTCCAGAAAGGGATTATCGTTGTTTGTGCTGCCGGTAGCGACGAATCTTATAATTCAACTTACAACGGAGCACCCTGGATCACGACCGTAGGGATCGGTACACTCGATCGCAGTTTCACAGCCAAAGTAACTCTAGGTAACGGGGTTTGTTTCGAAGGAACATCATACTTCCCGGAGAGCATTTACATTAGCAACCCACCATTGTATTATGGAAAAGTTGTTCGAAAGAAATAACCGGAAAAGTAGTCGTCTGTGATAACAGCGATGGAAAGAACGATGTTTTCAGTCAAATCGAGAAGCTTTACAGAGTAAATGCCTATGCAGGAATAGTTATGTCGGACATATCCAACTTAGATCCCGAAGATTACAACATACCTAGTTTGATTTTGCCTACAAGTTCAAGAAAATTGGTAAAAGAGTATGCAACAAATGCGAGTGAAGCACATATAAGTAGCATGATGCTCGTGTTTACAAGCTTGGGTATAAAACCAGCACCGGAAGTTGTCGATTTCTCGTCGAGAGGACCGAATCCCGTCAACCCAATGTTTTAAAATCCGATATCATTGCTCCAGGAGTTGATATATTGGCGGTAGTGGCACCAAGCAGGGTTTTCATGGAGACAGGGAACTATAAGTTGGTGACAGACTACGCGCTATACTCGGGCACATCGATGGCGGCACCCCATGTCACAGGTGTTGCCACATTATTGAAAGTTGTTCACCCTGAATGGAGCCCGGCAGCCATCCAATCAGCCATGATGACAACTGCATATAACAACAACGGAACATCTTTGACGAATCAACCTCTTAATACCCCAGGCACACCAGTAGACTACGGGGCGGGCCACATTACCCCGAACAGAGCTATGGACCCTGGACTCATCTACGACATCGAATTCCAGGACTATGTCGACTTCCTCTGCGGATTCGGCTACAACTACGCACAGATGAGAGTGGTTCTCAGACGAAGCCGATGGGATTGCAACCGAGAGAGAAACGAACTGAATTATTTTTCGTTTATATCGATATCGAGCAAAGATGAGAGATTCCCCAAGGTGACGAACTTCACCAGGGTGGTGACTAATGTAGGAGACGATGAATCAAATTATCAGGCAACTGCAACAAGTTCAGATGAAATGAAAATAACAGTGGAGTGTGAGTGTAGAGACTAGTGAAGAAGCTCCGCCGGTGGTTTTCGGCTATGTAAAGTGGACTGATCAACGTTCCCACGTAGTATCAAGCCCCGTAGTAGTCCTCAACTTCTAGTGAACACTCTTTCTATTATCGATTTTCATCTCATAATGAACACAAAATAAAATTTAAAAACCGATTCAAATCAGAGTGTTTATTTCGGTCTCATTTTTTGTTTTACTAACTCTGGTTTATTGTTACTTAAATGCATTTGATTTAATTTAATTTTTTATTTACAAGTTTAAAATCTCAATTTAGCTTTTAAATTACATAGGTATTTTACAAGAATTGAGGAGCGTCGTTTCAATATAATAAAAAAAATAAACTTAATTGAAAAACAAGAAAATTAAAGATAAAATCATAAAATAATCAAATTATTTAACTAAAAACTAGAACAATTTTTTTTAATTTTTTAATTTTGAACTCGTAATCCAGATTGAAAATTCAAATTGATTCAAATAAATTAATATTTTTAAAAAGAAAATTAAATTCATCTTTTTCAATTGAGACGAATTTTATTCACCTATAAGATTCAATTAAAAAAAATAAGTGTTTAAATTATACATATTGTTAAATTTAGGTGTTTAAATTTTTTTGTAGTGTCTAACGTTTTCTCCATTATCATTTAAGTGTCTAACGTTTTTCTCCATTATCATTTAAGTGTCTAACATTTTCTCCATTATCATTTAAGTGTTTAGTCGTTAACGGTCGTTAAAAAATTTGTTAAAATAAATTAATCAATCAGTATTATCGAAACAATTTTTTTGGGCTATGGTGGGGAGCGATCCAACTTAATTTTAGAAAATATTGGGTTTTAAAATGAATGCAAAATTAAATAAATTTGGAGTCACCATCGACCTTTGTGTTAGGTAGGTCGAATACCTAAAAGGTATCTTTTAAAATAATTTTAAGAAAAATAATTTTAAAAGATAAAAAATGTTCTGCTTTTAACCAAAAACTCATTTTGCAAAGGGTTCAGGAGTCGATTATGGGTGGGGAAGGATTAGCACCCCACAGCGCCCAAAATTACTACATAAGTGATTATACGTCATCTAAATATTGAAATTCACAAATTTAAATATACATTTAAATTATGATCCTATTAGAAAAAATTTCAAAAAGGGTATTACTTCATCGAAGACCATTATCATGTTTTTCACAAATTAATTTTATAAAATAATAAAATAATAAAATATAACAAGAGATAATCATTCAAGTGTAAAAAGGATACTATTTCACATGAACAATTCTTGTAAGCACACTCCTTGTTAGTCAAGTCGCGTTTTACATGAACTCTCCTCACAAAATAATATCTTAAAGACATTTAAGATTGAATCTAAAATAACATACTTAACACTAAATATGTATATAATGCAAACAAAAAAATTATAAACAATAAATAGTAAAAGATGGATAATAACAAGTAATATGCATACATAATATTTTAAATAAAGGCAAATGAATAAATATGTGACTAAATGGTAAAAAAAAAAGCAAATCAGGGATCACAAATAAACAAAAACATTTAAATAACGAACTAACATGAATACTAACAGAATAATGTAGGGACCTAATTTTAATACAAAGAAACAATTCAGCATGATGACCAAATTAACATGAATTAAAATTAATCATAAATAAATTATAAATATGACAAGGACCAAAATGTGAAAAAAACGCCTAAATTAGAAAGACTATGGCACAATTGTTCATTTTTTAAAACTCTAGTGATTAAAATGTAAAAATAATGAAATCAATATAAAAATTCGAAATAAAACAAAAATAGACAAAATGGTGACCAAGATGCAAATATGCGCTAAAGTTACAAGGATTAAAGAGATATTCTTCTTAAATTTCTAAATAAACTATAAAACAAATAAAAAGGGTAAATTTTACAATCAGGACACAAAAACATGAAATGATATAAAATAATCATAAGATTAGTGACCAAAATGGAAAGGCGCGACTGATGTTGGATGGCTAAATCGTGATTTTCCCTAAAATTTGGCTATAAATGCTATGTGTTTACCATTTCAGGTAATAATTTAAACCCTAGCCTCTGTTAATCTCATTTTTCTTCTCTAAACACTCTCAATCATTCCCTTCTTTCACGGCCGAGAAAACCAAAAGGCCCCCATGGTCATTTTCCGCTCACTTGCTCACTAGTGGTATCTCCCTCACTCCAAACATCATCGGCCACCACCAAAGGAAACTGAGAAGACCCTAACCTAACCCAAATGAGCATAAAGGCTCCACCTTTACCTTCTAAACTCCTTTCTCACGCACAACCGAAAGCCCAAATGCCTAAGGACCTCTCCGATGGCAACAACGTCGAAGACTACCCTTTCTTTTAAGGTAAACAAACCACTTTTCTCTCTCTTTATATCTTCAGTATTCTCAATCATCTACCCTTTCTCAGCCAAAATACATTAAAACCCATAAATCGACCACCTTTTATGGTGATCCGGCAACCTAAACCTAGCCTAAAATCAAGCCTTTTTGCCTCTTTTCCCTCCGATCTATCACTCTTAAACCAGATCTTAAGCTAAAACTCCCCAAACAAAGCTTCTAAATGATCCAAAAACAACATGACTCCTCGATTTCTACCTCTAACAAACCCCCAAAAACCATTATGGCCATCCAGACTTCCTCACCTTCCCTTTAAAACCCTTACACAAGCCCTAAATCTAACATGTAAAACCTCTAAGAGTGACACCCTAGCCTCTGGACTCCTATGACCCAGATATTACCGAAGGGACCCTAATATGACATGTGAACTCTCTCCCCTTACCTCTCTACTTTCCTCTTTGTTTCGAAAACCAAATCAAACACATCCCAGAAATGAAAAAAGAAAGAAAGAATATAAGATACCTCAAAGATTCTATTTTTTATTTTGGATTTCTCTATTACTGAATCGTCTTCTCCCCTTTACAAGATATTTTGTGGGGGTATTTATACCCGATTTGATTACAGAGACAAAAAAGAAATAAATAAAAAATGGAAAATATACATTTGGTTTTTTTGTTTGCATGTGGTCTTTGTCGAGGGGCGTGAAATCCAACAGAGATAACGCTCTGTAGGCGGGGTGACGTAAGCAAAGGACATGGTAAAAATGTTTACCCCGAGACCCCCTTTTATCATTTTTTATGGTGACCGGCGACAAATCTGATGGTTATGACATCATCAACGTGCATAGGAAATCAACGAGGCTGCATCAGAGACCATTGGATCAAATTTGATCCAACGACTGTGGGTGTGCGGCAGCGCTGACTAAAGCAAGATTAGGGTAAAACCCTAATGTCCTCATCGTCTGGATCGTTGGATCTAAATTCAGATCCAACGGTTGGTATTCGGCTGCACATGGGACTTGATGGAGGCTAGGGTTTCTTCAAACCCTAGCAGCTTGGGTCGTTGGTTCGGGCTTTGACTTCACCTAGATTTCAATGTAATTAATTTGTTTTTGGGCTTGTAAAATTAACATAAATATTAAATAATAATAATAATAAATATTAATAATAATATAATATAAATAATAATAACCCAGACAAAACTGGTGTCTACAAGTATATTTGACACATGGCCAAATTTTTAATTTTCTAAAACATAAAATTCATGCTTTTTTTAAAAAAAATCTCAAATTTTTATAAAACACTCCAAAATTTATAAAATAATAATATTCAAATATCTAAAACTCCAATTCCCTAAATAATGTAAGGAATTTTAATGACAATAAAGAGATAACTAACAATAGAGGTACAATGATGAGTGAGTTAAATGTTCAACGATGATAGTGATAACTGTTGAACTTATATTTTAATATAACAAATAAAGGTAAAATATTTTTGAACTTAATTGAATTTGTTCAAAAAAAAATTCAAAAATAATTTAAAGTCCATAAAAATTGAAAAAAAAATATTTCCAAGTAATTTTGATTTGATATACTCCTTGAAGTATATTTAGAAACTCAAAATAAGTCAAAATATTTAATTTTTTTGAGTAAGGTTTTCAAAAAAAACCCCTTATGGTTTTTAAACCTCCGAGACAAAATGCTCAAAATGGTCAAAATGTTCTTATGGTTTCGAAACCCCCTTGCTGGTTTTGAAACCCTCTAACTGGTTTTTAAACTCCCTTGCCTCGTTTCTGAACCCTGTTTCATTTCTAAACCCTATTCTAATAGTCATATTTTTTCAAGAGGGTTTCGAAAACCCCTCTAGTGGTTTGAAAATCACTATGAAAAAAATGCTAAAATTGAGGGGATTAAAGACTTCCAATGGCTCCAAAACATCCCAACGGTTAAAAACGGCCATAAGTTCATTCCATCAAATAAAAAACCCAAGGACACTTGAAGAAAGTGACTACACCTATCCAAGCTTAGAGATCCAATGAAAAAAAGTCTTTAGTCTTGTTTCCTTCATTTTTCTCTTATACATAAGTGTATAGAGTTTAATTGCATATCTTTTGTATCTATTTTTGTGAGCTTAATCCTTGTAAACACCTACCTAGAGAGGTCTTATTGTTTACACACGTTGTTCTTTGTTGAAAAGGGGATTGGTTCTAGTTTAGCCTTGAAAAACTAGAGAATTGTAAAGGTTACTCTTGAGCTTAGAGAAAGAAAGAACAAATTAGTGAATTTGTTAGAAAATCCTTAGTGTGGAGCTAAGGCAGTGGATGTAGACTTGGTTGAGAAGTCAAACCACTATAAATTTTTGAGTCAATTTTCCTATCTTTTATTATTTCAATGTGTCAATTTTTCTATCTTTTATTGCTTCAACACCAAAGATTTTATACTTGCATATTTTTAGTTGATCATTTTGAGCCTAACAATAACGAATTCCATTATTCCTTCACTCATCTTACACTTTAATGATGGATTAATATATTTTTAGGTGTCTAAATTATATCACAAATTTATTTTTGGTGCTTAAAGAATTTTTCGTTAAAAATAGGTAATTAAAGTTTTCCCTATAACACTTTTAGGTGTTTACTGTTATATTTTTTTATTTTTAAGGCTTAATACACTTTTAGGTGCCTAAATTATACCTCAAATTAACTTTTGGTTCCTAAAGACTTTTTTTCGCTAAAAATATTCCAACGCTACACTTTTAGGTGTTTGAACCATAACAATCATTAAATTTGACCATTACTAACACAAATCATGCATATAAAATTTAAAAAAAATTAAAAATTAATATTATAATTAAAAACCCCAAAATTCCACCATCGACTATCCACCTTAAATATGTGGTTGTCAACACTGACACCATCAGAACCGTCTCGCTGTCGCGACCAAAACACAATCTCGCACCCAACGTGAAACTGCACCAATCGTCATGAAAAACGTCACGAAATATCACTAGTTTTCCAAGTTTTTCTTCATTATTTTTCGACGATTTCGAAGGCTATAGGTGGTTGTACGATACATGACTGCCACCATTGAGTTCCTTGCCTTGCTCTGAACAAAAACTAGCAAGTGGTAACCGTTCGTTGTCGTTGGAGGTGGGGGATTTGAGAGAGAGAGAGACGACGCATGTGATTTTATTTTTTTCTTTTTAAAATAATATTTTTATTATAAAAAATATAATGGTAGGCACCTTAAAGTATAACCGAGAAAAAAGTATGCGCTTATTTTTAACAAAAAAATCTTTATGCGTCAAAAGTTAATTTGAGATATAGTTTAGGCATCTAAAAATGTATTTTTTAAACAAATGTTTTAAAATTTTATATGCATGACATGTGTCAGATAATGATTATCATTAGAGTCTAGACACATAAAAGTGTAACGTTAAAAATGTTAGACATATATTTTAAACAAAAAATTCTTTAAACACTAAATTTAGAGTATAGTTTAATGATTTAAGTAACCCAATAGTATAGTTTAATGATTTAAGTAATCCAAGCACCAACTCTAACGCGTTGTGTCCTTTTGTATTTTGTAAATTTCACATTCTCCAGCCAAATCCAAGTCTCAACAAAAAGGACATTCACTAGTTGTGTATATAAACCGTTCAAAATTAAGGCTGTAAAATTAGGTAATCGAACATGTTTCAGTCGGATCTTGGTAGGTTGGGTAAAATCGGGTACATGTCAAATCATGTCAATTTGGTGTTTGACTCGGATCAGGTCGGGTACAAGTCAAATCAATCCGGGTCATTTTCAGGTTGATTTGACACCAGATCCATATCGGATTCAGGTCAGGTCATTTTCAGTTCGAATCGATGTCAGTTCAGGTCAAAACACTTCAGGTCTGAAACAGATAAAGACCAGGTTAATTTAGGTTCAGGTGGACTTCAGTCGGATCTCGTTCAGATCAGGTCACATCATTGACAGATAAAATTTAGGTCGGATGTTTATCGGATACGGATTAAGTTCAGGTCAGGTCGTTTTTTTTATTAATTATTTTGTCATCTTTCGTGATTGTTGAATTTGCAAGTTGTAATTGTATATGATTTCGAGTAAATTAAGAGAAAAATAAATATTCATGGATCAATTTTGTAAAAAATATAAATTTAAGGACAAAATTGAAGAAATGTAAAATTACAAATAAAATTTTAAAATATAAATTAAACAACAAACATAGGTAAGGGAGTAAATAGAAATAAATTTAAAATGTGAGGTTTAAATTAATATAAAAAAGACTAAATTAAACTCATTTAAAAAGTTATGGGCCAGTTACAAAAATATAAATAACAACTAACAATGGGCCAAATGAAGATACAAATATAAATTTAAGGACTAAATTGAATACTTATAACAGTGAAAGACTTAAAATTGAAATAAATTAAAAAAAACAAAAGGATTAAATCGAAATAAATGCAAAATGTGAAGAAATAATGAAAAATATAGTAAATTGCATTCATTTAAAAAATTGAAAAAAAATTATAATATATATATAATATAAGTGTATATATAAACTATATTTATATTATAAACTATATAATTATTATAAGTTATATATATAAATTATGTTTATATGAACTATATATATAAACTATGTATATAAACTATATATGTATAAATTATAAAAAGTATATAGTTTATAAAATATAATTTATACTAATATAGTATATATATACATATATAAACTATATATGTAAAAACTATATAAAATATATAGTTTATAAATTATAATTATATATATTTATATAGAAACATTATGCATAAACTATATAAAGTAATAAAGTATATAGTTTATAAAAATCCTAAACTCTAAACCCTAAAACATAAACCCTAAACTTTATAAACTATATATGTATAAACACATTTGATAATTCATATATAGTTTTATATAAACAATAGTTTATATAAATTATATATGTAACATTAACCAATAGTCTATAAACAATAGTTAATATATGTAACCTGTAGTATATGTATACATGTAAACTATATATGTAACTTATAGTACATGCATGTATAAACTATGTATAGTATATATAAACTATATATATATATATATATAACCTATAAATATAAACCATATAAAGTAAATTACTTATATAGTTTATAAAAACCCTATACATAAACTATATAAAGTAATAAAGTATATAGTTTATAAAACCCTAAACCCTAAACCTTAAAACATAAACCCTAAACCCTAAACCTTAAACCAAAATCCTAAATCCAAAAATCTCAAACACTAAACCTTAAACCCTAAACACTATACATAAACAATAGTTAATCTATGTAACCTATAGTATATATATATATATGTAAACTATATATGTAACTTATAGTACATGTATTTATAAACTATGTATAGTATATATAAACTATATATATAACCTATAGTATATGTATATATACAATCTATTTATATGTTATATAAACTATATATGTAATATAACCCCCTCAGACCGATGCGGTTAACTCTATCTGATCCAGGGAGTCACATTAGGGCCACCGGAGTGACCCACTGTAAAAATCTCAAAAAATTTTAAACTTTTATTAAAACATGTAACTCATAAAATGATTTATCAGTATGCAGAAATAAAACAAATTTTCAGACTCGTATATAAAACAAAATATAATTACATGCCCCCTAATCACATATACCATACTCTACAAGCAACGCTGGAATAACTCTCTTATTGATGTCGATAGATGCACTGGTACGATTCTTTTAACTTGAAAATGTGAGTAATAGAGTGAGCTTTGGGAAGCTCAGTTATACAATACTACCAGATGATACTGAAGAACGTGCAGATATAGATAAACATATATTTACTTATTGGTTCAGACATCTATAGATTTTTAGAATAAGCTGAAGTCTCACTAATATCTCAGGTAGTGACAGACAATAAGATTTCAATTCAGAGAAATATTTTTGGAATACTGAGTTCAGAAGATTTGAATAGGTTATCTAGTGTGTTCTCGTAAAACCAGTTAAAAGATACAGATAAAATATTTCGGTAAAATCAATTTATGTAACATGTTTTAAAAACATGAACACTAACTCATCCTTTCACAATCTGTTTGTGTAGGCTCCCCTGAACCATACACCCCCGCACAACCAATAAGTCCCTAAGCAAAAAGTCGATGAACCTGCAGATATACTTCCTCCAATATTACCCTCTAAAATAAAACATTTTTTCGTCAGTAAATGGAGATATCATAAATCAAAATAGAATTCAGATCAGATATCATAACAGAATCCATATCAGAAATCATAACAGAATCCAGGTCAGGTATCAGAACAGAATGCAAATCGAAAATCAGATAAAGCATTCATGTGATTAGAGAACACACTAGTGTTTATAGATATTATTCAAAGGTACTGGATAATCTTATCAGGCAGAGAAACACGGATCTTCAGTATACCGATAAAATACCGGAAGTTAGAATCACTATTTGAAAAGTTCATTAACTGACAGAATCATCAGTTATTCATAATATGATTTGAACTGATAAGGAAGAAACGAAGATTCAATATATGTTGATTGATCGGATTATCTAACAACTCAAGCTGAACAACTCCCAGAACTGATTCTTGTCGATTGGTCAATTCATTGCCTTTCTAGGGTATTTACTCTTAAATACCAAATATTCTTGTCTATAAATCATCTCTAGAATCATCGCTGAATAGATCTTCCAATGGTCTTTATTTCATTTCCACATTTCAATGATATCAGGAAATGTTGACGTGCTTGATTTGTAGTCTATGGCCCATAAGGACAATACATCATGTAAGTTCATTAACATTCTCAGACTCATCCAAATCACTTATTTAATCCTCAGTTATTGAGCTTACTTAGTTCACTTAGTCGTCAAGTCTATCCTGGTTGCTTTAGAGTTTTCCAGAGTAATTCGGATGTTTCTAAATTTTGGATACATATTGTACTTCCGTTCAGTTCACTTTGGTCTTCATGGTTGATTTGTCTAACGAATATCCACTTCTTAGTACCGAATGCGATCTAGAGTTGAGCTTAGCTGAGTATTTCCAGAGTTATCATCGATCCAAACTTGAGGAAACGAACAAGGATTCGAGTGGTATCTATGCTATTCAGGTACAAACATAGCATTAGAGTTGGTCAACTCACTAAAGTTGAGTTATATAACTTTTAAGGGTAGTACAACACCCATATTTATTTGGATTCCTTAATTAATCCAAGACATTTACTTAGTCTAGTCCACAAGGGTATTTGGGTTATTTTGATGCTCAATGTTATTCCAGTCATTTCAAAGCTTGAGGATATCCAATCATTCCTGGTCTTGGTGATATTCTTAGGTTAATTCCATTATAGGAGTATTTTGGTCATTTTACAGATCCAAGGTATTTCAATCATTTTCTTCTGTCCGATCTCATTACTTAATTTGAACTTATCATCTATTTTAGTATTCAGGGATTTGCTCATAACTCAAAAATTTCGTATCGAGTGTCTTCTCAGAGGTTATGGATTGATTATCCGAAATTTTATGTATAAAAGTGTGAACTTAACGATGAAATTAGTAATTCATCGATTTAGGTATGACTTCTTGAGTATTTTTTTATTTAGGGTCAATTCGGCTACTTTTTTCTCTCAAGGGTAATTTTATAATTTCTTGGCCATATAATTTCAATATTAAAACTCTTAACAAAGATAAATATAATTTAGAGATCCTAAGGTTAATTGTCTTTTTGAATAATCTCTAAACTTGAAATTATTCCTTATCAAACTTCTAATTTCTTGTACAAGCCATAAGTATTTTTATTTAGTTATCGATTTTTTACCACATTCGGATGGAGTGTAGGAATTAATTAACTACTCAGATAAGACCAATCATTTCCTTATTCATGCATTTATCATTATCAATATCAACATGTTCCATAAAGCATAAAGAGGTAGTAATGTATTACCTCAGTTTCTGTGCCATATTGATCAACCATTTAAATTTCATTCGAATGCCCTCGATCTTTAATTCAACTTCTAATAATTCCTCAAATACATAACAACATAAATTTCATAAAAAACGGAGCTTAATAGCGAAAAATTATTCGAATAGGATGATTAATCAGTAAAAAATAGCTTACCGAGTTCGAATTTGGTGAAACGAACTTCGAAATCGGACACAGGACGTCGAAAAACATAAACTTTGACTTTTCAAAAATTTTGACTTTTTGGTCAAAGTCAACGGTCAACGGGTCGGATCTGGTCAAGTCAAGTCGGGTCGGGTCGGATCAAATCGGGTCGGGTCGGGTCAACCCATTTCAAAGTTGTCCACCACGCAGTGGACATTCCCCACGTGCAGGGGCGGCGCGTGGGGGCGCGTGCGGCAGTATACAAACTCCGAACAATTCTATAAAAATTATAAAATTATTTTAAGGGATTTTGAGATACTTACCAAGCTCGGTTCACAATTTTGAACGTCGGAGAGCTCAATTCTGAAATGTCAAAAACTTTAACTTCCTCACCCCCTCAGGCACCAACGACGACGTAGATAAGAAGGACACCAGTGGACTCGGAATGATGCAAGGAACACGAAGGTGCGGGAGGTGTCGAAAACGGAGCAACGATCGACAACGAATCGACAATTTTCACGGCGGTGGAGTTTAAAAACTTCAAAACTTTGAGTTGAATTTTACAGCAAACGGCGACGATTCACGACGAGAGGTTTGAGGGGTTTTGTTCTCTGGTCGACAACGAACACGATGGTGGTTTAGGATCGATGAATGGTGGCCGGACGGTGGAGAAATCGGAGTTACAAAAGGGGTTAACGGGGAAGAGGAAATGGGAAAAACAATCTAGAAAAACCAGATTGTTTCAAGGGAGAGAGTTTATAATTCAACACATAAGAAAAATAGGTAAATTCAGGATTGGGTCCCTGAATTTCCTACACTTTCTAAAATGGTCTGCCAACTTTGTGATTTTACATTTTATTCCTCAATTTCTTCCAAAATACCATTTAAATTCAATACTTTATAATTTCTAAAATTTAGCCCCTAAATTGGGGTGTGACAATTCTCCCATCCTTAAAAGAATTTCGTCCTCGAAATTCATTCAAGTCACAGAAATGCAGAAATGAGGCTTCCATCAGTTCTTCCATGTCTTCCAGTAGCTTTTACAGAAGTATCGGTCATCTACTAATTTTTAACCAGCTGAGTATACATTTTCGTCAGAACTCTCCCTCATTCCAATAAAAGAATCTGAATAAAATTATCCTTGTGGAATCAATTCAACCTTGGTTACGATAATATATTCATAGAGCAGTAACATATCCCAATTTCATTTCTGGAATCGGGTCAGAATTTCTCGAATAAGTAACTCTCACATTACTCATGAGTTATTTTACAAAATTTAGACAGACGTTACTGGTATTTCTTTTTGCAACGATAGAGCCTTAACAGATAGAAAACTTAGATTATCTCATTATAGAGAGGGACTAGACCTTGGAGTTCCGGCTCAGAGAGGTACAATTATAGTCTAGGGGCATGTACTGATCAGACATATTTTGACATTCGACCGACCGGTCTATCTTAAAAATTTTAACTAAACCTAAGCTCTGATACCACTAAATGTAAATCCCTCAGACCGATACGGTTAACCCAATCTGATCCGGGGAGTCACATTAGGGCTATCGAAGCGACCTACTATAAAAATCTCGGAAAATTTAAAACTTTTATTAAAATATATAACTCATAAATGGTTTATTAGTATGCAGAAATAAAACAGATTTTCAGACTCGTTTATAAAACAAAATGCAATTACATGCCCCCTAATCACATGTACCATACTCTGCAAGCAACGCCGGAGAACTCCCTTACTGATGTCAATAGATGCACTGGTACGATTCTTTTAACCTAAAAAGATGAGTAATAGAGTGAGCTTTGGGAAGTTCAGTAATACAATACTACCAGATGATGTTGAAGAACGTGCAGATATAGATAAACATATATTTACTTATTGGTTCAGACATCTACAGATTTTTAGAATAAGCTAAGGTCCCACTAATATCTCAGGTAGTGATAGACAGTAAGATTTCAATTCAGAGAAATATTTTGGAAGACTGAGTTCAGAAGATTTGAATAAGTTATCTAGTGTGTTCTAGTAAAACCAGTTAAAAGATACAGATAAAATATTTCAGTAAAATTGATTTATGTAACATGTTTTAAAAACATGAACACTACCCCTATCCTTTCACAATATGTTTGTGTAGGTTCCCCAGAACCATACACCCCCACACAACAGTAAATCCCTGAGCATAAAGTCGAGAAACCTACAGATATACTTCCTCCAATATTACCCCCAAAATAAAACATTTTTCTGTTAGTAAACGGAGATATCATAAATCAAAACAGAATTCATATAAGATATTAGAACAGAATCCATATCAGAAATCAAAACAAAATCCAAGTCAGGTATCAAAACAGAATGCAAATCGGAAATCAGATAAAACATTCATATGATTAAGGAACACACTAGTGTTTATAGATATTATTCCAAGGTACTGGATAATCTTATCAGGCAAAGAAACACATATCTTCAGTATAATGATAAAATGTCGGAAGTTAGAATCAATATTTGAAAAGTTCATTAACTGACAGAATAATCAATTATTCAGAATATGATTTGAGCTGATAAGGAAGAAACGAATATTCAATCTGTGTTGATTGATCAGATTATCGAACAACTCGAGCTGAACAACTCCTAGAACTGATAATTGTCGACTGGTCAATTCATTACCCTTCTAGGGTATTTACTCTTAAATACCAAAAAAATTTGTCCATAAACCATCTCTAGAATCATCGCTGAATAGATCTTTCAATGGTCTTTATTTCATTTCCATGTTTCAACGATATCAGGAAATGCTAACGTGCTTGATTTGTACTCCATGGCCCATAAGGACAGTACATCATGTAAGTTCATTAACATTCCAGACTCATCCAAATCACTTATTTAATCCTCAGTCATTGAGCTTGCTTACTTCACTTAGTAGTCAATTTTATCCCAATTACTTCAGAGTTTTCCAGAGTAATTCAGACGTTTCTAAATTTCGGATACATATTGTACTTTCGTTCAGTTCAATTTGGTCTTCATGGTTGATTTTTCTAACGAATATCCACTTCTTAGTACCGAATGCGATCTAGAGTTGAGCTAAGATGAGTACTTATAGAATTATCATCGATCTAAACTTGAGGAGACAAACAAGGATTCGAGTGGTATTTATGCTATTCAGGTACTGACATAACATTAGTGTTCGTCAACTCACTTAAGTTGAGTTCCATAACTTTTAAGGGTAGTACAACACCCATGTTTATTTGGATTCCTTAATTAATCCAAGACATTTACTTAGTCTAGTCCATAAGGGTATTTTGGCAGAGAAACACATATCTTCAGTATAATGATAAAATGTCAGAAGTTAGAATCAATATTTGAAAAGTTCATTAACTGACAGAATAATCAATTATTCAGAATATGATTTGAGCTGATAAGGAAGAAACGAATATTCAATCTATGTTGATTGATCGGATTATCGAACAACTCGAGCTGAACAACTCCCAGAACTGATACTTGTCGACTGGTCAATTCATTACCCTTCTAGGGTATTTACTCTTAAATACCAAAAAAATTTGTCCATAAACCATCTCTAGAATCATCGCTGAATAGATCTTTCAATGGTCTTTATTTCATTTCCATGTTTCAACAATATCAGGAAATGCTAACGTGCTTGATTTGTACTCCATGGCCCATAAGGACAGTACATCATATAAGTTCATTAACATTCCCAGACTCATCCAAATCACTTATTTAATCCTCAGTCATTGAGCTTACTTACTTCACTTAGTATTCAAGTTTATCCCAATTACTTCAGAGTTTTCCAGAGTAATTCAGACGTTTCTAAATTTCGGATACATATTGTACTTCCGTTCAGTTCAATTTGGTCTTCATGGTTGATTTATCTAACGAATATCCACTTCTTACTACCGAATGCGATCTAGAGTTGAGCTAAGATGAGTACTTCTAGAATTATCATCGATCTAAACTTGAGGAGACAAACAAGGATTCGAGTGGTATATATGCTATTCAGGTACTGACATAACATTAGTGTTCGTCAACTCACTTAAGTTGAGTTCCATAACTTTTAAGGGTAGTACAACACCCATTTTAATTTGGATTCCTTAATTAATCCAAGACATTTACTTAGTCTAGTCCATAAGGGTATTTTGGTCATTTTTGATGCTCAATGTTATTCCAGTCATTTCAAAGCTTAAGGATATCCAATCATTCCTGGGCTTGGTGATATTCTTTGTTAATTCCATTATAGGGGTATTTTGGTCATTTTACAGATCCAAGATATTTCAATCATTTCCTTTCGTCTGATCTTACTATTTAATTTGAACTTATCATCTATTTTAGTATTCAGGGATTTGCTCATAACTGAGAAATTTCGTATCGAGTGCCTTCTCATAGGTTACGAACTGATTATCCAAAATTTTATATATAAAAGTGTGAACTTAACGATGAAATTAGTAATTCATCGATTTAGGCATGAATTCTTGAGTACTTTTTTATTTAGGGTTAATTCAACTACTTTTCCTCTCAAGGGTAATTTCATAATTTCTTAGACATATAATTTCGTAATTTCTTAGCCATATAATTTCGGTATTAAAACTCTTAACAAAGATAAATATAATTTTGAGATCCTAAGGTTAATTGCCTTTCTGAATAATCTCTGAACTTGAAATTATTCCTTATCAAACTTCTAATTTCTTGTATAAGCCATCAGAATTTTATTTAGTTACCGACTTTTTACCGTATTCGGATCGAGTGTAGGAATTAATTAACTACATAGATAAGACCAAACATTTCCTTATTCATGTGTTTATCAATATCAACATGTTCCATAAAGTATAAAGAGGTAGTAATGTATTATCTCGATTTTCATGTCATATTGATCAACCATTTAAATTTCATTCAAACGCCCTCGATCTTTAATTCAACTTCCAATAATTCCTCAAATACATAACAACATAAATTTAATAAAAAACGGAGCTTAATTGCAAAAAACGGTTCGAATCGGGTGATTAATCAGTGAAAAACGTCTTACCGGGTTTGAATTTGGCGAAACGGTCTTCGGAGTCAAACTCAAGTCGACAAAAAATCTAAAATATGACTTTTCAAAAATTTTGACTTTTTGGTCAAAGTCAACGGTCAATGGGTCGAATCTGGTCAAGTCGGGTCAGGTAGTTGGGTTGGGTCAGGTCAACCCATTTCAAAGCTGTCTACAACGAGGTGGACATTCCTTACGCGTGGGGGCGTGTGCGGTGGTCTACGGACTCCGAAAAATTCTACAAAAATTTTTAAAATTATTTTAAGGGATTTGAGACACTTACCAAGACCGGTTCACAATTTTGAACGGTGGAGAGCTCGATTTCGAAACGTCAGAAACTTTAACTTCCTTACCCCCTCACGCACCGGTGACGACGGAGACAAGAAGGACACCGGTGGACTCGGAACGATGCAAGGAACACGATAGTGCGGAAGGTGTCGAAAATGGAGCAACGAATCGACGATTTTCACGGTGGTGGAGTTTAAAAACTTTAAAACTTTGAGTTGAATTTTACAGCGAACGGCGGTGATTCACGATAAGAGATTTGAGGGGTTTTGTTCTCTGGTCGATAACAAACACAATGGTGGTTTTGGATCAATGAACGGTGGCTAAACGGTAAAGAAATCGAAGTTACAAATAGGGTTGACGGGGGAGAGGAAATGGGAAAAACAATCTGGAAAAACTAGATTGTTTCTGGGGAGAGAGTTTATAATTCAACCCATAAGAAAAATAGTTAAATTTAGGACTAGGTCCCTGAATTTTCTACACTTCCTAAAATAGTCTGCCAACTTTGATTTTATACTTTAATCCTCAATTTCTTCCAAAATACCACATAAATTCAATACTTTATAATTTCTAAAAGAGAAAATAACCTCAGTGACCGAAAATTCCTTATAATATACGATTTTGACCACCTTTTTTTCGATTTGCCAAAATGACCAACAAAATCGCAATGCGATCTCTAAATCGCAACGCGATCTCCAATATCGCAAATCAGTTTCCAGATTCACAACGCGATTTTGACTATCGCGTTGCGATTTTGACTATCGCGTTGCGATTTTAGAAAATCGCAATGCGAATATGTAAATCGCAACGCGATTCTAACTGTCGCAACACTGAATTTAAAATTCCCAACAGGTTTTAGTTCCACAACACAAATATTTTGGGTATATAACTACGCAGCAGCAGCAACTCATAACCTAAATCCATAAATTACAACTCATTCCATCTCCATCTATCACTCTCTCCGGCGAGATCCATTCCTATATCCAACGACATCCTTCCCCATCCGATAACAGGTTTTAGTTTCGCAGCTCGTTTGTTTAGTAAATTATTTTACAATAATGAAATCATCTAATGTTGATCATGTTTGGATAGATTTGTGTTTTGGAGGGTCATGGGAGAATGTTCATGGTGTTTTACAATATATGTATTTACCCATGAATCTTCAACTAAAACTGTCATTAAAAAAGTTAACTTATGAAACTCTAATGTTACGTGTTGCAAATAAATTGAATTTAGAGCCCCTAAGTGGATTTAGGCTATCTTATCAGAGAAAATGTAAAGTTTATTTGTTAACCGACAATGAAGATGTTGAACGATTCATTGCTTACATTAGTGTTTTGCAAGATGATGTTACATTGTATGTTGTTGAACCTAGAAGTAGTGAAGTTGGGTCAGTAGCGGGTAGTAATCAACTAAGTTTTTCAACCCCAGTTTATGGTGCTCAAAATTTAATGGTTCCACCACAATTTCATCACCAAGCAAATTTTGTTTCACCACATTTCCAATACCAAACAATCTCAAACCCACAACCTTTCCCTAATCCAAATCCCAATCAACTTTCAGCACCAAATTCCGGTTTTCGTATTGACCAGTTAGACGATGATGAGCCAACAGAAAAAATAGTGAGTACTAGTCAGTATTCGAAATTTGATCTTGGTCAATACCCGGACTTTGATCTTGGTCAATACTCGGATTTTGATGATGTTTCAGAAGAAGAAACAGACCCTGCGTGTAGTGATTTTGATATTGGTCAATACCCGAATTTTGATGATGAAGTAGCCGCTGCCGAGGAAGATGTTGTTGATGATAATGAGGAGGAAGTTACGACTGTGAATGAACATGTTGAACATCCATTCTGTAGTTCATATAACCCTGAAGAAGAAAAATAAGAAGAAGAAATCCCCGAAGAAAAGTCCCCGAAGAAAATGCCACGGGAGTATAACTGGAATATGCCAGAATTACTTCAGATACCGGAAGAAGAGTTGGTAAAGATAGCAGTTGATGTTACACAAAATTATTCGTATCAAGAAAGATGATTGTTTTGATACAAAGGAAGACTTAAAGATAGCTTTGTATACGAAATGTGTGGAAGATGGCTATCAACTAAAAGTTAACAAATCAAGCAAAGATCATTTCGAAACAAGGTGTATGATTGACAAAAATTGTACGTGGCGTATGATTGCAAAGAGGATAAAAGATTGCGAAATGTTTCAAGTTAGGACTTTTATTGATAAACATACATGTTCAAGAACCCAAGTTTTTCCTCACCATAGACAGGCAAACAAAAAGGTGTTGGGTGGTTTTCTGGCTGAGTTAATGTTTTGAATGGCAGGGTATATCGGGGACATGAAATTATGACTGACATGAATGCTCGGTTCAAGATTAGTATCATATTCTCAAGCTTGGAGAGCCAAATGTTATGTCTTGGAATTGTTGAGGGGGTCGTCAGAAGCATCGTTTGCCCAACTGACGGCTTATTGTCACAATTTAAAGCTGAAAAATCCTAGGTCGGTAACTCATATCAAAACAGATAGAGATGGATGCTTTGAGTTGCTGTTTATCGCCATTGGTGCTATGGTTAGTAAATCAATATAATTTTGTTGACTCATTTTTGTTAGTTACATGCATTTCACATTTAAATGATTATATTTCTTGTGTATATTATTTTGTAGATTCGTTCGTTTATTACTTGCATGTGCCCAGTTATTATACTTGACGGAGCACATTTGAAAGGTAGATACCTTGGAGTAAACTTATTAGCAGTAGTCATGGATGCTAACAATGAGATATTGCCAATAGCTTACGGGGTTGGCAAATCTGAAACCTCTGATTCATGGACATGGTTTATGGGGCATCTTAGGGATTGCATAGGTCCTATTAGCAATCTGACAATCATATCCGATAGGGCAAACTCAATTGACAACGCTGTTAGAAGGTGTTTCCCAGATGCTTTTTATGGACTTTGTGGTGTTCATTTGTATAGAAATCTAAAATCAAGGTCAGCTGGTATAAAAAATCACAAATGGACATACTGGAAGGCTGTAAAAGCTTATCAGGAAGTGGATTTTAATAAGCATATAAATTGTTTAAGACGTGTTTTGCCTTAGTGTGCTCAAACACTAGAAGATGTCGGGTTTGAAAGATGGTCAAGAGTACATCAACTTGGAGCAAGATATGGTTTCATGACGTCTAATAGTGCAGAATCAATCAACATTCTAAGTCGTCATTCCCAGAAATTACTCATTACTATGTTAATGGAGTTTTTTCGAGCCTCTATTCAATAGTGGTACTACAAGAAAAGAAACCATCCAGGTATTATTTCTTTAAATTCGTAACTTATCATATATTTTACTAAGTATTATTTATTTAAATTTATAGGAACATTGGAACATCGTGTTACACCATGGACTGAAAAAAAGATAACGAAACGTGTTGTGAAGTCAACGTCATGGAGTGTTGAACCATGTTCAAACACTTTGTTTGAAGTACTGGATAATAACTTAAATGGGCTTATCGATCTAAATGCAAAGACGTGTAGTTGTATGAAATGTCAAACATCTGGTTATCCATGTGGCCATATTATAAAAGTTACTCTTCATCTAAACCAAGATGATTCAAGCGCATACGTTATGGATTGCTACACTACAGAAGTATATCGACAGACTTATGCCGAGATTATCTACCCTATTCCACATCCTTCTGAGTGGGACATACCAGATGACTTACAAATAGTTTTGCCACCAGCCATGGACAGAAGGCTACCTGGCCGACCAAAAAGTCACGATCGTATACCGTCTAAGGGTGAAGAGAAGAAGAGATCGACATGTAATCGGTGCAAGGAAAGTGGTCATACAAGGTTGACATGTGGATCACCAGTGCCATCACAATCATCTTTTCCTCTACCAAAATATGGATCCTCATCAAAATCCAAAGCTCATATGGTGTCAAGCAAAAGGCAATCAAAATCGCAATCAAAATCAAAATCCCAATCAAAACCGGCTTCACCTTTTGGGACTATTAACTTAGGTGATTTTTAAATGCAAACGTTGTATTATGTGTATTTTATGTGTAAACTTTTAACATTTTCAGTTAGGCATGTATTAGTAACTTGAGTTCGAGCATTGCTATGATTTGTTCAGTTGTTATCACTTATTACACATTTATTTGAATATCGCAACGCGAATTTGACTATTATGTGTATTTTATGTGTAAACTTTTAACATTTTCAGTTAGGCATGTATTAGTAACTTGAGTTTGAACATTGCTATGATATGTTCAGTTGCTATCGCTTATTACACATTCATTTGAATATCGCAACGCGAATTTGACTATCGCAACGCTAATTTGACTATCGCAACGCAAAAATCGAAACGCGAATTTGACTATCGCAACGTGAATTTGATTATCGCAACGGGAATTTGACTATCGCAACGAGAAAATCGCAAAGCGTATTAGACTATCGCAACGTGAATTGACTTTCGCGTTGCGATTTTGGCTTTCGCATTGCGATTTTGACTTTCGCATTGCGATTTTGAGTTTAGCGTTACGAAAGTGTACCTTCAACAGGTATTTTGCCTTCAATATTATGCAGATTGAAATCAACAAATCAACATTTACATTTCAATCAATTAAACAAGCACAAATAAGAATTATTTACACATCAATTAAACAAATCAACTTTTACAAATCAACTTTTACAAATCAATTAAACAAGCAAAAAATAATAATAATTCTTATTTTCCTCATCAATTAAACAAATCAGACTTTTAAGAATCAATTAAACAATAAAAAAAAGTGTAGCCCAGACAGTTGTTTATGCACCCATACATCAATTTCACGCAGCTCACTTCAGGATTAACCTGTAGAAACCAAACATTTGCTCAAACAACACTTTCTACACATCTAAAATCAACAAACAACAAATTATTGAATTTTAGGTACTTAACAACACTTGCATTTGACTTACCAATTATTTATGGACACTTTCATAACGCGGATGCATGTAGGTAGCGTCTCGCATATATCGCTATAGCCATAAAATGCCAAAACCACAAGCCTACTGCACCTCTATCTCTATCGGTATGAGGTAGAAACTGAGTATTTCTTGTCGTCAAACGCTCCAAGAACATGCATACGAGATGACCACAATCTCCTCTGGCTTCATGCGTTTGTTGTGGTGCGGTCTCGTCTCTGATAACTATAACATTGAACTTCTTTGGCTTCTTGTTTCCAGAATAAGTCCAATAATTAATCGCATCCAAGAATTTAGCCAAATGAGAGCTCCATCCCTTAATAATATCTCTCAAATCAGACAATGATATGTAATTTATCATGCTGTCATATACTATTATCTTTAGGGATGGGAGCTGAAGCTCGACGAGAAGCCAATGAGTACGTTCCAAAACAGGGATAAACACATGCAATCATAAGTAATAATTCAATTGCACACTTATTTATGAACACCTTTAAAATATTTAAAAAATAAATACTAACCTTATCGACCTCCCACCACGCAGGATAAAGTTTAACTTGTCCATTAGCCAACACATATGATTCATGTCGTTGATTCTTCAAGTGAACTACGTGAAAAGACGTCGGCATAATTGTATATCGCGTATTTTTTTTATTTTTCCTCATTTTCCTTATTATTAGAAGACGTGACACCCATGCATCAATATGTTGTTTTACAAAAAAAGACATATATTAGTGAATTACATAAATTTAAAAAAAAATTAATCAAAATGAAGTATAAGAAAAATATAAGACTTACCCCCCATCGAAATAGCCTTTGTCTTCAACCCCTAATAACACACCCCACAAAGACTGATCAATCAACAAATGCATATCATCGTTGAGTTTGTATATGTCAGCGTAACACCCTTGGCTCCGCTCATGTAGATAAAAATCAACTGCGGTCTTAGCCCAAAGGGTATTATCCAGAATTGTTTCTTGTAGTTTTCTCCTCTCCACTTTATCTACCGGAATGGTACTGGCCGGTAACTCATACGAAAGCCAACAGTCATCCATCATGTCCGGTATGTGAGAGGGTTTCTCAATAATTCGACATATTACGCCATGTGAATCGGGCTCTTGAATGGTGGGAGGGACCTCTTCAACGATGACAGGGGCCTCTTGAACTGTGGGAGGGGACTCTTGAGGGATGATAGGGGCCTCTTGAACGATAGGAGAGGTCTCTTGAACGATGACAGGTGAGTCGGGCTTCTTCTTACGGAGTCTTCGCACTATTGGGGTGAATGGAGACGTAATGGCACGTGCACGCCGTCCGATGCGTGAACCCTGTCATGCAAGAAAAACCCGACGTAAAGCATCCACCTTATCGGGCCGCTAAAAATAAATTAATACATAAATCAGTAAATAAACAGACATGATATTAAACAGTGAAAACAAAGACAAATATGCTTCAAACTTGCACGGTATTCACCCAAGTCATTATTCTATCATAGTTCAAAAAATGCATCAGATAACATTCCAGAAGTAAGCACTTATATAAACATTTAAAAGGACAACATATAGGTTTAGTGCATGTTCAAGGACAACATAAAGAGTAGTAGTTTATTCTTGAAACTTAAATTTGCAACACTGTGAAGTTAATATTTGTCTTTGTCTTTTGGTTGAAGTAATGCAATCCATTCAAGTTTCAATTTGCAGAAGAAGAATAGTTTCTGAAACTTAAAATCGCAACACGAAACTTAAAATCGCAACGCGAAAATGACTATCGCAACGTGGAAATGACTATCGCAACGCGAAACTAAATTTGTGTTGCGATTTTTATTTTCGCATTGCGATTTTCACATTGCGATTTTTATTTCGCATTGCGATTATCTCGTTGCGATAGTCAAATTCGTGTTGCGATAGTCATTTCCGCGTTGTGATAGTCATTTTCGCGTTGCGATTTTAAGTTTCATGTTACGACTATTCTTCTTCTGCAAATTAAAACTTGAATGGATTGCATTACTTCAACCAAAAGACAAAACAAAGACAAATACTAACTTCACAGGGTTATTTTATAACTGTTTAGCAGTATTGGCAGCAACCGAATGAATTTACTAAGCAATCTAAGTGAAATGGTTAATCTAAGTAAAATTACGAGTAAATCAAGTTAATTATGAAAAATCTTAAACTTACCTCGTTGCGTAGAGTATGAACCTCATTCTGCAATGATACTACCATCTCACGTAGAGGCGCTACCTCACCACGTAAAGTAGATACCTCATCACGACATGCACCATTGTCATCGCGTAAAGTACTGACCTCCTCACACAAGGCATTGACCTCATCATATAACTCCCCTAACTCATCCCGTGGAGGTGGAGGTGCAGAACAGGGAGATAAATATCGTGGCATCTTTGTCGGTCGCTTATCATGAGGTGATGGTGAAGAAGAGGCTCGATGATGTGACGGAATAGGTGATGGCTCTCGTTGTAGAGGTGTATAGTGTGGTCGATCAGGTGATGGCTCTCGAAGTGGAGGTTGCTCATCATCCGTGCCATAAAAAAATGCTTACTAGCTTGCCACCAATCAGTGGCAAGCTCAGCCTCCGTGGGTGTCAGCCTCTGTAATGGAGTGTTGGCCTCCTAACAATATAAAAGCTTAAACAAAGTTAAACATGTACTAGTAATAACTTGTTTATATATGGTAATATTTGTGTTAACTTACATCATTTATTGTCGTATACCGTAGTAACTCTTCCCAAATCAACAGCCGCCATTTCCTCTTCCAGGAAATAGCCCTAGGAATATCATTTGAAGTTTTTAATGCATATGTCTGCATGTCAGGAAAAACCTCAAATATCCAAATCTACAAACAATATAATACACAAACATTAGTAATTGTTAAATAATTAATTATAATTTTGGAAATATTATATAGAAATTCTTACCTTAAAGGCCCAAATAAAGCCTGATAAAGTGTATTTGGAACCATCGCCACGCAAACTTTTGCGGTCATCAAAGGCAGACGATAACTTATTCCAGGTAGCTTTTCATAGATACGAACCCCACGGAAACAGGTTCCATGCATTTAGGTCCTCTACCAATAATATTAGGTCCTTAGGAATAGGTTGTCTGGCCTCTCTTCCTAAAAGGACTGCATGCAAAAGTACTAAAAGGCATACTCGGATAACATCGACGTCATCCATCTGAGTAAAACCATCTTTCTTATTAAATAATCTCATCAAGTCGTCGACGTGTAAATTCGGCTTCTCCATTGACAGCTAAGGAAAAATCCGGGATAACCATGATGGGCGGGTAATATGACTAGTGTATCGACCTACATCATCATGTCCGAAGCGTAGACCAGTGATTAAGCAAAACTCCTCCCGCCCAAAACATGTATACGCCGGTGGAAAATGAAACCATATTTCTTCATTACCACGTTTTATACTCTCGGGTAGATCGCTAGTCATGGTCTGAAGCCACAAATGGGTCAACATAGCATCTCCACCCGGATGTTGTACTTTCAGCCATGGCCCGAAGCAAGTATCCTCAAACAATTTTCTTTGTACAGGTGAAAGCTTCGACGCAATTGTAGTAACTAGGCTTATTTTATTCCTTAATGTCAATTGAGCCAAAAAAAAGTTCTACAAAAACAATAAACATACCAAGTTAGATATACCAAAAACTACACTGTGAAGATATACCAAAAACAATAATAAACATAAAGAGTAGTAGTAGTTTATTCTTCAAACTTAAATTTGCAACATTGTGAATTTCGTATTTGTCTTTGTTTTTTGGTTGAAGTAACGCAATTCATTCAAGTTTCAATTTACAGAAGAAGAATAGTTTCTGAAACTTAAAATCGCAACACGAAAATGAAAATCGCAACACGAAAATGACTATCGCAACGCTAATTTGACTATCGCAACGCGAAACTAAAATCGCGTTGCGATTTTGTCGTTGCGATTTTCATTTCGCGTTGCGATCCTCGGTTTCAAATAGTCATTGTCTAAAATTGAAACTTGAATGAATTGCATTACTTCAACCAAAAGACAAAACAAAGACAAATACTAACTTCACATGATTAAAAACTAAACAGTTTAGCAGTATTGGCAGCAATCGAATGAATTTAATAAGCAATCTAAGTGAAATGGTTAATCTATTATTGAAATTTCCAGTAAACTTATCATCAATTTCAATATGAAAAACCTAATAATAATGCAAAATTTTCAAAATAAAAATAATTAAAAAAACTAACACTCGGTGGTTGATTTGGTTGATTTTCCATTTCTGATCGTGAATGATTGTGAGGGTGGCTCTGAGAGATGGAGATAGACGGATTTGCCGGAGATGGGGACGGATTTCGTCGGAGATGGGGACGGATGTCACCGTAGAGAGTGAGAGATGGAGATGGGACTGAGTTGTGATTTAGGGTTTTAGGTTAAGAGTTACGATTACGGGATATATTAATATTCGTGTTTGGAATTTGAAAATAAAATATGCGTTGCAATACTAATGGCACTTTGAAAATCGCATTGCGATTTTGTATTATCGCAACGCAATAGTCAGAATCGCATTGCGATTATGTATTATCGCGTTGTGATTTACATATTTGCATTGCGATTTTCTAAAATCGCAACGTGAATTTGGAAAATCGCAATGCGATAGTCAAAATCGTGTTGCGGATTTGGAAACTGATTTGCGATACTGGAGATCGCGTTGCGATTTAGAGATCGCATTGCGATTTTGTTGGTCATTTTGGCAAATTGAAAAAAAGTTGGTCAAAATCGTATATTAAAAGGAATTTTCGATCACTGAGGTTATTTTCTCTTTCTAAAATTTAGCCCTAAATTAGGGTGTGACATGTAACTTATAGTTTATAAACAATAGTTTATATTAGTGTACTATATAGTTTATACTTTATAACCTATAGTATATAATTTATAAACTACAATTTATATTAATGTGCTATATAGTTTATATTAATGTTAATTATCTTAACTATAATTTATATTAATATAGCATATAGTTTATAAACTATACTATATTAATATTAATTATATTAACTGTAGTTTATAAACTATACTATATAATTTATGACATATAGTTTATATTAATATTAATGTTATATACTATATTTTATATTGATATTAATTACAAATTATAAACTATATTATATTAATATAAGTTAATATTAATATTAATTATAATATTAATTATAAATAGTTTATAATATAAATTATATAGGGATGAAATTGAAATAATTTAAAATATAACAATTAAATTGAATCATTAAAGTTGGACTAAATTGAATAAAATCAAAACAAGTGGATAACGGTACAATGCGAAACGAAATTAAAAAAACACGCGGATCCTTAACCTGACCCGAACAGAGAGACTATATAAGGTCAATTTTTTTCTCATTTTTTGGTTTCCTATTCGTTCTCCCATATTGCTCTCTCTCTCTCTAACTCTCTGTTTCTCTCAAATTCTCTGCATTCTCTCTATAAGTTTGCATGTGTTCTTTGAAAAAACCTTCATTGATCTTCAAAACACCAAATCCAAACATTTTTCTATTTCTTTGGATCAAACACACGAAATTTCATACTTGTTCATACCAAAACTCTCATTTGATCTTTATAAACACGAAAACCCATACGTTTTCTTATTTTTTTTCGATCAAACACCCAAAAGTTCTCCCATATTCATCCGTATTCATCCCAGTTCATATTTTTTTATTTACAAAAACCGTTCGTTGATCTTCACAAACACCAAAACACATACCATTTCTTGTTTGTTTCCATATCAAACCCAAGCAACAGTTCATCCTTATTCTTCCCCAAACCATTCTTTGATCCTTACAAACACTCAAACCCTAAAATTAATTTATTTTCTTCAATCAAACCCAAACCTTAACGCTAGTTCATCTTCTGTAACTCAACCTTAACCTAAACCTTAAATATAAACCCGAACCCGAACCTGAACCCAAACCCAAACATGAACTTAAACTTAAACCTAAACCCTAACCCAAATTTGAACTCGAACCCAACCCAAACCCGAATCTGAACCCAAATTCAAACTCGAACCTAAAAAACCCTAATCGAGCATCTTCACTTGTTATCTCTGTTGATATTTGAATCCTTATTTTTTTCAAGGGTTTCATGGACAGTCTTTCTTACAAGTTGAATTATCCATGTATGTTTAGTATTTTATTTTTTGTTTTTGATTTTAATATTGTTCATTATATTATTCATTTCTTGTAGGAGAAATCCCACAAATCAGAATGAAGAACATTCTGAAAAAGGTAAATATATTGTAATTTGTAGCTACTGTTGATTTGTTTCCTCTGTAGTCCTTGTTTGTGTTGTTGGTTGTTCATTCAGATTGTATAAGGTTGTTATATGTATTTGTTTAGGGTTTAATCAAGGCTTAACTTTTACCATACTAACCCTAATTTTTTGCAAGGGGATGTAAATGATATATTGTCTGAAGCAGTTGATTTAAATAAATCCTCTAAGAGGAAGTCCATTGGTTCATCCGAATTTGGGAGAAGAACCTCTCCTGTTTGGGACCACTACACATTCACCAAATCTGATGATGGTTCTATTTATGTCGAGTGTAAGTATTGCAAATTGAAAAGGTATAAATCTGATTCTTATATTGGTACATTTAATTCTAGAAGACATACTGAGAAATGCCAAGCATATAAGGATTTTTTTTACTAAATATCCTGGTAGTGTGGCTTCATTTAATCAAAACAAATATTGTAAATTGTTTGCTGAGGCTATTCTGTGCCATGGTTATGCATATAGTATTGTTGAGCATGACAAACTTAGGGATTTACATCATTACCTTAAGTCTTCTGTTAAGGATATATCTAGGTATATTGTTACTAGTATTGCATGGAGCATAAAGCATAAAAATACTGCTTGATTCAATACATTCTGTCTCAAGTCGTGTTTGTTTTACATGTGATGCTTGGTCTGCCTGCACTTCACGTTCTTATTTTGCCCTTACTTCTCATTATATTGATAATAACTGGAAACTTCAGTCTACAATACTTAATTTTCGTAGTTTTCCTCCTCCTCGTAATGCTAAGTCTATCTTTAAGTTTGTGAAAAATATGATATGTGAATGGGGTCTTGAAAAAAAGCGTTTACCATTACACTTGATAATGTTTCTGCAAATGATAGAATGGTTAAGAGACTAAAAGATGATTTGAATGTCATTTCTCCTCTTCCCTGTAATGGTAAGTACTTCCATATAAGGTGTACTACCCACATTTTGAACTTGATAGTTCAAAAAAGTTTGAAGGTAATTGATTCTTCTGTAATAATTACGTCAGATTGTAAGTTTATTAATTCTTCCGACTCTTGACTTTGTGCCTTTGAAATAGTTGTTAAGACTGTGATTCTCTTGTTAAGTTAGTATTGGATGTTCCTACTCGTTGGAATTCTACTTACTTGATGATTCATAGGGCACTTGAGGCTAGATTAGGAATTAACTTGTTTGTTAATAGGGAAAATGAGTTGGATATCATTACTGATCATGAATGAGAAATAGTTCAAACAATCTGTGATTTTCTTGAGACTTTTTATGAAATTACTACTTTATTCTCTGGTTCTAAGTATCCCACTTCTAACTTGTATTTGGCTAACGTTGTTGCAATTGAGAAATTGTTGTGTGATGCTCATAATGATCCTTGTGAAGGTATTTCTGCAATGGCAGGACCCATGCTTGAACTATATGAGAAATATTGGTCTGATCACTCTATGATTATGTCTTTTGCTGTTTTACTTGATCCTCGATATAAATTACAAACTTAAGAGTGTACAATCTTTTTATGTTGAGGATAAGGTTCAACGGAGGGTAAGTCTCATTTATGATGAGTTTCTTGAATTATATGTATTTTATTCAAAAAAATGCACCTTGTGTTTCTTTCTCTTCTTCTTCTGTCCAAAGTAACACATCCTTGAACAGAAATGGCTCAAGTTCCAATCGGCCTCGAACATTTAGAAAATCAGATTTATTTCAGGTTAGTTAATATAATTTCTAGTTGAATTTTAACTTATTTATTTCTTGTTTTCATTTACTAATTTCTTGTCTTTTGTTTTTCAGAATTTTGATGCCAATTTAGCTGCTTCAAGGAGTGGACAATCTGATGTTGACTCGTACATCAATTTGCCCCTTATCCCTCATATTGAAGAATCGGACTTTGATATTTTGGAATATTGGAAAAATCAAAGTGTTTCATATCATGTACTTTCTCGCATGCCGAGAGATATTTTGGCTATTCCAATTATTTCAGTTGTATCTGAATCATCCTTTAGTATGTGGGGTAGAATTTTGAACAAATTAAGAGCTTCACTCTTACCAAAAAATGTTGAGATTTTTGTTACAACCCGTAATTGGTTGTATGTTTTGAGCCAGAGGATAAGGATGAAGACTACCTTACTGTGGTTAATGAGTCTGCTATGTAAATGTATGATACAATTGTTTTATTTTTAATTTTAATCTCAATATTTCAAATTGTTTCTTAATTATTTTAATTTTAATTTTTTAGGGTGTTTAACGTTAAGTAAAACCATTGGAATTTGAGATTCAGTCTTGTTTCTTCTGTTTACTTGTAACTTCTACTTATTAATTACTTATTATATTTATTATGTTTAACAGTAATTGAAACAAATTTTTATTGATGCTTTTGTTTTTTGTAGGATGCTTCTGTCCAAAGTAACACATCCTGATTTTGCTTGATATTATTTCTGCTATTATAAACAATGTTAAATGTTTGATTATGTAAGGGTTTGGTAAGTCGGAAATGTTTCACATTGTTGGCTATCGTATTCCCTTTGGCTTTATCATTGACTGCATGTTTATTTAATGCATAAATGTTGCATGTTGCTGCCTGTTGCCGCATGGTGCCTGTTGCTGCCTGTTGTTGCCTTGTAATTTATTTTGTTGGTTTGACTTAAATAGATTGTTGAAACTATCATTTTTTCCGAAATAGCTACTCATGTTAAATTATGTTGGTAGCTTTAAAAGTTGCTTGTAATTTAACAAAGTTGGCAGCTATTTAGATACAAAAGCTCGATGAAGAAATTTTTTGTAGCAAAGTTAGGCTTTTAGCCTTATAACATTTTTGTTATAAGATCTGAAAGCTTAAAAAAAACACTTTTTTTCATTTTATTGTATTCAACTTGAACTAACTCAAATGTTATCCAAATTTTATATCAAATGTTATTTAAATTGTCATTATCAATTAAATTTATCTTTTATATTATGTTTTATTTACGTTATAATTGTTAGATAATTTTTCTTTACAATAATTAAATTGTATAGTTATATTTATATTTAGAGAATTAATCACGCAATACCAATTCATTTATTATCAAATTAATTATCATTTCGTTGTCAAAATTATTTGTATTAATAATGTAAAACGTTAATATAAATTATAATAAATACTTTCATATTAATATTATTTTTCTTTACACAAATTAAACTATATAATTTATATAAATTAAACTATTATTTTCTTTGATTAATTATATTTTATAATTACATTTAAATAATTTATTAATTTATTAAATAATTTTATATAATAGGTTATTTATTAATTTAATTATCATAATAAATATTTATTATAACATTTAAAATTAATCATATTAATTTTTTAATTACATCATAAACTAAAAAACTCATAATTTTATTAAAATCTTATAAATTCGTCCATGGTAATATATAAGTCATGTAAATATCAGATCAGGTCATTAACAAGTCGAATCATTTACAGGTCAAGTTTATCACAGGTCAGGTTGAAAACAGGTCAGATAAATACCAGTTATTTACCAGGTCAATCTCGGGTTCGGATTCATATCAGTCGGATGCAAGTTGGTTTCGGGTATCATTTTTCGGTTCAATTCGGGTTCAGGTCGTTCTCTGGTCGGGTACAGGTCGGGTTCATATCCACAATTTCTAGGTCCAACTTTGATTTAGATAAACACCAATTCCGAATCGAGTTGGTTTCGGATCGCTACAGCACAGGTTAAAAATAATTTCGACTCGAGTTAGTTTCAGTCAGTTTTATAATCCGGATCAACTTTTTTACAACCCTATTCAAAATGTAGAAATGGTGAACACTTTGGTATTTGGTCCTCCACTAAAAGACAAGTAGACAAACTAAAGTTGGAGTCTTAATCATTCTTTGCATTCTAATTTTAATCCATTATTTTTCTAGGAGAACTAGTTTAAATGTTATTGAACTTTAATCGTTTACTCATTTATATCGTTAAATTTTTAATTTTATTAATTATGGCATTAAATTTTGATTGGCTTTCAATTATGTTATTTTGTCGCTAAATTATTAATAACACGATCACATGGCTAATGGGGAAGGTTTTGGTACGACTACCTTGATGCCCAGAGACGAACACAAGATTTTATGTTGAGGTACGAACTTAAACTTAAGAGGTTGACTAAAATTTCAAGGGGTCCACTAAAATTATGGGACGAAACTGATTTTCAATAGGAAATATTGATGTTCTGATAAAATATTGATGTTTTGAATCTTTTTAGACATCAAAATAATCGCATCAAAACAACGACACCAAAATTGTTTTTGGTGCGACAATCACGTCATCCACCATTAGTTATGTTAATATGTCATTAGTGATTTAATGAAGAAGTATAATTGAAATAAAAAGTCAAAATTTAATGTTATAAGTGATAAATTTAAAATTTTAGTAATATAAATGAGTATACTCAAAATTATTTTATAAAAAAATTATTATATATTTTTTAAAATATTTATAAAATTATCATTATATATTATTTAGTTTTTTATCACTCCTCATTTAATTAGTCGTCTCTCTACCTCTTATCGTCAAACCTTTTTCATGCCTTCCTCTAGATTCAAGCGTTTGTCTTCTTTCATCCAAGTGCAATTATACTTCTCTTCTTTTAATTTTTTCCCTGATTATATGTTATTTAGGTTTAGAGCGTATTGTTCTTGCATTATTCTGTAAAATTATTCAATCACAATGTCTCTATATAAGGATTATTATTCTACGTTCAATAAACATCGATGAGTACTACTAACGATGAGTGTCATTAATTTAATTTATAAAAATTAAATTCTATAAGACTCAACATGTAAATATAAACTAGTTAAAATTTAACGTAATTATTTAAAAGAAAGAGTATTTATAATAGTGACCAACTAACTATTATCTCTTTTCATTTGATAATATTTTGAAATTTTGTCAATCAGGTCACTCAACTATTTAAATGTATCCAATTAAACCACTTACCGTTAATATTTATAGTTTCCCAGCTCTTTCCATTCAATTTACATTCACGGGCTTTCATTTTTGCTTTCACTACTAGCACGTCGTAATTGTAAGGATCAATTGGCTTATACAAAGACAATTTAAAGATCAACTGGCTTTCCTCTGCTGTTTTTCTTGGATGGTAATGATCAATGAATCTTCTGCAACGGCAAACTGCCTTCTCCTATAACAGTAAAGTTTAAACCTCTTATTATCAAAGCTAAAGGAGGACCAAATTAAAGGTTAAGTTTATTTTAATTTATTAAAATTAGGACCAAATTGATAGAATATATAAGTTACATGGACCAAATGTGGAATTATACCAAGTATTTTAACTTTCACATTAGTTTCTTCATTAAATATTAACGGCAAGTAACTTAATTGAATGCATTTAAATAGTAGAGTGATCTGATTGATAAATTTCAAAAATATTGGTCAAAATGAAAAAAGGCAATAGTTAGATGGTCCATTGGTATAGTTTACTCTTTATTTTAAATAATTTATCTTTAAATTTTTAACTAATTTATAATTATATGTTGAGTCCTTTAGAATTTAATTTTTTATAAATTAAATTAATGGTGTTCGTCGTTAGTGGTATTCATTATTGCTCGTCGAGTGCGGTAGAAATTTCCCTCAATAAAATTTGTATGCGATTCTTGTTTTATTTAAAAATAAAAAGTTACAAATCATGACATATCAAGTTGGATCGAATTTGACAAAAAAATTAGATTAAATTTGGAAAAATTTTACAACGTTCGACGAGCACCGATGAACACTACTAACAATTAGCACTATTAATTTATTTTATAAAATTTTAAATTCTAAAGTAATCAACGTATAATTATAAATTAATTATAAATTAGTTAAAAAATTAAAAGTAAATTATTAAAATAAAGGGTAGACTATATCAGCGATCATCTAACTATTACACCTTTTCATTTTGACTACTATTTTTGAAATTTTGTCAATCAAGTCAATCAACTATTTAAATGTAATAAATTAAGCCACTTGTTGTTAATATTTAACGGATAGACTGATGCAATAGTTAAAATATTTGGTATAATTACACATTTGGTCACTGTTACTTATATATTCTATCAATTTGGTCCTAATTTTAATTTATTAAAATTAAATATTATATAAAATTATTAGATATATTTATAATTTTATTTTTTATAAATTATTTTAAGAATAAAATTATTAATTAAAGTATAAAAAATTAAAGAATTGATTTTAGGACAGAATTTGCAAAAAGAATTGAAGTAAAAATTCAAGTTGAATAAAATATAGGGTAAATTAGATATTTAGTTACCTAATTATTCATGTAGTTTCGTTTTAGTCATCAAACTAATTGTTTTTTTTTCAAATCATCACTAACATTACGTTTTTGCTCATTTTGATCAACAATCGTTAAACAATTAATTTGATGTTAACATGTCACCATAAGGTAAATTTCACATCATCATTGAAAAAATAAAAAAAATATCAAGTCAATAGTTCTGTTAATTTTTAATAGTAGATGGTCAAAATGAAATCAAAACGTAATATTAGTGAAGATTTTGAAAAACAAATAATTAGATAACCTAACATAACCAAAGTGATATTTAAGTGATTAAATACATAATTAATTTTTTTTTTAGTTTAGAAACTTTCTCTACATGTGATAAGAAAAAGCTTTTAAAATTCATATTAATTTTGAGTAAGTACAAGATAATATATGTTCTAAGATAACTCTCAACCATTTGACCGCATCCCATAATCCAGAAAATTAACTGATTTATAATGATAACTTTTTTTTATTATACACTTCCTTTTATTGTTGTTGTTGTTATTATTATTATTATTATTATTTTATTATTATTATTATTATTATTATTATTATATTATTATTATATTATTATATTATTATTATTATCAAAATCATATTTTGTGACGGTATAATTTCTAATAATTTATAAAGTACATAATGGACATATTATATTAAAGTAAATATAAAAACTGTTGTATAAACAATATTAATGTGACAATTCATGGTGTTAACATGACGGTACACAATATTAATTTGACAGTCCATAAAAACTAACAGCCTATTAATTCGAGTTTTAGAATTATAGATGTTAAGATTGTGAATATTTAATGTTAAAAAATAAATATTTAATGTTAAAAAATTGACAGTTATCTTAAGATAATATTATTTTATATTTACTTCAAATTATTCAAAAATAATAAAAATTAGAAATAATTATAATTTAAATATTATCAAAAGTAAACTTTTTTGATAAATTTGGGAAAATATAAGGATTTGGTATTTGTTCAAACATTTTTTTAATTATTTGATAATAATGCTTATATATATATATATATATATATATATATGTATGTATATATGGTGCTCAAATTCGAGACATCAAAGAATAACAAATCTATTAACCTCTAAAATCGTTTGATTCGTGCATCAAAAAGTATAATTTCTTCAATTAATTTAAGTAACATTTTAGGTTAAAATTGAAAATATTACGTTCTTCGTAACAAATCATGTAAATTGTATACCTATTCAAATTGCAACCTAAAGGTTACCATCAAGATATTTTCGCTTGATTCGAATTTCTTTATATTAATTATCTATTTTAATAATAGTATTTATCCTAAAATTTTATTTATATTCATCTATACAACAAATTTATTATTAATATATATATATAACCACCTTTAAAATATTTATAAATTCATCATTACTGTGTAATATAATCATTATCAATTATAATCTAAATTATTATCAATTGTATAATTTTTTAAATTAAAAATATAATATATTAAGTTAAATTTTATTTTAAATTAAACTTAAATTAGACTAATATTAACTTGCAAACCTGACAGGTATCTCTGCCAATAGTGGTCCCTATGGGTCTATAAACCTTACACAGCTCTCGACATAATACAGATTCGGTGGATGAAAAATCTTTGATGGTTGATTGTTGGATATTCGATTAATTATCTAACGGATTAATTATAAAAAATAAGGCAAAAATATTTGAGATTTATGTACTTTTTTAACAGATCAATGCAGATCATATATTATTTTTTAATGTAGTCATCCAGTTCAGAAATTAAGTTTAATGTAATCATTTGATCAATATTTTTTGTAATTAACAGTTATTATATTAATGTGATAATTTATGGTGTTGACATGACAGTACACAATATTAATTTGACAATCCATAATGTTGACAATATGACGAATAACATGACAGATAAGTTAAATTGACAGAACAAAGCATAATAGGAGCCAAGGGGTGCCTTGGTCGCGTCAATTATTTTTAAGTATTAATTAATATTAATATATATATATATTAAATAAAGAAAGAAAGAAAGAAAATGTACCAAGCCCCTCAATTTAAAAAAAATATTTATGAAAAATAAAAATAATTAAACCCAATATAATGAATTTCAAGTTTCGCCCATGTAAATTTGTAACTTAAACATAGCAGATTGATTGTCACGTCAGTACCGTGGACTGTCATATTATCACCGTGAACTATCACGCTAGCATTGTAACGATCAAATGACGAAAAACGTTGTTTTAGGTCATATTGAGTTTATTTTTTAAATTAGAGAGACACATTGAGATAAAAATAACAACACGATGATCATATTGAATTTTTTCCAAAAGTCCAAAGACTTGTAATACCTTTTTGCCAAAAATTTATCTAACAGATTATAATTTCATATATTTAGTTAAGAATAGTTATTCTATCAATAATATTAAGAATAGAGATGGATTGAAGGAGCAATTGGAAAACTGTCTCCTATTTTTTGAACAATAAGAACTAGTTTTTATTAATATAAAGGGGATAATGTGAAAAATATATATAAATTATACTTCTTTTTACATTTAGGTATCTAAACTTTTTCAATCAATTTAAGTGTTTAATATTTGTAATGTTATCATTTAGGTACCTTTGTAATAGACGTTAATAAAATTTCGTAAATCACTCAATCAAAATGCGACATGTAGTGGCTTTATAAGTTTTTAAAAATTTTATTTTAAAAAAGTTAATTATTATTAATTTAAAAAATAAAACATTTTTTAAATCTCAAAAGCTCTAAATTTCTTAATCTCAAAACATCCACCCCAACTGTTTATCGTCTACCGCCATTGTCGCCCCCATCAGTAGCTTACCCACTCGTCGTCGCCTACCCACCCATCAGCGATCTTCAATTATAGCTTCAAACCTCAAAATCTAAATTCCAACACGCATCCACACTGATTGACAAGTGAGTGGTCGAAGGATGGTGGACGTGTGAGTAGTCCGTCGGTGAGTGGGTGATCATTGACGGTGGTGGCGGTCGGATGGTGAATTGAAAGTCTTAGGGTATTTTATGAAAATTATGAAGAGTTAAGGTTTTTTTATTAAAATTTCTGATTTTTTCAATGAAGGAAATAAAAAAATCAAGCCACATGTCAAATACTAATTGATTAATTTTTAACAGATTCTTTTAACAGTTGTTAAGTCACATACACCTAAATGATAATATTTGTAACGATAGACACCTAAATAAGAAAATAGATATAATTTGAGTAATTTTTTATATTAAGCCTAATAAAAATCATGAAAAAAAAATAAAAATTGTGACACACGCAAACATAGAGCGAAAAATGAAAACAATAGTTACAATAAAACTCATACAACAACAAAAGTATTACACTCGAAGACATGAAAAAAAATGAAATACTCTCTTAAGAATGACTTCTAATATAAAGAAAACTCTGTAATCTTAAAAAATTCATTGTATATGTCGAACGATACACTTTACGAAGAGATAAAGGAGTGCTGAGTGAACCAAACAATCTCACAGACTGTTTTGCTATACAATTCTAATTGTATTAACAAATAACTTTTTACTCAAGAAAGATCTGACCATACATGACCATAAACAGACCAATTATAAAATGTCATGAGGATCTTTATGCAAACACAAAAATAAACACAAATATATACATAAAATATACCAAAAACCATAAAGAACAAATTCCAAAAGTAAAGAAACATGTGTCACAAGAATAAAAAAACTTATCACAAAGATAAAAATTTTATTTCAGAATTAAAAAAACAAAAAAAAAACAAATGACATAATAAAAAATAAGATAATTAATAATCGTCAACTGAAATTTTAAATCATCATATATTTTAAACACATTTTTATATTTTCATAAATAATTTAATTTCTATCTCTTAAAATTTGATGAATTTATTCATTTTTTAAATTTTATCTCTAATACAAAAACTATAAATCCATTCATGATAAATTTATAGTTTTTTTAAAGACATCTAACTGCACTAAAATTATACGAATACCCAAAAATTAGCATGACATCCACCTCCGAAAAATTATATTTTAAATTATTTTAAAATTATAAAACCATTTTGGCATTTTCACCGAAATCACTCACAACCACATCCGCCAAATCCTGATATAAACTCACACTAAAAAGTTTCGACCAGCTTATATCTCAATTTCCATGGCGGAAACTGATTCGAACCGTTCAGTGGACCCGAAAACCGGCTTCTGTCACCAAACCGGAACTTACAGTTGCACTAGACCGCCAATCCCTTTGCCGCCAATCAACCAACCGCTTTCCGTCGCCGAATTTTGTCTCTCTCTTTTCCACCGCACCTCCACCGACGGCGCCACCACTTTCGTCGTCACGCAACCACCGGCGCAACGCTATCTTACTCTCAATTCTTTTCTCAAGTTCGTTCCCTTGCCTACTACCTAAAACAACGTTACTCTCTACACAAAACGACGTGGCTTTCATTCTCTCACCGCCTTCCATTTATATCCCCCTCGTTTACTTCGCTTTGTTATCGTTGGGAATCGTCGTTTCTCCCGCCAATCCACTTAGTTCCAACTCGGAACTCGCTCACCAGATCCAGCTCTGCAAACCCGTCGTTGCCTTCGCCACTTCAAAAACCTCTCGCAAATTCCTTCTCTTCAACGTGAAACAATCATCCTCGACTCGCCCGAGTTTCTCTCGTTGTTAACCCAGTCCAATATCGACAACAATGTCATTGAAAGAGTCGATGTAAACCAGTCCGACACGGCTGCGATTATATTCATCCGAACCACCGGGCGAGTCAAGGGCGTGATGATGACTCACCGAAACCTGATAGCAATGATGGCGGCGGTTCACCACAGCTGGACGGAGCAAGCCGAAGGTAACGAGAAGCCGCCGCGGTCGGTGACGTTGTTCACGGTGCCTCTGTTCCATGTGTTCGGCCTCTTCATGTTGTTAGGGGCGGTTTTGTTGGCGGATACAGTGTTGTTTTTGGAGATGTTTGATTTCAAAGAAATGCTAAGAGCAGTCGAGAAGTACAAGGTTACAGACATGCCGGTGTCGCCGCCGCTTGTGGTGGCATTTGTTAAATCGGATTTGACAAAGAAATACGACTTAAGCTCGCTCGAAGGGCTTGGCTGCGGCGGCGCGCCGCTTGGGAAGGATGTTTCTGAACGGTTCAAGGAGAAGTTCCCCAAAGTATTATTGGTTCAGGTATGTTCTCTATGTTTCATTGTTCAAACCCCCAACCCCAAATATTAATAATAAATAATAAATTACACCATTAAACTTTTAATATACCTGAACTTTAATAATTAAATAGAAAAATACAACAAAATTATTACTGTTAAATAATTATTTCATTTCTGTGATTGACAATAACAAGATTTTGATTGATATTGACATGATTATATGTTTAATCACAATTAAGAGTTTTATTGGTCAATAAAAAATAAGGATAAAATATATATTTAATATCTAAATTATTATTTTTATTTTATTTTGATATCTAAATTTTATATTTTTTAAAATCATATATAACATTTAGTTTATGTTTAATTTTAATATCACGTCATAAGATTTTAACGAATTTTTTGTTGACGATATTTTTATATTAAATTATATCATTCATCATTTAATTATATTCTCACTCTTATTTTAGTCATTAGAGTTTAATTTTTTAATTTAATTATTAAATTTATTAATTTCTCATATATTAATCATTTTAATTTATTTTATTAATATTTTTATGACATATCATTTTTATTAATATACAATTAAATTTAAAATTATACTCAAACCAAAAAATTATACCACAAACCCCTAGGTAGGCGCAACGCCAGTGAATAGAGAGTGACTAAAATGGAAGGTGTGGGTTGGAGAGGCAGTAAGGACGAAATCATAAGAGCGAGTGACGAGGAGGTTTTTATTTATAGTTTGAGTATAAATTTAATTTTTAAATTTAATTTTATTATTTTAGTCGTATATTAATAATATAATAATTACAAGATTTCACATCATAGAAAATATTAATAATATATAAGTTAGAGTAATTAAAATTGGAGTAATTTGAAATTTAAATGATTAAATTAAAAAAAATTTGAGTAACCAAAATAAGAGTAAAAAAATAATTGAGTGATGAATGATGTAATTTACTCATGAAAAATGCTGCACAATATTTCCGTTAATTTTCAACAATTAGATATTAAAATAAAATTTAAAGTAAATGCTAGGTATAGTTTAAAAAAATCTAAAGTTTATATATTAAAATATAATAAAATTAATAGTTTAGTTATTAAAAGTATATATTTTACCTTGAAAATAAAGTAAATATTTTATTAAAATTGTGATACATTATATCATTTTATTGAAAAATATTAATTTGTTTGAGAAATAGTATGAAACACATTAATTTAATTGTAGTTAAATATACGAATATGTCGTATTAATTATCATTAATAACAATGAAATGAAAACATTCTTTAACGACAATGATATTAATGAAAAATTTTGATTTTTGATTGAAAGAACTTTAGTGAAAATTTGCCTTAAAAATTTAGTGATAACCAATGTAATTTAACCTAATAAAAAAATATTAGAACTTATTAGACGTACATTTGAATTAAAATGACAATCATGTTAAAATTGTTTAATATATGGCAGTTGATAATCACTAAATTAGTTAAAAAGTTCTATTAGGAGTTATTTTTAATTAATCTGGAGCAAATAAAATGTAATATTTGTTCAAAGATAACTCTAAAAATAATAGAGATCTTAAAAATTATTACACCTCTATAAAATAATTTTTTATGATTCTAAATTAAGAAATTTTTATATTTATAAAGTTAAATATTTAATTATTGAGAAATCTAATTTCACGAGACTTTTAACTTAAAATAAGTATCTATTTATTAAATAAACTTAATTAATAGATAATGTTTAATCACTAAAATTTATTTTGAAATTTAATTTTCTTATCAATTATAATTTGAGTTAATATCTAACAAGTTTGAACAAATTAATTTTATGATAAAATATTTAAGAATTATATCCTGCCAACGAATGCTTTTTCTTTAAAAGTATCTCTTTTGAACAGAAAAATAGGTAATTATTTAAATGAATAGGTGCGCATATCATAATTTCATTTTTTTTATACCAATAATTATTTTCACCAAGCAACTAATTTTATTCAAAATAAAAAATATCTCAAATTCCAATAAAGATTTACAATTATAATTGTAAATTAAACGTATAATTAGGATAATTTTCTATAATCATTGAAACAAAATTAATAATATAAGATCACATAAGAATCATATAAAAAAAAGATTAAAAATCTAACCAATAAACTCGAACAAAGATATATACAAACATTGGTAAATGAAACATAAAAAGATTAAGTTATTGAAAGATTACCGACAAAAAATAAATCAAACTCGAGCAACGTGAAAAGTTATTCATGAATGCATATCGGGTATCCAAATTCAATTCAAGTGTCCAAAGCATAAAAGATCAATAAAATATAAGATAAATGTCATTTTAATCAGTCATAGTAATGTCAAATCAACCTTTATAAAAAATAGATGAAAAAACGACTAAACAATAAAAAAACATACCATAAGACAGAAAAAAATATGTCATAAAGACAATTGAAAACGTGTAATACAAATAAACTTATTCAAAATAAAAAAATAGAGATGCGATATAAAAAAATTATAAAATATATAGATTGTCAGTAACTAACGTTAAAATTGGTGTGACAGCCATCTTTATAGTAATATTCTAAATGGTTTGATCAGTTTCTATATGCTTTTGGTCTATATTAGTCCATGGATTTAGATTTTTTTTTTATTGATTTGATATAATTAGAGAGTGTTAAATGGAATCAAATTGAGTTTAGAGGAAAAAGAAAATTAAATCACATTTAAGATACTTCCTTTGACATTAGTAAGCCATTAGTAAGCAAAAATATGAAGAGAATAATATATATTTGTTTTAGAATTACTATTATTTAAATATTGTTAATGGAAAAAATATTTCAACAACAATCTTTTTGTTTGTTTGTAAAAACTAACAATCTTAATATATTGACAAGACCATATTTATTTATTTTTAAAATGTTATAAACATTTTTTTTGGTACAAAAATATTATAAAGACATTTATTATCGTACACGTTTATTTTTTTGAATAAAAATATTTTATGTGAAGGCCTTTTTCTCTTTGAAGAATTTAAAATCCCACAATTCAATACAAATTTTAACTTTTAATAACAAAATTCAAAATTTGTTGCAACATATATCGTTAAGGATAAGATAGAGGAAACATTGGACCGCAAAATAAGCTGAATACATGCATGAAACTCTTAAACTCTTATTAATTTGATTAAACATCAATCAAAAAATTAAAGCAATTTTCATTGATTTAAAAAAATTATTAAATTAACAGTAAACGTGGGATAAAGAGATGAAATTATAAAATATAAAAACTTTATTGAGCGAAAATTGAAAAATGTAAATTAATTTATTAATTCGAGGGTTGATGAAATCCTCAAATTGTAAAAATAAAAGAAATAGTTAACAAATATTAAAACCAAAGGGTATAGTCGGTAATTTCGCAATACTTTTGGGTATTATAAAAAGATGAGATCCGTAGACTACATATTTGTCAGCCAACTGAAAGGTGGAAACTGAAAAAGCTAAGAACATCAGCGTCGCTCCAATGGCGGAAACAGTCCCCAACCGCCGACGTGCAACGGTGGACCCCAACACCGGCTTCTGTCCCCAAACCAAAACATTCCATTCTCTCCGACCATACGTCCCTCTTCCGCCACCTTCTCGGCCTCTTTCTCTCCTAGTTATGCCCTCTCCCTCCTCCGCACCTCCTCCTCCTCTAGCGACACCGCTTTCATCGTCGATGCCACTAACGATCAAACCCTTTCTTTCTCCCAATTCATCGCTCAAATCCATTCCCTCTCTTATTCCCTGAAGAAAAACTTTTCGCTCTCAAAAACGACGCCGCTTTTATCCTCTCTCCTCCGTCGTTTCACGTCCCTTTGCTTTACTTCGCTCTAATGGCGTTGGAATCGTCGTCTCGCCCTCCAATCCGCTCGCTTCCGAGTCGGAAATCGCTCACCAGGTCCGGCTTAGTAAACCCGTTATCGCCTTCGCTACCTCGAAGACGTCTTCCAAGCTTCCATATCTCAAACACGGAACAGTCATCCTCGACTCGCCTGAGTTCCAGTCTCTCTTAATTCAACCAAACGTCGACGCCGTCATCTTCGATAGTGTCGAGGTAAATCAACACGACACGGCGGCGATCCTTTATTCTTCCGGGACAACCGGGCGAGTTAAAGGCGTGATGCTGAGTCACCTCAACATAATCGCGTTGATTGCCGGGTATTATCACATACGGTACACCCTCCAGGTAGCGGCAGACGAACCGCACCCGGTATCGTTTTTCACGGTGCCTTTTTTCCACGTTTTCGGGTTCTTTATGTTGGCGAGGGCGTTTGCGCTGGGAGAAACATTGGTTTTTACGGAGAGATTTGACTTTGAGGGGATGTTGAGAGCCGTTGAGAAGTACAAAGTAACTTTCATGCCGGTCTCGCCGCCGCTTGTAGTGGCGTTTGTTAAATTGGAATTGACTAAGAAGTATGACCTCAGGTCGCTTTCACTGCTCGGCTCCGGTGGTGCTCCGCTTGGCAAGGAGGTCACTGAGCGGTTCAAGGAGAAATTCCCCACCGTTGAACTTATTCAAGTAATAAACACTAATTCAAACAAGGAAAAACTGTTGATGGCCAAACAATATTACATTTGAATATACATTCGCATTTGAAATTTACATTAGAATCCGAAACATAATCTTTTGACACTTTCCCTACCTTGTTAGGTTATGGTCATATGCACTAATCTATGCTACTTATCCTAGTTTTTTTATTATGTATATAAAATTATATTTGAATTCATATTAATATTTAAAATATACATTCAAATCCGAATAATATAACCTTTTAACATGATAAATTTTTCTTGGCTTGTTAGGTTATGGTCGTATGCATTAATCTGTGCTACTTATCCCTATTTTTTCATATGTATATAAAACATTACATTTGAATATATAATCGTATGTGAAATTTACATTCGAATCTTAATAATATCATCTCTTTGATATGATGATTTTTTCTTGGCTTGTTGGGTTATGGTCCTATGCACTAATCCATGATCTACTTATCCCCCCTAGTTTAGGTGGATGCTAATAGTATTGTTATTGTTGTTTTGATGTGTTAAGGATGCACTAATCCATGATCTACTTATCCCCCCTAGTTTAGGTGGATGCTAATAGTATTGTTATTGTTGTTTTGATGTGTTAAGGGATATGGGTTGACTGAGACCACCGGTGCAGCAACAAGGGTGGTAGGGCCTGAGGAGGCAGCTCGGCATGGTTCGGTTGGCCGCCTTGGCGAAAATATGGAAGCCAAGATAGTTGATCCTGAAACTGGTGAGGCACTGCCCCCTGAGCAGAGAGGGGAGCTTTGGTTAAGAGGGCCAACAGTTATGAAGGGTATAACTCTATTGCCTTCATCATCTGGCACTGTATGCTTGCCAATTAAATGCTAATAATTTGACTGTGTTAGGTACATATTGTTTAAATGACTAAATGTGCTGCCAGAATTTTTGTGTGCCTGGAAACTGAAGCAACGTACTGGCTTGCAATAGGTTGCTAGGTTTCACTTTGTCCTTTTTCAGCTTTGGTGGTTGCCCAGTTTTTGTGGTCGAAACTTTCTTCTCTTGTCAAAATTTTCATTCAAAAGCTTGCTTGTAATGGTGGTGTTGTACAACTGGAGAGACGATGGTTGTGGATGTTAGTGGCAGTTCATTTTTTTTTTGATTTGAACAGAGAGTCGTTAATTATGAATTATGATGGTGAGAGGGTTGAGTGTGGTGGGACTTGTTCATGTATTACAATTAAAACTCCTTTTTTGAAAAGAGTTAGATTTGATTAAATTCATCCACACATACAGACAAAACTACTTAAATCCGAGTTATCTAGGAAGAACAACATTCTCTTTTGAAGTTCAGTTCATAACAACTTATTCTTTGATGGTGTGAATGTAGGGTATGTAGGTGATGAGAAGGCAACTGCACAAACCTTGGATTCCGAAGGCTGGTTAAAAACTGGTGACATTTGTTATTTCGATTCCGATGGTTTTCTCTACATTGTCGATAGATTGAAGGAATTGATTAAATACAAAGCATATCAGGTGAGTGAATTGCTTTACACTATATCTTACTAGATCTTGGATACGAGTGTTGTATACGGATATGTTCAAAATCTTTTAGATGACCATGTTCCCGTGCTCGTATTCTTAAAAAGATCATATCGTGGTACTCATGAGTGTATCGAAACCTGATTGCAGGTCCCTCCAGCCGAATTAGAACACTTGCTTCTTTCCCATCCTGAAATTGCCGATGCTGCTGTGATTCCGTATGTATTATTTTTCTTTTTCCCAATGATGGTATGATCTGTGATACTTGATATCCGTAATAATACAATGTCGAGTCGAGTCACTATTCCCATATCGATCTGATAAAATTGTCAAGCAGGTACCCGGACGAAGAAGCAGGGCAGATTCCCATGTCGTATGTAGTGAGGAACCCTGGAAGTAGCATCACAGGGGCACAGGTCATGGATTTCATAGCAAAGCAGGCATGTTTCCAAAACAACACAAACTACGTCTGTTGTTTTTTTCAGGCAAATCAGAGTGGATTTTTTTTCAACTTTTGTAGGTGGCGCCGTACAAGAAGATCCGGCGAGTTGCTTTTATAAATTCGATACCAAAATCTCCGGCAGGGAAGATCTTGAGGAGGGAACTGGTTAATCATTCTGTGTGTGCTGGAAAACCTAAATTATGAAGATAGTTTTACCAGAGTGCTTTGTTTTGTTTTTATTGAACAATGTTTCTTGATTTTGAGTGCTTTGTCGGGTGGATGACTTTCATTGTATATAAGATATTCATGTTTGATTTGTTTCTTGGTAACTGTGTGAATGATTCTGATAAAGTTATCCTCCCATTCTTATGACATACTAATTTTTTAATAAAATCTTATTCATTTGAAAATAATTTTACAATTTAAAATGAGAATGATAATTTGAACATGTATAATACAATCAATTCTTTTCTTTTTCAATACAATCTAAAATAATCTGAACTTAATTGACCATCTGTCAACCACTGATTTTATTTTTTTTTTGCGTTCATGCGACATAAATTTTTTTTATTTTACGTCAAAAGTGCTATTTAAATTCATAACATGATCTGTAGTAAGTTTGCTATAATTCAAAGTCTTATTATACTCACAAGACACATGAATTTTTTCAATCATGATCTTGCTTCTTGTAGTATACGATGAACTAACACTATTAATTGAACCACTAATTGTAAACGCACAATAAATAATTATTAGTGAACATGCTTAAGAGATTAAGGAGGTGCTTAACTTCTTCAACTAAAAACAATATCACATCGAGTGTGATAAATATATAATAAAACTACAATGGTATGTTACTGGTAACGCTCCAAATTCTAGGCTAGTAATTTCGGGTTTATCAGAGAGATAAGTGGATCATGTAGAATTTATAATTCAAGTCGTTAGGCTTAATTGAGTTGGTCTTGAGCCCAATTAGCCATTGAGAGGGGATTTTGCGTAGTGGGAAAATGAGGAGGGACCAGCAGTGTAATTCTCCCATTTTAAAGATGAGAGATTTTATAAATATCTCTCGTTTTATTTACTTCCTCCCATTCTCCATTTCTTTCTTCTTCCTTCTCAAGCTCCTTAAGCCAAAGGTGAGTCCTTTGAGCCTTTTCTTGCCTCTTTCAAGTTTTATTTTCGTTCTTAATCCCTCAATCAACATGAATTTAACCATTCAAGCCATGAGTTATTTGTTTGCAAGAGAAAGTTAGGGGTTTTATCATACAAGTCAAAGTGGAGGATGATTTCTAACTAAAGGAGCTCTACTTTGGGTTTCAATTAGCAAGGTAGTGTATTTCTAATCCTTTGGAGTATTAAGATTCCATAAATTTCAAGTATTTGCTAAGATTTGAGTAGATGAGCATATTAGGGTTTAAACTTGATTTCAAGATTTAATCACATTTTAGGTGTTAAGAATGTGTTTTTAAGACACCTAAAAACCTTAAATAACTTACTAGAACTTTAGAAACAGTGTAGGAACCAACCTAAATCACTTAGGATGATTTTGGGTGTTTTTATGAGCTTAAAATATCAGCTTCTGGGTTCGAGTATCAATATTGGGATGAACAGTATTGATACCGTATGAATCAGGGAAAAAATTAGGATTTATAGGAAGAGAGTATCGATACTGCCAAAGAAGTATTAATACTGCCCCTTTAGTCTCAAGACTAAAAGTGTTGGTCTCGAGATCAGGACCCAATTTCAGCAGCAGAATGCGTTATTGGTACCGATACTCATAGGTGTATCGATACTACCCACCTCAGATGATCAGATTCGACCCGATTAAGGTTCTTAAGAGCTTGGGATGGTCTGTAAGGATAAAACTTAGTCTATGAAGGACGTAAATGACCAAAGTAGCCCAGAGACACTCGTAGAAGTGGGTTACAACCAACGTAACCATAGCAGGTGTATTACGTCCAAGTATCTTCAGTAAGCATGTAAAAGACAAATATGGATGGAGGATCAGTGCACTGAGTGTACCGATAAAGGTACAACCAAGTAATCAGATTATGAGACAGTAGTGTCGTATGTCACAAGAATGACTGGGAGTGTTGGACTCACATTTATTCCTTTAATTCGAGGGCAAATTAATGGAAAACGTAGGATTAACGATTAAAACATCGCTACCCATAGTATAACCTGAGTTAGATACTAGGTTAATCAGAACCCTAGCCAGTAAGTAGTAAATACATTAGTCACCATGAAGTATCGAATCACGTGGGGACTTCCCTAGAGTCAGAGAATGACTAAAACATTCTCTATTAGCGTATAACTAGACCAATATAGATAATCAATAATAACTTAGTAACATCCAAAACAATAATAGTAATATTTAGAAACAGTAACAATTAGGATAACATAAAACTAGCCTTTGTGTGACACTCGAGAAACATCCAGGACACCCGAGTTACTTTAGCAGTAGGGTGATTGTCTTGTTTGCTAGTCAGTGGATATCCCAGTCAGTGCTACGACACTTCCTTATCCAATTGGGCACTAGATGACCTAAGACTCGATGGAGTAAGTTAGCAGGTGTACATTTCTAATGCATATTTTGAATCTCTCCCTAGTGTACTTGAGGGTATACCGATAGGTTAGGAAGGTGTGTGAGCTCCGATATACAACCCCTCAGTCGCACCATGATTTATGCCACAACTTATTGTATGTTGTTGTGTATTATATATTAGTATCTGGTAGGTATAGGGGTGTGTGAGCTCCAAGATGTAGCCCATTTGTCGCACCATGATTCCTATCTCAGCTAGTATATGAGTCACAACAAAGTCAATATTACATTTAGATAGTGCATAGCAGAGTTAACATAACATTAATATAATGCACAGTAGAGCCATTATCGCATTTAGATAATATGTAACAAGTTCATAAATTAGGGTTATAGACCCCTACCTCAGAGATAGAATAACTAAGTCTTAAGTAGGTAACATTTGATCTAGATTATGCATGTACCTACTGCTTAAAGCCATGTCTTCAGCATGTTTGATTTTATGAAATTCTTATGCTGCTCTAGAATAACGATTATACTTTTGGGCTTTGTAATCCCAGCCTTCAGAAGTCTTCCGTTAATAGGTCAATAGCGTGAATAGTGTGTGAAGCACTATCGCAGTAGGACTTCCAACATCTCTTTCAGAGTATTGTACCCTAGTTTAGTGGGCATATGTATTCATAGAACCTTACTCATATATTCAGTCTTTTAAACTTAGAGTCCATATTATTTTGGTTTTAAATTATGTGCCATAGAGCTTCGATTTTATAAATCGTTTTAATATAATTATTTATGTTTTAAATATGATACCATTCAACATATTAAAAAAAAAGAAAAAATGAAATGGTTTTGAAAATCAAGGGTTGTTTTGGTATCTTAATGTGACACTTTAAGCTCAATCATGTTTAGGGTGTTATATTTAGTGGTATCAAAGCATCAGGTTGTGTCAGTTCTAGGATCCAATGGTCAGTATTAGCAAGGTGTTAGTGAATACATGCCCCTAGGTACTGAAAGTACTTGTATAAGTTTGGATTCCTGATGGTGCTTTCTTCTTTAGCCTATGTTGTAAAAATTCTATGACAGACATATTTAACATAATTTAGAGAATTAGAGAGAGAGGCGAGCCTCTCACCCCATTAAATTCAATAAGGGAATTCCGCCAACAATGATTTCGGTGTCCCGTCAGGAACAAGCGTCACAGAGGCGACATTTTTTAGAGGTTTAACTTCTACTCTCAGAGGTAGTGAATGTTATTCCTAGAGCGCAGACAGTTCAGTTAAACACCTAGGGTGCGTTAGTGCCAACAAAATCCCCAGTAAAGAGGTTAAGGAAATACCATATAGTTGACTTCATTGGTTCAAGCAGTAAAAATCCAATCTCAGCTGATCAGTGGTTCAGAAATAGCCCATTGGACTTTCAGGCAGGTTCACCTTACCTCAAAAATTAAGATAGAATGTGTCACAATTATGTTCAAGGGTAATGCTATTGAATAGTTAAAAACTATATGGATTCCCTACAGCCAGATGTGTCCACGTGGAATCAGTTCCCAAACGAGTTCAAACTAATTATATTAGTGAGACTCATATAGATAAATTGAGATTTCAGTTCTCTCAGCTAGTTTAGGTAGGTCACATAGTATTTGAATAGGAGAAATATACATTCTTAGGCTGAGTTGTTATGTTCTAGAGTTGGTTGTGACCAAGTCCTTTAAGTGAAAGGGGCCTCATTAGGGGATTTAATTGGATATCAGTGTGCAGTTAGCGACAGACTCGCTTAGAGTGCTTCATAGCAGAACATGAAGATGAGTTGTTGGATGAGTCAGGCACCCCGAGTGTAAGGACTTGTGTATCAATAGGTTTATCTCAATCAGTAATAGGGAGGACTAGAGTTTTACGTGAGCAGAGAATAGTGACATCAGCTCAGTCACTCCAGCCAAGTCATAGGTTAATTGCATGGTCTCATAGGAGATTGTCAGCTTCATCATTAGTGTCGAGCTTTAGAATCTCCAGTAGAGTCTTGGATTGCCTAGAGTGCGAGTACTGAGGTAATAAACAATGATGAAGATGTTTTAATTTTTTAAGGAAGAGTTAGGATGTAGATCATCAGCGCTTATGGAGAAAGATTGCCCTAGTTCGTGGGGTGATGTTTCAACTTGATCGAAAGAAAGTGATCTCAATAGTTTAACATGGTTGAGAACTTTCTCAGGGAGGTGTCATTTCTATGCTCGAACAGGAAAATAGAGAAACATATCAATCAATTCTCGATTCAACTTGGCAGATCAAATAGAGACAAGATCAAGATGTTGATGTCACAAATAAGATGTTAGGTAAAGAATCCAAAAATGCGGATCTGAGTGGCTAGTAGGTAAACCTTAGTGAATTAAGCAAGGTTACATTAGAAAGTTGTTGAAGGCTTAGGATCAGACTCGACCGCTGATCTAAGGGCAATTGTTAGCACAAGTGTTATTTGACCCCAGAATTTTAGGATTCAAGACCAGACGAATATTTGGCTTCCCTTTGTTGAGTTACATATCAACTCTAAGGAAATGTTTAGCCACATAATCTTTCACCCTTGCGTGTTCCCTAGGTGAGTATCCTTACTTATGGTCCCTTTATATATGAGACTATAAGTATGTTTTGTATCGTCAGTAGAGGGTTCATACGATTGAACCGCAGAAAATTAGTAATCCATGTTTAGTTTTGGAGGTAGAGGTCTCCACGAGAGTGTTATGAGTACTCAGGTTGTTGTTGCCAGTGTAGCGATAACTTTGTTGTCAGAAATATCAGAAAATGTTTCAACAAGTGTCGATGCACTTCAGTTGCTAATTGGGCACAAATGCCCTAAGTACCTGCGATGAGTAAGTTAGCTTAGTGTATATTTCGATGTAGCAGTTCTGAAATTTCACCCTAGATTCTAAAGTTACTATAGGTGCTATGGGGAGTTGTGAGTCTCGAGGTACAGTGAACCCCCGACGTCACCAAGATGTTTAGTTACATGAACGGTAAATTAATCAGCTAAGTGAGCCGAGCTTTGTGGTGCCTTCATGTTGGTATATGAGCGCGTGTTATATACAACACACAACAGTAGTCAATATTATGTAATACCAAGAATTTTAGTGCTTCAGACTAAAGGATATTGAGTACGTTAAGCTATGTTTGATTAGCGTTAACCGTTATCAGATAGCTCAGTAGTGGTAATCAACAGTGAGTGTCAGACATAGAATCTCAAAGTCTTTAGTTAGAGTACGGTTGTGACAGATCTTAGCCTTGTGAGGCATGCTCTCCGAAAGTGCCATATGTTGTTAGTTTCACTCAGTAAGTAGCCGATTTCCAGCTGTTGGAGCATCAGATGCTCCATCAAGCTAGTAGAACGCATGTAGATCTCAAGGTAAATGATAAACAGTCAGATATCCTGGATGAATATTAGATCAGAGTTGCGCAGTAGAAGTATAGAGATCGACATTGATCGAGAGTTATCAATATGTCTTCAATAGTGGTATCGAGACAACACCGACAGGTGGCATAAGATCTTAAGGTACAACGATTAGTCACCTATGTTCAGCAGTTAAAAGGGATTATTGAGTTATGCAGTAAGTCAACTAGATTGATTAAAGTTAGCCAGTAAAGGGTTTAGGGATAACAATGAGTCTTGGAGTAACATCATCATTGGAAAATACTCCAAGCGTACAGTAGCAGACAATAAGTAAATTATTTGGCTTCATGTTTCTCGAAGGTTTTCGCTTAAAGTTCAACATTAGTAGCACCCTCAGAAAATCGTAGACCAATTTTACAGGTCCCAAACAACATGTGTGGTTGCAAGGTCTTCTTCTTCGAGGATCAGATCTAATAAGAGCCTCAGTGTTTAGCCAAAAGGTATGTTGCTTTCAGTCCAAGTAAATTTCGAGGATGAAATTTTTTTAGGAGGGGAGAGTTGTAACGCCCCAAATTTCGAGCTAGTAGTTTCAGATTTACCCGAGAGGTAAGTATACCCCACATAATTTATAATTCAATTCGTTGAGCTTAATTGGGTTGGTCTAGGGCACAATTAGCCATTAAAAGAGGATTTTATGTAGTAAGAAAATGAGGAGGTACCAACAATGTAATTCTTCCATTTTAAAGATGAGGGTTTTTATAAATATCTCCCATTTTATTTTCTTCCTCCTATTTTCCATTTGTTCATTCTCCCTCCTCAAGCTCCTCAAGCCAAAGGTGAGTCATTTGAGCATTTTCTTGCCTCTTTCAAGTTTTGTTTTTGTTCTTAATCCCTCAAGCAACATGGATTTAACCATTTAAGCCATGAATTCTTTGTTTGCAAGAGAAAGTTGGGGGTTTTATCATCCAATTCAAAGTGGAGGATGCTTTCTAGCTAAAGGAGCTATATTTTAGGTTTCAATCAGTAAGGTAGTGTATTTATATTCCTTTAGAGTATTAAGATTCCATAAATTTCAAGTATTTGCTAATATTTGAGTATATGAACATATTAGGGTTTAAACTTGATTTCAAGATTTAATCAGGTTTTGGATGTTAAGAATGTGTTTTTAAGACACCTAAGGACCCTAAATAACTTACTAAAACTTCAAAATCAATTTAGGAAGCAACCCAAATCACTTAGGATGCTTTTAGGTGTTTTTTCAAGCCTAAAATATTAGTTTCTAGGTTCGAGTATCAATACTGGGATAAACGGTATCGATATCGTATGAATCAGGGTAAAAATTAGGATTTCTGGGCAGAGAGTATCGATACTTCTAAAGGAGTATCGATACTTCTAAAGGAGTATCGATATTGCCCCTTCAATCTTGAGATTGAAAGTGTTGGTCTCGAGATCAAGCCCCAATTTCAAGAGCAGAATATGTTTTTGGTACCGATACTAATAGGATTATCGATATTTGACCCTAGAGTATTGATAATACAACTAAAGTATCGATACTACCTATCCTAGATGATCACATTCGACCCAATTAAGGTTCGTAAGAGTTTACGATAATCAGTAAGGATAAAACTTAGTCCATGAGGGACGTAAATGGTCAAAGGAACCCAGAGACACTCGTAGGAGTGGGTTACAAGCAGTGTAACCATAGCAGGTGTATTACTTCCAAGTATCTTCAGTAAGCATGTAACATACATATATGGATGGAAAATCAGTGCACTGGGTGTACCGACGAAATGTATGACCAAGTAATCAGATTATGAGACAGTAATGTTGTATGTCTCAAGAACGACCGAGAGTGTTGGATGCATATTTATTCATTTAATTCGAGGGTTAATTGAGGGAAAGCGTAGGATGATTGATTGTAGCATCGTTACCCATAGTTTAACCTGAGTCATATACCGGGTTAATTAGAACCCTAGCTAGTAAGTAGTAAATACAGTAGTCTCCGTGAAGTCTTGAATCGCGTAGAGACTTCCCAGAGTCAGAGAATGACTAAAATATCCTCTATTAGTGTATAACTAGATCAATATAGATAATCAATAACAACAAAAAAAAGTAACATAAATATCTAGAAATAGTAACAGTTAAGATGACATAAAACTAGCCTTTGTGTGACACTCGAGAAACAACCATGACACCCGAGTTACTTTAGAAGTAGGGTGATTGTCTTGTTTGTCATTTAGTGGATATCCCATTCAGTGTTACGATACTTTATTTTCCAGTTGGATCAGATGCCCCAAGACTCGACGAAATAAGTTGACGGGTGTATATTTTCGATGCATATTTCATATCTCACCCTGATGTACCTGAGGGTATACTGACAGGTTAGAGGGGTGCGCGAGCTCCGAAATGCAGCCCCTCAATCGCACCATGATGCTCACCACAACTTATTGTATGTTGTTGTGTATCGTATATTAGTATTTGGTATGATAGAGGGCTACATAAGCTCCGAGATGCAGCCCCTCAACAACACCATGATGCCTAACTCAAATAATATACGAGTCACTACAGAGTCAGTATTGCATTCAGATAATGCACAACAGAGTTAGCATGTCATTAAGATAATGCACAATAGAGCCAATGTCACATTTAGATAATACGTAACAGCTTCATTCATTACAAACCCATACTATAGAGATAGAATAACTAAGCCTTAAGTAGATAACACTTGATCTAAATCATGCATGTACGTACTACTTAGAGATATGTCTTTAGCATGCTTGGGTTTATGAAATTCTTGTGCTGCTCTAGATTAACGATTTTACTGTTGGGCTTTGTAAGCTCAGCCTTCAGATGTTTTCCGTTGGCATGTCAGTAGCGTGAGCAGTTCGTAGATTATCGTTGCAGCAGGACTTCCAGCATCTCCTTCAGATTACTGTATCGTAGCTTAGTGAGCATATGTATTCATAGAACCTTGCTCGTGTATTCAGTCTTTTAAACTCAAAGTCTGTATTATTTTGGTTTTAAATTATGTGTCACAGAGTCTCGATTTTGTAAAATGTTTTAATATAATTATTTATGTTTTAAATATGATACCATTTAGTGGATTTGAAAAAAAGAAAAAATGAGCAGGTTTCGAAAATCAGGGGTTGCTTCAGTAGTCCAATGTAACACTTTAGGCCTAATCGGGTTTACGGTGTTACAATATTGATTTGATTTTTTATATAATTATTGATACTTGATTTATTAAATTGACTAATTCAGATAGGATATTACGGAGATAAGGATAACTCTCTACACCCAATTTATTCTATACATAAACGTTAAAAATTTAACATTACTTAAAAAATTTAATGTATCATCCTATTAAACTAATTCATCCTTAGTTGGTTTGCTTGCATCTTGAATCAACTTTGACTAAAACTATCATTAGCGTGGGTGCTGGGTTGTTGAATTTTGACTAAAAATTCATATATTCAAAAATAAAATCAATGACATGTTGATATTAATGTAAATAGAGAAATATTAAGATAATTATAGAACAAAATATTAAATATCTAATTTAATAGAAAAAAAACTTTAAGAATTTAAATAAAAATATGTATTAATTAATCCAATAATTAAATATAATACATTTATTTTTAAATCGCACGCCACTCTGACTGACTTTTTTATTTTATTTTAGATAAGATGACAGATTTCTTTATTAACTACTGAGTATTTTATTTTGAATTGCGTGTCAATTTTAATTTTCTGTTTTTTTAAAATGCCAATTTGGTACACAACAATCACCGACGTCTCCTAATGTAAACCCCAAAATCATTTGCTCAATTCCTCTGAACAGTTTAATGGATCCGAAAACCGGATTTTGTCACCAAACCGGAACTTACAGTAGCCTCAGGCCACCTGTCCCTTTGCCGCCGATCAATCAACCGCTTTCCACCGGCGAATATTGTCTCTCAGCTTTCCACCGATCCTCCACCGAAGGCGCCGCCATTTTCGTCGTCAACGCAACCACCGGCGAAACCTTATCTTACACTCGATTCCTTTCTCAGGTTCGTTCCCTTGCTTACTCCTTGCAACAACGTTACTCTCTATGTCGAAACGACGTCGCTTTCATTCTCTCACCGCCTTCGATCCATATCCCCGTGGTTTACTTCGCTTTGTTGTCGTTGGGAATCGTCGTTTCTCCCGCCAATCCACTCAGTTCCAACTCGGAACTCACTCACCAGATACAACTCTGCAAGCCCGTTGTTGCCTTCGCTACTATAGAAACCTCCCATAAGATCCCTTCTCTCAAACACGGAACTATCCTACTCGACTCGCCCGAGTTCATCTCGTTGTTAACTCAATCTGATATTGATGACGATGTCATTAAAAAAGTCGGGGTAGACCAGTTCGACACGGCTGCGATATTGTATTCTTCGGGAACCACCGGGCGAGTCAAGGGTGTGATGATGACTCACCGGAACCTAATTGCAAAGATGGCGGCGGTTGGTGCTTTCAACACGAGCCAAGGCGAGAGTAACGAGAAGCCGCGGGGATCGGTGACGTTTGTGACGGTGCCTTTGTTCCACGTGTTCGGTTTCTATATCTTGCTGGCGGCGGTTTTGTCAGCGGACTCCGTTGTTTTGGTGGAGAGATTTGATTTCGAGGAAATGCTAAGAGCAGTTGAGAAATACAAGGTTACAACCATGCCAGTATCGCCGCCGCTTGTGTTGGCGTTTGTTAAATCGGAGTTGACTACAAAGTATGACCTCAACTCGCTTACACGGTTGGGGTGCGGTGGAGCTCCGCTTGGGAAGGAGGTTATTAAGCAGTTCAATGAGAAATTTCCCACTGTTCAACTTGTTCAAGTAAGAAACTAGTTAATATACCATGTTGTTCTAATTTAGGTACAAGTATCAAGCATGCATCTAATTTCGACACAAATATAATTAGATTTGTTTTTAATATATATATATATATATTACAAATTTTATAACTAAACTTTATTTTATTTTATATTTAACTCATTGTACTTTAAATATTTTTAATATACTCACTAAATTTAATATATTAAATTTTTTATCATTCAGTCGTTTTCTCACTAACGACATTATAAATGAGTTTTTATATAGATACAAAATGATTTTATTTTGGTGAAAATTTTATTTTTTTAAAACGAAGTCGTTTCAATGTCGTTAACTATTTAATGACGAAATAATCATAAAAATTAAATATATTAAGTTTAGTGATAAAATTAAACACTTTTAAAGTTCAATGAATAAAATATGAGACATAATAAAATTTATTGATGAAATTTGTAATTTATCCTATATATAATCATAAAAGTGGAATTCATTTATAGCATATAGATTTTTTTAGGATAAACTACAGTGCCATTGAACTTTAAAATATAGTAGTAAAAAATAAATTTATTTAAAGTTTAATGATATAATTGATGTATTATTAAAGTTCAATGTCTAAAATAATATCGTTTTGGGCATCAGAACAATTGTACTAAAACGACATTGTTTTGGGATGACATGTTAAGTTAGTTACCGTTAGTCATTTTACCGTCCTGTTACTGACTTAACGACGGAGTAACATAATTGAATGTGAAACAGAAGTTAAATTCTATAATTAGTAAAATACAAAATTCAGTGGTATAAATAAGTTAGCAGACAAAGTTTAGTGATATCTGGTGTAGTTTATCTTTTTCTTCTTCTTAATTTTATATATATTCAAGATTATTTAATAAACGAAAATAGATTGTTGGAATTAATAGATATTTATTAAGAAATAAAATAATAATTTTAAATGTTTACTTTTACTTGTCTTAAAAGTAAAATTTTAAAAATTATATACTTAATAAGTGGATCATAATCTTTAATGGTATCTTTATATCCAAATGTCAAATTAATATTGAACACATATTTTTTTCAACCTTAGCATAGGAAATTAATAGTAGAAGTACAATCGTGTTTGGGTGGATGTTAATACCATGGTTTTGATTGATTGATTTTAAAAAAGGGATATGGGTTGACTGAGACGATGGGCGGAGCCACCAGTACAGTGGATGTGGAGGGGGCATCTGGGTACGGTTCAGTTGGGCGACTCGGTGCAGATATGGAAGCTAAGGTGGTAGATCCTGAAACTGGTGACCCACTGCCTCCGGGGCAGACAGGAGAGCTTTTGTTGAGAGGGCCACTAGTCATGAAAGGTACGCCATTTGTCACAAATTTAAACTTTTATATGATAAGTTAATATTGATGGAAAAATAAATCTAAATTATTTTTAATAATTTAAAGTGATTATAAGATAATATATATTTATAATCTTTTTTAATTATTATTTACACATAGGAATGATAAATGGATGGGGTGAGTGTAGATACCTCTCCTCCTATGCTTATGCCTACCTAATATTTTCGTATCCATCCCCTACTCACTATTTATTACGAGTAAAAATTTTAAATTGACGCCCATCCATTCAAATACATTCTCATTTTTTATTGTTACTTTCAACCTTTGATTTCTCTCGTCCAATTATCTAGAAAAAGTATAAAATTCTGAATTTTGTATTGAGTGTAAGTAGATATTGCCCTATTTTTAACATATGTATATTTAAAAAACATTTTTTTTTATTTTTTAAAATTAAAAATTTCAGAAAAGTATAAATATTATAGAAAATTTCAAATATTTGTTTTGATGATATGATTTTTCAAAAAAAGAAGAAGAATTTTTTACCATTTTGCTGTCGCACGATACTACTTTTTGATTTTGCATATTTAATGGTTTATTTTTTTTATAATAAAATCAGTTTCTGTTAAAGTGTATAACCCTCCATTTCTCATTAATGTATGTTACAAACTAACATATTTATACAGTTGCTATGAGTCTAACTAACCAGAAACTAACTAACAAACTCTCTAACTGTACAAACAGAATAACTTCCTGTAACTACTCTCTACACTCCCCCTCAAGTTGAGGGATTAAAACATTTTTCATCCCCAACTTGCCCACCAAATATTTGTGTTGTTGTATTCCAAGTGCTTTAGTTAAAATGTCTGCAAGCTGTTCTGAAGATGATACATACTCGGTCTTGATCATTCCTTATTGTATTTTTTCTCTAACAAAATGGCAATCTATATCAATGTGCTTAGTCCTTTCATGAAAGACTGGATTTGCTGAAATTTGCAAAGCTGCTTTACTATCACTGTACAACTTTGCTGGTTTCGAAACATCAGCTTGTAGCTCCTTTAAAATGCCTTTTAACCATACTATTTCAACTACAACAATCGTCATACTTCGATATTCAGCTTCGGCTGAGGATCTTGCTACCGTATTCTGCTTCTTTGATTTCCAGGATATCAAAGAATCACCTAACTTTATGCAAAAACCAGTAACTGATTTTCTTGACATAGGACATGAAGCCCAGTTCGAATCACAATATGCCAACAACTGATTTTTGCTTGCTTTCTTCAACAGTATCCCCTGACCTGGTTCCTTCTTCAAATACTTGACAACTCTCAATGCTGCCTCTAAATGTGTTCTCTTTGGTTGTTGCATAAATTGACTGAGATGATGCACTGCAAATGTAATATCTGGCCTAGTATGTGTCAAATATATTAATCTTCCAATTAACCTTTGAAACGTTGACTTTTCTTCAACCAATACTTCATCTCCCTTTTGCTGCAAATGCTCATCATATTCTGTAGAAGTAAGCTTCAAATTCTGCTCCAAAGGAGTCATGGCTAGTTTAACTCCTTCAAGACCAGTCTCCTTTAGCAATTCTAGAGCATATTTCCTTTGATTCAACATGATTCCTTCCTTTGACCTCAAAACCTCAAACCCCAAGAAGTATTTTAACTCTCCCAGATCTTTCATCTTAAAATTGCAATTCAACATATCCTTCAGCTCATTAATCAAGTCTGAATCATTACCAGTTAAAAGGAGATCATCTACATAAATGAGCATTACCACCAATTTTTCACCCTCCTTTTTCGTGAACATCGAATAGTCAAACTTGCTCTGCTGATATCCTGCAGCTACCAATGCTTCAGTAAGATTTAAATTCCATTGTCGTGAAGCTTGCTTCAAACCATAAAAGATTTTTGCAGTCGACAGACCATATTCTCCCCCTGACTGCTAAAACCTTTGGGCAACTTCATGTAGATTTCTTCAAATAAATCACCTTGTAGAAACGCATTGTGCACATCCATTTATAAAAGAGGCCAGTCATGCATAGCAGCAAGGGCCAGAACTCTCCGAACAGTAACTAACTTCGCAACAGGGGAAAATGTTTCAACAAAATCAACACCTTCCTTTTGACTGTAACCTTTAGCAACAAGACACGCTTTAAAACGCTCAATTGTACCATCAGCTCTATACTTGACACGAAATACCCATTTGCAACCAATGGGATTCACTCCTGGAGGTAAAGATACTACAAACCAAGTACCATTGTTTTATAAGGCTTGAATTTCCTCTTGCATGGCTTTAATCCAAATCGGGTTTAAAATGGCTTCAGAATAGGATTATGGTTCAACAATGGAGGAAGTGGTGGCAAGAAAATGTTGAGTATGAACAGGTAAATGAGCATAAGAAACATTATGAATAAGAGGGTACTTACATGTGGAAATAGAAGAAAAAGGCTGATTGGAACACACATAATCGTGTAGCTATGTAGGAGGTCTAGATGCTCGAGAAGACTTACGCAACGGAATAACCGAAGGAACCAATGATTCGGATAAAACTGGTGAGGAAGAATCACCAAGAGAGACAGAAGGTTGAGACAAAACCAAGAATTCAGAATCATCTTTATAAGATTGAGTAGGAAAAAAAGAATCAGATTGTTGAGGAAAACTAAAAGGAAACACAGATTCATGGAAAACATCACGATTGACAAATAATTTTTTTTCAAGATCAAATAGAAGATAGCCTTTTTGAGTGGACGAATAACCAAGAAACACAGAAGGAATGGCTCTCGAAGCAAACTTGACAGTTACATGAGTTTGAGTTGCATAAGCAAGACACCCAAATACACGAATGTGAGACAAGGAAGGGGCTTTTTATACAGCATTTCGAATGGAGTAAGCCAAGACAGAACAGAAGAAGACAACCTGTTTATTAGATAACAGGCAGCAAGGACACATTCACCCCAAAATTTTAAGGGAACTTTAGAATGAAAGCGGAGAGCCCGAGCAACCTCAAGTAAATGCCTATGTTTACGCTCAGCTACCCCATTTTGCTGAGGAGTACGAACACAACTCGATTGATGAATTATGCCAAGAGAAGAAAACAAAGGAGAGCAAACCGAATTAAAGAATTCAGACCCATTGTCACTACGAATTATCTTAACAGAAGTAGTGAACTGATTTTTAATCACGATGAACAAGGCTTTTAAATGAAGAACAACGTCAGTTTTAAGTCTTAATAAAAACACCCAAGTCATACGACTGAAATCATCAACAACAGTAAGAAAATAACGATGTCCACTATGAGTAGAGACTCCATAAGGACCCTAAAGATCAATATGAATTAATTCAAAAGGATTATCTGTTCTAGAAGTACTTAAAGGAAATGGCAAACGTGTTTGTCGAGCCATAGGACATACTGAACAATGTTGCACATCACTAGAATTAAATTTGATAGACTGAAGAACAGGTAATTTGTGAATTTTATTAATGGCAGTATGCCCAAGCCTAGCATGCCAAAGTTCAGTAATGGTAGGAGAATGATGATCAACAAACTTACAAATAAAGGAATTTGAAAAAGAAGAATAATGAATAGAAGATGAACTCAAACCCGAGGATGCAAAAGAAGACTCGAGCAAGTAAAGACCTCCATGTTCCTTACCAATCCCCTTGATCTTTCCACTGGAGTTGTCCTGCAGGATGCAAAATGTAGGATAAAACAAAATAACACACTGAAGCTCACTTGTCAGTTTAGTGATTGACAGAAGGTTATTTTTAAATTCAGGAACATACAAAACATTGTGAATAATGTAGTCATTTTTCAGAATGTAAGAACCAGTATGGGTAATAAGGGTTTTTTACCATTAGGAAGATGAACAAAACGATTCTTTGAAGCACATGCAACAGGATTTATCAAGCACGAGAATTCAAAAGTAATGTGATCAGTAGCACCAGTGTCCAAGATCCAATTAATGAAAGAATCAGTACCTGAAGCTTGTCCAACCAGATTAACAGAGGGCTCAGAAGTAGGGGTTCGATGTAACAGACTCAGTAACTGGTTATACTGTTCTTGAGTAAAAACTGGAGCAGAGGGCATATGAGGAGCTGAAGCTGTAACAGATTCTTCAAGCTGATCAGTAAGAGCAACTGAAGCATCCTTCTTTCAATTGAATTTGAAGTCAGCAGGGAACCCAATCAATCGATAACATTGGTCCTTTTTGTGCCATTTAATCTTACAATGGTCACAAATACCATTGAAACGACGCCGACCAACAATGCCAGGAGATGCATAAGCATTAGAATAAAAAGCAGTAGAATCAGTGAGTGAAGGTATACCAGTAGAGTGAGATCGTTGAGACTCCTCTTGAACCAGCATCGAATAAGCCTGATTAACGCTTGGTAATGGTTGCATCAGAAGAATCTGACTACGCATAGTAGAGTATGATTCATTTAAGCCCATCAAGAACTGGAAAAGGCGTTGCTGGAGAGCATTAGTAGTGTTTTGTTGGGCATTAGCACAATCGCATGAGGGAAGAGGCACCAAAGCTCCGTATTCATCCCAGAGAAGCTTCAACTTTGTGAAATATGACGAGATTGAAGAATCCCCTTGAACGAGAGTTGCAATTTCTCGGTGCAAAAAATAGACCCGAGAACCATCAACCTTGTCGAACCTTTCTTTCAAATCGAACCACACAAGAGCAACGCTGGAGGAAAAAACAATTCTAGCCGAAAGATCTTTGCTGACAGAATTGATTAACCACGAAAGGATAATTGCATTGTACCTATCCCATTGTGGTTGAAGTTGCTCCACAAAATCAGACCGGCGACAGACGCCATCAATAAATCCTAATTTGTTCTTCGCAAGCAGAGAGATCCGCATCGATCGACTCCAAACACTGTAATCATGGACGCCGGTGAGTTGATGAGAAACGAGAAGAGCACCCGGTGTATCAGACGGGTGTAGATACAAGGGATGTGTGAAATCAATTTCTGAAATGTCCCGTGGAGGCATCGCGAAGAAGAATCAAAGAGAGAGAGGGAAAAACGCAGAAGAACAGAACGCAAAATTGAGAATTTGCAGTAAAACAGGAAATGAAAAAAAATGGACTAGTAAAACAGAAGCCCAATAACCCAATAGCCCAGAAAGAAACTGACTGATACCATGTTAAAGTGTATAACCCGTGTAATACTGAATATACTCCATTTCTCATTAATGTATAAGGTTACAAACTAACATATTTATACAGCTGCAATGAGTCTAACTAACCATAAACTAACTAACTAACTCTCTAACTGTACAAACATAATAACTTCCTGTAACTACTCTCTACAGTTTCTAATTGTTTTGACATGTGATGGCATCTCATTGTGTCAGATTCGTATTTTTATTAAAAAAAAAGGTGATAAAAAGTGTAAGATTTAAATCAATAAGAAGAATGAAAACAAAAACTTAACCATAATACACAAACAAAATAAATATTAAAAATTATAATATAAAGTATGACATTCGGTTTTATCATTTTGATTTGGGAAATCTTGGTTGGGTATAAAAATAGAAAACTGGATAAGCCTTCAAGCCTTAAAGGTGTGGTTATGTAGGTTATGTAGGTGATGAGGAAGCAAGTGCAGAAACCCTGGATTCTGAAGGCTGGTTGAGAACTGGCGACCTTTGTTACTTTGATTCCGAGGGGCTTCTCTACGTGGTAGATAGATTGAAGGAACTGATCAAATACAAAGCATATCAGGTGAACGAATTGCTCTACATTATGTCTTATTCGATTTTAGATACACGCTGCGTATATGTTTGAAAGATTCTTAGAGGATCATATTCTCCTTCCAACTCGTATTCACTGATTGCAGGTCCCTCCAGCTGAACTGGAACACTTGCTTCTTTCCCATCCTGGAATTGCTGATGCTGCTGTGATTCCGTATGCATTCTCTCCTCTCTTTTTTCTGAATTGTATAAAGGCTTGTTGTATGTAGAGCTACGATTCTCATACAGAATACGAGTGCAGGTGGGCGGACGAAGAAGCCGGGGAGATACCTATGGCATATGTAGTGAGAAACAATGGAAGCAGCATCACAGAGGCACAAGTCATGGATTTCATTGCAAAACAAGTATGTTTCTATTCTAAAACAACATCAGAAATATATGTATGTTTATTTTCAATTAAGCCTTTTTTGAACTCTCTTCAACTCCAACAATTAGATCAACCATTGTCCTTTGAAACCACTCCGATTCCCCAACCTCTACATCACCCTCTATCCTAATCTTCATATATTTTTTACTAATAATAGTCATGCATGCATGGTACCAAGGATGGGCAGAAGAGAGAGCAAGTGGGAAACAATTTTAAATTATTCAATTTTTAGAAATTCGTCTCCTGCAACATAAAATCTTATACATATACCGTAAATATCAACAACTTTTGCATTCAAATGCATTAAATAACATATTTCTCTTCTTTTATCTTCTCCCTCAACTGCATCTCCTCCTCTTCACGAGCATTCGTTTGTGTGTTTTTCTTGTTTCTTCGAAATCTCTCCAACTACCCAACCTTCGTAATATTTTTATTATTAATTTTAGAGTCTATTTATTTATTTTTAAACTGATCAGATATTTGAACTTAAAAGATCTTATTTTTCATGCTTTACTCCTGGACCAATTAAGTCTTCATGAAATTTCTCCAACTCCTTAACATTCATATCCCATTACCCCAACGTTCATGTCTTTTCTCTCTCTCTAATTTTTGACATGCAAGTTATAAAATAACATTTTTATGGCATAATATTAAAATTACCCCTCCAACGTTTATTAAAAATAGTCATTTGATCTCTATTTTTTTATTTGAGTATTTTGTCTCTTTTCTCCAACATTTTCTTTTAGGGCAAAAATATTTCACCGTGGATAGAAAATGTTAGTTAACAAATTGTTAATGTACGAAAATAGGAGTTTTTGTCTTAAAATGAGATGATAAAGGTCAAAATACTCTAAAAAAAGAAAAGAATATAAATTAAAATGACTATTCAATTAAATGTTATGATTTTATTTGTCTTAAAATAAAACGTTGAAAGGTAAAATACTTCAAAAAATAATATATATACCAAAATAATTATTTTAATAAATATTAAAGGCTAATTTTGATATAATGCGTTTTTTTTATTTGTTTAAGTTTTATATTTATTTGTTCCAAATGTTAAACCCATTAAAAAGCACCGTCGATGGGAAAAAGAAACGTGTTAATTATTAAAATTTATTTGGTGTTTCTTGTAGTTAATATTTAATTATTTTATAATAATCAAGTATTAATGTTAGTCATTAGTTTGTTGGGTTTCTTTTAGATGTTTTATTATTATTATTATTTTAATTTTGAGCCCACGATCAATTTTTTTGGTAAATTAGATAAATAGTATCTCGATTATAAGATGTTCATTTATTGAGTCTCTCAATTATTAAAAGTTACAAAATATTCTTTCGATTATAGGATGTTATTTCTATAGTCTTTCTATTATTAAAAGTTACAAAATGATCATCTGACTATAGGACGTGTTTTGTTGAGTCCCCCGACTATTAAAAGTTATAAAATGGTTACTCCACTATTTATATATTTCAAACTCATCATTTTTCGTTAAAATATTGGCTGCTATCTGAGCCGAACGTTAATATTTGACTAAGTTATGATAAAATCGGATCCCAGAATTGTTTGAGCTATATTTTATTGATCGACTCTTCATTTATATTATATTGTCTAGTCGGTGTTTGAAACATTATGTCATCGAGCCCGAGCTTGAAAGCAACGACGATGCAGTAGATATCATTAAAATATAATTTTATCATATCTGAGTCATCAAGTTAATATCCAACTCAGACGTATGTTAGTTTTTTTTAACGAAAAATGATGAGTTGGGAACGTATGAAGATTCAAATGATCATTTTATAATTTTTAATAGTTAGTGGATTCAATAAAATAATATCATATGATCAAAAAATCATTTTATAACTTTTAATAACGAGTAATACAAACAAAACAAAGATCGAGGAACATTTGTATACTTTATATAAAATTTTGTAGCTACTCCCTTAATTATAAGTCTTATGCAAAAGTTGATTGACATTTGCAGGTTGCACCATACAAAAAGATCCGACGAGTTGCTTTTATAAATTCAATACCAAAATCTGCGGCGGGGAAAATCTTGAGAAGGGAACTGATTAATCACTCTATATCTGTCAGTTCATCTAAACTGTAGTACGTGGGAGGAGGAATAGAATTCCACTCAATGTAAAATTATGGATTTAACCCTTTTTAAAACTATTATATCACAATAAACACGAGGTTGATATTAAAACTTTTTAACATTCAATTTATACAAGTTTATGTCTACACTTCTTATTCTCATAAATTAGATAATATTTACTGTATAAATATATTTAAATCTCATCAATTAGAGAATATTAAGTGCATAAATATATTTAAATAGTTTGATATTAAATTTTTAAATGAAATTTTAATAATATATATTATTCTTATAAATTTAGAAATAATTGTTATAATTTTTTAATAAAATTTTACTTTATATCCAACAAATCAGATTTATACTCTAAAAAATTGAGTTGAATCGAATTCAAATAGAGAAAATATGCTCTTTAAATTGGATTAAAGTTGAGTGAAGAATATATGACTCTCAAATTAAGGGCCATTTTAGTATAAATTTTGAAAATTGACTTTTAAAAGTGTTGTAGGAACGAATTTTTATAAGTATTATATAAAAGTGCAATTTAAAATTTAATTGTTTGGGATTACTGTTAAAAAAGTGAGTTTGAAAAGATAAAATATCCATTATAAACATTATATTATAAATTTAAAATATATCATCTAAATTACATTTACACTTATATATGAATCATATCATTTTAAACTATAATAAATTCAAAAAAAATATTATTATATATAAATTATATCAATTTAAACTATAATAGAAATATAAAAAACACAAATAAAAATATAATTATAATAAAAACATATTTTATATAACTCCCTTTTAATATTTTAATATATAAATTACAAGTTTTATTTATTTTTAAAAAACTAAAATGAATTATTAAAAGTAATAAATTAGATTTTAAGGATGTTAGTATTAAATAATTAAAATAAAATATAAATACATAATTGTGTGGAGGCCATGCATTAATATGAGTAAAATTATATTTTGATTCCAAACGAAAAGTTGAAAAAGTTATAAATCTTAATTTTTGAAATTAGTTTGAAACCATCGTTTTCTTCATTTTTTTACTTGTTTGATATTGATTTTACGGTTAAAACATACTTTTTTTTTTTATTAAAAGTACTTTTAGAAATTTTTACCAAATGAACCGTAAATCGAATCAAATATGGATGAAGTAGAGAAAAGCCCGACCCGTTTCTAACTCTAGTTAGAATCATAGGTTTTAACATCTCTTTATGGTAAGTTGATGAGACTTGAGAACCGTATGTTGATCCTCTTGTGGATTTTTCTGTAGGAATAGCTCACTACTGAGCTTCCCATTGATATATCAAAATCACTCGCATCAAATCTGCATGCTCCAAATCCACCCTTCAATGGATCCGAAATCCGAACTTACAATTGCCTTAAACCCTCCTCCATCCCTTTGCCCCCCATCGATCAACCGCTTTCCGTCTCCGAATTTTGTCTCCAGGCGTCCACCTGCGGCGTCACCACTTTCGCCGTCAGCGCAACCACCGGCGAATCCTTATCTTTCTCTCAATTCTTTTCTCAAGTCCGTTCCCTGGCTTACTCTCTACAACAACGTTACTCTCTGTTGCGCCAGAACGACGTCGCTTTCATCCTCTCTCCACCTTCGATTTGTGTCCCCGTGGCTTACTAAGCTTTGTTGTCTTTGGGAATCATCGTTTCTCCCGCTAATCCACTCGGTTTAGACTCGGAGATCGCTCACCAGTTCCAGCTCAGCAACCCGGTTGTTGCTTTCGCTACTTCAGAAATCTCCCATAAAATCCCACCTCTTAAACACGGAACTATCCACCTCGACTTCGCCTGAGTTCACTTCATTGTTAACTCTGTCCGATATCAACGACGATGCCGTTAAAAACAGTCAAGGTAAATCAGTCCGACACGGCTGCGATATTGTATTCTTCGGGAACCACCGGGAGAGTCAAGGGTGTGATGATGACTCACCAGAACTTGATCGCAAAGATGGCCACGACTAATTTCTTCGACACGAACCAAAGCGGAAGTAACGAGGAGCCCCGGCGACCGGTGATGTTCTTCACGGTCCCTTTGCTCCATTTGTTCGGTTTCTTCATGTTGTTGGCGGCGGTCTTGTCAGCGAATTCGGTGGTTATGTTGGAGAGGTTTAATTTCGAAGAAATGCTGAGAGCAGTTGCGAAATACAAGGTCACAGGCATGCCGGTGTCGCCTCCGCTTGTGTTGGCGTTTGTTAAATCGGAATTGACAAAGAAATACGGCTTGAGCTCGCGCCAAGGGCTTGGCTGCGGCGCTTGGGGAGGACATTGCTCAGCGGTTCAACGTGAAATTCCCCAAAGTGCTGTTGGTGCAGGTATTTTCAATTTCTATTTATTCATCTTTTTGCTACCTATGTTACTACGTTGCATTTTTCAGGGATTAATTTTTTTTATTTCCCACATTAGCATCTTAATTTGTTTTTTATTCACTTTAATCCCTAAATTAAAAAAAAAAACTTACTTTAATTCATAAGTAAATGTGTTTACTAGCTTAAATAACTTAATTAATAACTACAACAAACAACATAGAATCTTCACCAACTAGCAATGTCAACTAGGGGTGTATTCACTTCGGTTCAATTCGATTCAATTTTTCACTAAAATATGAACCGGATCGTATTTTGCGGGTTTTTAAAAATAGAAACGAATTGCATAAAAGCTACGTTTTCGGTTTGGTTTGGTGTGGTACGATTTTGCAATTTTTTATTGTTCACTATTTTTCAAACTCAATCTAAAAAAACAAATTTAAAGCTTAAATTGAGTGCAAATATATAAATTTAAGCTTTTAAAAAATATTTTTAGTTTTAATATTTTATTTATTTAGATTTATCTTATAATAAACTCAAAATGATTTTTTTTGGATATTTATTTTTATTTTATTTTTTTAATTCGGTTCAAACGGTTTCCATATGGAAACACCAAAATTAAATTGCAAAATTGAAAATTTTGAATCAAGCCGAATTACATAATCCGATTTTGATCAATTTTTCAATTTTCTGGATTTTATTGTTCAGTCCTTATGTCAGGAATGTCAGCAATCGAGACGGATACATGAATTTATGTTAAAAGAGTATGAGGTTAAGAAATTATATTAACATTTGATGGGGTGTGAAATTATAAAATTTTAAGAAATACGAAATTAGATAATTCATATAAATTACAAGAAAAATATTTAAAATACAAGGAAATTTAAAAATATACAAGGAAATTTAAAAATTTTAAGGAATGAGATAGCAGTCATAGTAGAGCTGGGTATATGGGCTACCCACCCGTTTAGTCCGCAGGTTTTGACGGTGCGGGCTTAAACAAAACGATTTAAAAAGCCCGCAATCATAAATGGTCTTGAATTCTAAGGCCCGCGACCCCGTGCCATTTAACCCGCAGGCTAAATGAGCTTACCCGCGACCTGTTAAATAACAATAATTTTAAATGCTTTAAATGTAATAAAAAATAATGTTCTAACTTGCTACACCTTTAAAAATGAAATCAGCAACTTGAAAAGGAAGGTAGCAGCAAAAGTTTCAATAAGTCTCAAGATAAACAAGTAAATAAATAACACCATGACACCATTAAGTCTCAATAAGTCTAAAATAAATAACACTATAACACTAATAAGTCTAAATAAAATCAACATCAATAATATTCAATGTTTTTTGAATCCTTGGATGTAGTTGAATCTTCTATTTTTCCAATCATCGGAGACTTGTCCACTTCATCTACAATATAAGAAAAATCATAATATATTAGATAGTTTAAATTTTGAAATCAAAAGTAAATTTATAAAGAAACAATTTTACTAAACATTAAGAATTGTAATATTTACCTTCAAACTCAAATCCTAACAACCAATTTTTGGTACATATCAAAGATTGGACATTTTCCGGAAGGAGACAACGTCGGTATTTGTTGAGAACACGAGAGCCAATGCTAAATGCCGATTCTGATGCAACAGTTGTAATTTGAATTCTCAAAATGTCACATGCCATCAATGCAAGATCTGGAAATCTAAGTTGATTCTCCTTCTAATAATGCAAATGATCAAGACTTGGATGGTAAGTTAAAGAAATCCTTTGTTCATTTAAATAAGTATCCAATTGATAAGTTCCTTCTTGTGACAAAAAATCATTCTCAAATTGTAAGAACTTCTACATTATTTACACAAAATTAGAAGTTAGATTAAAAGAAACAACCAACAAATAATTGAAAATCTGAAATAAATAAATGAAAGTAAAAAGAGAAAAAAAATATAGACTTACATCCACAAGTGCTAGTGACTTTCCTTTAGGCATGCTACTTGGAGTAGGCATTTGACGCATTCTATTTTGAATATGATCATTATCGCTAGTTGACTCTTTCTTAGACATCTTGGCATACTCATGAAAGAGAGAATTCAGTTTGTGCTTCACAATATTCAATTTTACTTGACAAGAAATTGGATCAAGACCAATCTTTGAATAGGCAAACTTCAAAAACTGCATTTTATAACGAGGATCATGAATGGTTCCAAGTGCAAGCACATCACTATAATCACTCCAATATTTATCAAACTTCACTTTTATATTGACTACCATTTTTCTAATTGTTTCATCATCATGTGTACTATTTTCTACCAACCAACACTCAATTTCCCACACTTGTGAAAAATATAAATTAGATGTTGGATAAGAAGAACCAGACATCAACTCAGTGATAAAAAAGAATGGATGCAAAAGCTGACACATTTTTTCTCCTCTTTCCCACTCTTCATGATTAGGAAAACCCTTGTAGTTCACATCTTCAAATGCAAGATTAGTTCAAGCACGTCGGCATGCAAGTGCACTTTCAAGCATAAAAAAAGTGGAGTTCCACCTAGTAGGGACATATAAACGCAAACCAAGTTTGGTATCAATATCACCCACTTTAACATACTTTATGCTTTCTCTAATTTTGTCTAAAGCACAACTAGCAACTTTCAAACCCTCTTGAACGATAAGATTTAGTATGTGAGCACAACATCGAACACGGAAAAATTCCCCACCACATAACAAGCCATTATTATTATTCAGAAGTCTATCTTTCAATGTTTAAGCCATTCTACCATTTGTTGATGCATTATCCAAAGTTAAAGAAAATATTTTCTTTTCAATCCCCCAATCTTCCAAGAATTCATACACTGTTTTGGCTAATTCAGCACCGGTGTGTGGATGAGGCAAATGACAAAAATTAATAATTTTACTATTAAGTTTCTAATATTCATCAATAAAATATGCAATCAAAGAAATATAACCCTCTGTAGTACATGAAGTCCACAAATCAGATGTTAAGCATATTCTACTACGAACTTTAGAAACACTTCTTTCAACTTGCTCTTTTCATGCTCATACATATTAGTCACAAATATAGTAGCAGTACGCCTAGAAGGCACTTTAGCATCAGGATTTAAATATTTCAGCAACTGTCTAAACCTTCTATGTTCAACAAAAGAATATGGAAGGTCATGCTCTATTAGCATCATGGATATCATTTTATTCACTATTTTTTGATCAATTTTTTAGCTCTTAATTTTCCAGCTTGATCAAGCATAAGTTTACCAACATCATTTTCACCAAACCCTTTTGTCTTTAGCTTACAACCGTTAACATGATGAATTAAACTTGAAGTTCCATTTAAAGTCTCACCCCCAACAAGTTCTCTTGCACATATCTTGCACCTAGCTCTCTCTTTTCCCATCTTTATCAAGCAGTTTATCGAAATAATTCCACATAGAAGAAGTAAGAGTCCTAGACCTCTTATTTGATTTTGTTGGTTCAGTTGATTCATTATGTTCATGTACATTTGCTTCATTAGTTTTCATTCCAATATCATTCACCATACTAACACTTTCATCTAAGGGATCACTAGAGAAATCCATAGTTCAACAAACACAGTTGAAGCTGCAACAATCAATTGACCAAACCAGAACCAAATTTCACATATCAGTCAAGCAATCACATTATACCATAAGAAAAATTAAAAATAAAATCAATATAAAAATATCAAGAACACACACAAGCACTATAAGCATAACAATTAACAAACAAAGAACAAAAACTCAAGAACACAGACAAGTACTATAAACATAATAATTAAACAAAGAACAAAAACTCACTACGTGGGTTAAGGAAGGTGATGTTTTGACGGAATCGTGGTTGAAGAGATGTCTAGGTTGTTCGTGGTTACGGAGAAGATGTCAGCGACGCTGGTTCGTGGCTAAGGAGGAGACACAAGCGTCGAGTCTTTATTCTTGATCTTATTGCTTTTGGCTTAGCTGTTGCAATTGAGCAAAGAAGAAGCACTGTAAGTTTCCCCTTTCCTTTTCAATTTCTTTGATGCTTTTGTTTTTGTGGTAGGCATTAATTCATACAGTTTCTGGATTTGTTGAAATTTTGCTACTTTTTTGCTGGAAAATGAAAGAAAATGGGATTTCCTATTTGAAAACAGTGGTAAGCGTTGATTTAACTACTTCGTGCCATTAGATTAAGGTGTCAAAAAGCAGTAGTTCTTTACAACTAATGCTATGTTATAAATGACATGAATAATACATTAAATAAGATGCCAATTGGATTGCTAAGAAAATGACAGAAGAAATGCAAAGGAAACTTGATGGTTTGGACCTAACTTCTTGACTCAATTTCAAGCTTAATTATTGGAGTTTTGGAATTGAAATAACCAAAAAGTTAAGTTGTTTACAAGAACCTTGTTAAAAAATATTTTGATGTTTCGATATAACAAATTAAATTAAAAGAATTTTAATTTTGAAAAAGATTTTTCTAAGCATATTCGATATATTAAATCGAATATCAAAATATTACTCAAAGTATTTCAAAGTTCATTTTATATCCTTACTCAAGTGTAAAATTAAGTTTTAATCTTAAAATAATTTCAAAACGATTTTACAAAATATTTCGAACCACTTCAAAGCAAAAAATTCCAGATTGCTCAGAGGGAACCGATTCCCCCCCAAGGGGGTACCGATTCCCCCCTGAATGGTTTGGCTCCGAGAATTCCAGTATGCTCGGAGGGAACCGATTCCCCTCACTATTCAACGGTCGAAATATTTGAATTTTACACTTAGGGAACCGATTCCCCATGAGGGGTACTGATTCCCCCCATGCTCCAATCAGAAATATTAATTGTTTTCACACTTAAACGGCTACAATAACTTCATTAATGATCCCTAACATTCAGAAGTGATTCAAGGTGTATTTAAGCAAGCTTACAAGCCATTGATAAACAACAAGAAACATCAAGCAACTAGAATCAAGAGAGAATCAAAGAGAAAGCATCAAACATCAAGTTTGAGCATTTTGTTAACTTCCTAAAAAGGCTACTTTTAAAGCCTTTTTCACTTAAGTTATTGTTTGTTTAAAAGCTCATTTTAGTCATTTTAGGATCATGTAGTTGCATATAGTTGCATTTGTGGTGGTTGTACTATTTTATTTCTCAATGGTGCTGTTTGAGGGAAAGGTGCAGTTTGTCTATGGTGTGCAGGGAATAGCAAGGAAAAGGATTCTTTGGGAAGTAATGCCGCGGCATCACACGTTGCTAAAGCAGATTGAAATGCCTTGGCATTTCTGGCGCAGAAAAAGACAAAAAGATATTTCTGCATGAGGACAGCTGGCACTGGACAGCTGTCCCTGCACGTGGAGGACTGCTGTAACCGCCTGCCAGAGCTACCAATGGACCACTGCCACTTGGAGGATAAGGTTCATGCACAAAATGTGATTCTAGGGGTATGAGGGGTATTTCGCACCCAACAAACTCATCATTACCCCTAGATATTTTATTTATTATATATGACACCTCATGGGGGAAAAAAAGAGAGATGGAGCACACGCATAGAGCAGAAAAATTCAGATTTTTATTTTATCTTTTTCCTTTCTTTTTCCTTGGAATATTCCTCCATTGATAAAGCTCCAAGGAGTGGCAAGCTAGGCGCCGAAAGGAGCTAGCGAGCTAGGTGGTTCGTGGTGGCCGAGAGGAGATCTCCGGTGGCGCGTCGAAGGCTTCTTCTCACTTCCCTTTTTGCTGCTATTTCTTTATATTATTTTGTGGGTTGTTGGAACGAATTTGCATGACTTTGTGTTTGGATATTTCGAACCCCACCATGAACTAACTTATTTGGTGGTGGTTGGTTGAATGGTTGTTTAAACTTTATTTTTAATGGTATATTTAAGTTTATTTTGGTTCTTTATTTGCTTTGCTTATGAATGCTTCACCATCTAGGCTTGTAAGAGGCATGGAAATGTCCATATCTTAGATGAAGGTTAGTTATTCGGAAGAATCCTAAACTAAAAATACTTGTAAGTATTCGGAAGAAACGCAAGATAAGATCATCATAAGCAATGGGTTATGGTATTTTCAAGGGGCTTTGAACCGGCCTAGGAATATTATAACTTAATCCCTTAGATCTCGGAAGAGACTAGGATAGGATTTCAACGACTAAAAAGGGTGTCTTTATCAATAGGGTAGGCTGTCCAACATCGTTGAGTGAGAGCAGATGCCTTGGCATCCTATTCTGTTAGGTTCTTTTGAACACCTTAGGAAAGCCCTGTCGAGTAAGTAAAGACAAGATAACTTAAATATACTTGAGAAATAAGTTTAGCAACCTTAGACCAATCCCTACCATTCATTTCATTAGAAGCTTGTCACGTGAGGATTATTTTCTTCTTATTTTACTTATCTTTTTAGTTACTGTTTTTACCATTTCTCATTGCCTTGACATTTCACCATACTCAATATTAAACATCCATCATTGCCACTGCATTTCCAGTTGCTACACCATCACACCATCAATCCGCATCCACCAGCATACACATATCCATTGCCGTGGCATTTGTATATATCAAGACTAACTATACTTAGATAGAATATTGCATTGCTTTGGTTAGACTTTTGTGATTTCACCCAATCCCTGTGGAGATGATACTCACTCATCATTATATTACTTGAGCGATTGTGTATACTTGCACATTATTTGCGTATATTTTATAGTACTCACAACACGCAACAAGTTTTTGGCGCCGTTGTCGGGGATTGGCAGCCTGAAGTTATTTAGTTTTGCTAGAGCATTTTATTTTGTTTTGCATTTTTATTTTTTTGTATAGTTTACTTGATATTTTTGTTTTATTTTTCAGGTTTATTTAGTGTATGCCTAGAAGAAATTCTGAAGAGCCTTTGGAACCAATAGAACCTGAGATTGAAAGACACTTTAGAAGAAGAAGACGTGCTCAAAGAAATATGTATCAGATTGGAAACCAAGGCATTGGTCAAGATGACGGAAATCAGAATGCCGCGGTATTAAACAATGCTGAACCTGCTATCATGCCTCGTGTTATTCGAGATCATTTAAATCCGATGCTGGATGATCTGAATCATGGGATTGTGGCACCCAAAATTCAAGCTGCACATTTCGAGCTGAAACCAGTCATGTTCAACATGTTGAATTCCATTGGGCAGTTTGGGGGTATGCCAACTGAAGATGCCAGGCAGCAAATTCATAATTTTCTGGAAGTTTGTGATTCTTTCCGCCAAGAAGGAGTGCATGAGGATTTTCTGAAATTAAAGCTTTTTCCGTATTCATTGCGTGACCGAGCAAGAGCTTGGTTAAGTGGTGTACCAGCCGGTTCGATGGAATCATGGGCCGATCTTTGCAAGAGCTTCTTATTGAGGTACAACCCACCGAATATGAATACACAGCTAAGGAATGAAATATCATCTTTTCACCAGGGCGACGACGAATCCATGTATGAGTGTTGGGATCGTTACAAGAGTTTGCTTCGAAAGTGTTCAAATCATGGTTTTCATGATTGGACTCAAGTAGTCATGTTCTATAATGGAGTCAATGCACCCACGAGGATGTTATTGGATGCCTCGGCAAATGGGACATTACTGGATAAATCACCTACGGAGGCGTTTGCTATCTTGGACAGAATTGCTAACAATGATTATAAATTTTCTTCCTCAAGACTTGGGAGTGGGAGGAGAGCACCTGGAGCATTCGAGTTAGAAGCCAAAGATTCGGTGTCCGCTCAACTCTCCGCTATTACTAATATGTTGAAGAACTTACAATGTTCCACTGATGTGAAGGAAGTGAAAACAACTAATCTGGCATGTCTGTTATGCAAAGGCAATCATCACGAGAGCGAATGCCCAACCAACCATGAGTCCATCAACTTTGTTGGTAATTACAATCGAGGCAGCAACAATCCTTATTCAAACACTTATAATGCTGGATGGCGTCAGCATCCTAATTTTTCATGGGGAAATCAAGGAGCCCACAATGCTAATCAACCTACTAGGCAGCAGAATCACAATGAGCCTCAAAGTTACCAAAATGCTATGCCATGGCATAATGCTAACAAAGGAGCTTCATCTTCAGCAAGCATAAGTTCCTTCGAAGCTACAATTCAAGAATTCATATCTACTACGAAGACAATGCTGCAAGACCATTCTACTTCAATTAAGAATTAAGGAGCTTTACTTCATAGTCAAGACGCCTTACTTCAAAGCCATAGCTCGTCTCTGAGAGCTTTGGAAGGTCAAGTTGGTTAGATTGCTACAGCGTTGCAAGAGCGTCAGCAAGGACGTTTGCCAAGTGATACTGAAGTCACTAAAGGGCATGGAAAAGAGCACTGCAATGTGTTAACTCTTAGGAGTGGAACACAAATCAATCGACAAGTCAAGGATAGTGGACCACATCATGATGATTCTAATCCCACTACTGAAGCTGAATTACAAGATGATAGAGTTTCTAAGAAGGACAAGGAGGAGGATTCTGCCAAGGTACCAGATTCTGATGCCAAGGCAAAAGAAAATTCTATGCCTACAGCTAAGGAAGCTAGACCTCCCCCACCCTTCCCGCAAAGATTAAAGAAGCATAATGATGAAGTTCAGTTCAAGAAGTTCGTAGACATTCTTGATCAGCTCCATATCAATATACCTCTCTTGGAAGCTGTTGAACAGATGCCGATGTATGCCAAATTTCTGAAGGACATCTGTACCAAGAAGAGGAAAGTAGAGACTGTTGCCACGGCAACAAAATTTTGTTCTTCATTGAGTAAGTTGCCGCCAAAGAGAAATGATCCGGGCAGTTTCATTATTCATTGTTTAATTGGAGCTAATTTCGTTGGAAAGGCTTTATGTGATCTTGGTTCAAGTGTCAACTTAATGCCAAAATCGATATTCTTGAAGCTTGGCATAGGAGATGCAAGACCCACCTCGGTTATTTTACAACTTGCCGACAAATCCCATGTTAAACCTGAAGGGAGAGTCGAGGATGTTATAGTAAGGGTGGACAAGTTTGTGTTTCCAGTCGACTTCTTAATTTTGGACTGCGAAGTTGATGCCAAGGCACCAATCATTCTGGGAAGACCTTTCCTAGCCACTGGACGTATCTTGATAGACTGTGAAAAAGGTGAACTCACCATGAGAGTGGCTGATCAGTGTGTGACTGTCAATGTTTTTAGAACGCTCAAATATGTTGATGACACTGAAGAATACCAAGGCATTTCTGAATTGAACTCAGTGATTGAAGAAGAGATTGAACATCTTTGCCAGAACAACTTCATTCAGCTAGCAGAAAATGAATATTGGGTGGATGATGAAAGCTTAGTGAAGTCCGACGACTTTCCAGTTTTGGAGGAGCAAACTAGCTTAGTACAAGTTAGATCAGGTATGAATTTTGAACCTCTGAATTTTGATGAATTCATTTCTCATAAGCCTTCATTATTGTATGCACCCAATCTAGAGCTTAAGACTTTGCCAGGGCATCTTAAATATGTTTACTTAGGTAGCGATGAGACTTTACCAGTGATTATTTCCGCTAACCTTACTGCTAACCAAGAGCAAAGTTTGTTAAGTGTTTTGATGCAGCATAAGAAAGCAATTAGTTGGACTATGGCCGATTTGAAAGGCATTAGTCCCACGATCTGCATGCACAAGATTTTGCTAGAAGATTGCCACGACAATTCAATTGAACCACAAAGAAGACTCAACCCTGTTATGAAGCAAGTGGTGATGAAAGAAATTCTGAAATGGCTTGATGCTGGAGTGATCTACCCTATCTCCAATAGCTCATGGGTGAGCCCTGTCCAATGTGTTTCGAAGAAAGGAGGCACGACGGTGGTTACGAATGAGGATAATGAGCTATTACCCACTCGCACTGTGACCGGATGGAGGATATGTATGGACTATAGAAAACTCAACAAAGCTACGAAGAAGGACCACTTTCCTCTACCTTTCATCGACCAAATGTTGGATCGATTGGCCGGCAAAGCATTCTATTGCTTTCTGGATGGGTACTCGGGGTACAATCAAATTGCCATCGCACCAGAGGACCAGGAGAAGACTACATTTACTTGTCCCTATGACACTTTTGCCTTTAGGAGGATGCCTTTGGACTCCGTATACCCCGGCAACGTTTCAGCGCTGTATGCAAGCTATATTTTCAGATAGGTTGAGGATTTTCTGGAGATCTTCATGGATGATTTTTCTGTTTATGGGGATGATTTTGAACGATGCCTCGGCAATTAGCAAAAGTTCTCAAGAGATGCGAGGAGGCTGAGTTGGTCTTAAACTGGGAAAATGTCACTTCATGGTGACTGAAGGCATGTATTAGGCCACAAAATTTCACACAAGGGTATTGAGGTAGACAAGGCGAAAATTGAAGTGATTGAAAAATTGCCACCACCAACTTCGGTCAAGGGAATAAGAAGTTTTCTTGGACATGCTGGATTTTATAGAAGATTTATCAAAGACTTCTCCAAGATTTCTAAGCCCTTGTGCACATTGCTTCAACAAAACCAACCTTTGTGTTTGACGAATTATGCCTCGGCGCATTTGAGCTGAAACGACAACTGATCTCGGCACCCATTGTAGTCCCTCCCGACTAGACATCACCATTTGAGCTGATGTGTGATGCAAGCGACTATGCCGTATGAGCTGTTTTGGGGCAACGCCGAGGTAAAATTTTTCATGTTATTTATTACTCTAGCCGCACTTTAAATGAAGCACAATTGAACTACACCACCACTGAGAAAGAATTACTTGCCGTGGTATTTGCTTTTGATAAATTTAGACCTTACCTAATAGGCACTAAAGTTATTGTTCACATGATCATTCGGCTATAAAATACTTAGTGAACAAAAAGGATGCCAAGCCTAGACTTATTAGGTGGATCTTACTTTTGCAAGAATTTGACTTAGAGGTGGTAGATAGAAAAGGAAATGAAAATCAAGTTGCTGATCACTTATCTAGGCTAGAGAACAATTCTGAATGCCATGACACTGTAGATATCCAAGAGGAATTTCCTGATGAGAAAATTTTATATGCCGCGGCAATCCTGTGGTACGCTGACCTTGTTAATTTTCTTGTTAGTGAAATTGTGCCTTTTGATTTGAATAGTCAGGCTAAAAAGAAGTTCAAGCACGATGCAAGGCACTATTTTTGGGATGAGCCATATCTGTTCAAACATTGTGCCGATCAGCTCATTAGACGATGTGTACCTGAAGAGGATCAAAGTAATATTTTGTACCATTGTTATTCGGCCCCAAGTGGAGGTCATTTTGGTGGAGCAAGGACTGCTGCTAAGGTCCTGCAATCAGGCTTTTACTGGCCAACTTTGTTTAGAGATGCCCAAGAGTTTTACAAAGGATGTGATCGATGCCAACAGACTGGAAACATCTCCAGACCACATGAGATGCCGCTGTAAAATATTTTGGAGATAGAGCTGTTTGATGTGTGGGGCATCGACTTCATGGGACCATTCCCATCTTCTGAAGGAAAATTATATATATTGCTTGCTGTGGATTATGTGTCAAAATGGGTGGAAGCAATAGCAACTTCAAAGAATGACTCCAAGACCGTACTCAAGTTTTTGCACAAGTATATTTTCACTCGGTTTGGAGTACCTCGTGCTATCATCAGTGATGAAGGAACCCATTTTGATAACAAGTTGATTGCCAAGGCATTGCTGAGATATGGAGTTCGACACAAGATTGCCACGGCATATCATCCGTAGACAAATGGCCAAGCTGAGATATCTAATCGAGAGATCAAGCAGATTTTAGAGAAAGTGGCGAACCCAAAGCGAAAGGATTGGTCGCCAAAGTTGGATGAAGCACTTTGGGCGTACAGAACAACATTCAAAACTCCTTTGGGGATGTCACCCTTCAAGTTAGTGTATGGTAAAGCTTGTCATCTCCCGGTTGAGCTTGAACATAAAGCTTATTGGGCTATCAAGCGATTGAATTTCGATGCTCAACTAGCTGGGGAGCAGAGATTATTAGAACTTAATGAAATGGAAGAGTTTAGAGCACAAGCATATGAGAATGCTCGGATATACAAGGAGAAAACCAAGAAGTGGCATGACCAAAAAAACTGATGCCACGACATTTCATGTGGGCAACAAGTCTTGCTTTACAACTTCAGACTTAAACTCTTTCCTGGGAAGCTAAAATCTCGATGGTCAGGGCCATTTGAGGTGCATTATGTCTATCCCATGGAGCTGTTGACATCAAGAGAATAGACAATGGGAAGATCTCAAGGTCAATGGCCAGCGTCTGAAAGCCTACAATGGAATTCCACCACCGCACAACAAGGACGTGTTACGGCTGCACAATACTGAAGCGTGCCCAGAGGAGAACCAAAATTCGATGCCTCGGCATTGAATTTGCGTTTGTGCATAAATAAAATTTAACATTCAAGTTTTTTCTTTAGTTTTATTTCATTTTATTTTGTAATTAATTTTTGATCTGATTTGTAGGGACCACACTGCTGCAAACCGTACAAGGAGCGGTTACCAAGGGAGGGAAAGGACAAAGCATAATTGGAGAGATATTCTTGTGATTGTTCTTTTTATTAATTTAATTTCTGACATTTACTTTCTTTTTCCACAGTTTTTGTCCCATCACATCATTGCTTTTTGGCAGTTTTTCCTTCCCCATACACGCACAACCCCCACCCACTAATTTCTCTCTTAACCGTCCTATCACCCCTTTTCCCTCCTAAATTTTTAACTTTTTCTTTTATCTTTCATTATTAATTTTTCTCTTTCATTTTAACTTTACCTTTTCTCTTTCTTTCATTCATCTTCTTTCTTTGTTATTTCTCCATAGCCGAAATACATCCAAGTTTTTAAAACTTTCAAAAGTTTCTTCCTTCTTCCTTTTTCTTACTTCAAAAACACTGAAAATGGTGCGCTCAAGACCAGCTCCAACCGACACGACCGCTTGGCAACAGTTTGAGAACGATGAGGCTAAGGCTCGGTTCCAAAACTTCAAGAACTGAAAACTCTTTTTTGAGTTAGGATTTATTTTTACCGAGGAAACCGATGGTGGTTTTGGACCCGATGTTATGGACATCGTGGCGCCGCTCAAATGGCAGAAGTTTGCCCGTCATCCTGGTTCGGTGAACGCCTCATTAGATGTTGTGGATAACCATGCCAAGTTCGAAGAGGAAGTAGATAGCAACACATACGATGGGATCTTGGAGGACCTTTGTTTCGAAAACACTGAGTGGAATGGTCGCCAGACGAGTAGATACTCAGTCAACCGGGAACGTCTTCAGCCGCGCGAAAAGCTATGGAATCACTTTCTCAAGCATAAACTAATGCCCACCTCCCACAACACTACGGTATCACTTTCACGCTTATTGCTTTTTCATTCTATAATGGTATCCCGTTCGATCGATGTGGGTCATATCATTGTTCAGCAAGTTCACGACTGTTGGGTAAAAAGGCAAGTGCTTTGGTGTTTCCTAATTAATTACCGCTTTATGTCGTAAGAAAAAGGTTGAGGAAAATGCTTTTGATGAATTTTACCTGGATTATCGGACATCACTAGGGCTAGACTTCCACTTGTTGGGAATGAAAATCCCAAGTCTAACGACCCTGTTCATGAGCAATCTGCAGGTGCTACAGAATCGAATGCCGAGGCATGGTTACTTGCTCTCGAGGAAGCTGTGACGCAGACTCAAGCTCAAATGCATGCTTTACACGTGACATCCGTAACTTCTTTGGATATGTGAAGCATAGAGATGCTGTGGTGGAATCATTTTCAAGAAATCATTCCCCACGGACAACGGAATTTTCCTGGATTCCCAGACAAAATTCTGCCGGCATTCAATGCCAAGGCATCTCCAGAGCCTGAGCACGATGCACCTGATCCTGCTGATGACCCTACTCTGATACACGGTCCAAGACTCCTGAATATCCGCCCACTATCCCTGTCGAAGAAACACCCAGCCCCGTCCCAGCACCCAATCCTTCTCCTGCACAACGTAGTGGTCGCTGCACCAAGACCACGGCTGGACGCATTGCGCACTATTACTCCAATTCTTTCGAGTCCAGCCCAGCACCTATTCGAAAGCGCACCCGACGAGGAGCTGCTAGCACCTCCAAAGCACCACCATCACGTAAACATTGAGGTACCTCTCTTGCATCCATTTTCATTTAGTTGCATTTCATTGCATAACATATAGTTTATAGTTAGTTTAGTTCTATTTAAAGCATCGAGGATAATGCTTCCCTTAAGTTTGGGGGAGGTATTGTTCTTGGTAGGTCATATGCATGATAGCATTAGCATAGTATTATGCCATGGCATCAGTAAATGGTAGGACAGTTAGATAAAAATTTTGAGGATACCCGATGATGATAATTTTGTTAGGCTAGATCTGAATGTAAATGACTGTTGAGAATGATAGAACTCACTCTAGGGCTTGATGCTTGGTGAAAATATTTACACGATTTGTATGTTCTCTATACTTAGAAAATTTAGGAAATTTTTATGAAGGAACTTTAGTTAGCCTTGGCATTGAAATATGTATGGTGTTTAAAAGAAAAAATCAAAAACTCCCTTAGAAATGAAACTGTGAATAAATGCTTAAGCATAGCTGTAGAGGGACACTCCTATTTGCCGTGGCATTTCCTGGAACTTTCTTAAATGGAAGCCATGTGCATATGAGTGAATGAAAGAAGTCACAGGATGACTCTACTTAACTAGCTCGGGGATGGAAGGTATGCTCCCTTTCATCTAGTGTGTGGGAGAGTGTGTGAGCTGACTCCCTTCGTAACAACATAAAAAAAGGGAGTAAAAATGTGCTTAATGATAAGTAAATGCCTTGAAAAAACTAGGGACTTGATTAGAAATTGTCTAAATTCGCTAAGTATAGATTGGATACAATCACGCACACACACTACCACAAAGGATTTTGACCTAGAGAAAAGTACTTGAATTTGATAAGTCTAGCATGTTGAAGCCTATCGTTCTGAGGGTTGAAATTCAATTTTGTCCTACTGTCTTACTATCGAACTTTACCATGACATTATGCTTATGTAACTGCTATCCATTGCTTGAGGACAAGCAATATCTTAAGTTTGGGGGGTGTGTTAACTTCCTAAAAATGCTACTTTTAAAGCCTTTTTCACTTAAGTTATTGTTTGTTTAAAAGCTCATTTTAGTCATTTTAGGATCATGTAGTTGCATATAATTGCATTTGTGGTGGTTGTACTATTTTATTTCTCAATGGTGCTGTTTGAGGGAAAGGTGCAGTTTGTCTATGGTGTGCAGGGAATAGCAAGGAAAAGGATTCTTTGGGAAGTAATGCCGCGGCATCACACGTTGCTAAAGCAGATTGAAATGCCTTGGCATTTCTGGCGTAGAAAAAGACAAAAAGATATTTCTGCATGAGGACAGCTGGCACTGGACAGCTGTCCCTGCACGTGGAGGACTGCTGTAACCGCCTGCCAGAGCTACCAATGGACCACTGCCACTTGGAGGATAAGGTTCATGCACAAAATGTGATTCTAGGGGTATGAGGGGTATTTCGCACCCAACAAACTCATCATTACCCCTAGATATTTTATTTATTATATATGACACCTCATGGGGGAAAAAAAGAGAGAGGGAGCACACGCATAGAGCAGAAAAATTCAGATTTTTATTTTCTCTTTTTCCTTTCTTTTTCCTTGGAATATTCCTCCATTGATAAAGCTCAAAGGAGTGGCAAGCTAGGCGCCGAAAGGAGCTAGCGAGCTAGGTGGTTCGTGGTGGCCGAGAGGAGACCTCTGGTGGCGCGTTGAATGCTTCTTCTCACTTCCCTTTTTGCTGCTATTTCTTTATATTATTTTGTGGGTTGTTTGGAACGAATTTGCATGACTTTGTGTTTGGATATTTCGAACCCCACCATGAACTAACTTATTTGGTGGTGGTTGGTTGAATGGTTGTTTAAACTTTATTTTTAATGGTATATTTAAGTTTATTTTGGTTCTTTATTTGCTTTGCTTATGAATGCTTCACCATCTAGGCTTGCAAGAGGCATGGAAATATCCATCTCTTAGATGAAGGTTAGGTATTCAGAAGAATCCTAAACTAAAAATACTTGTAAGTATTCGGAAGAAATGCAAGATAAGATCCTCATAAGCAATGGGTTATGGTATTTTCAAGGGGCTTTGAACCGGCCTAGGAATATTATAACTTAATCCCTTAGATCTCGGAAGAGACTAGGATAGGATTTCAACGACTAAAAAGGGGTGTCTTTATCATAGGGTAGGCTGTCCAACATCGTTGAGTGAGAGCAGATGCCTTGGCATCCTATTCTGTTAGGTTCTTTTAAACACCTTAGGAAAGCCCTGTTGAGTAAGTAAAGACAAGATAGCTTAAATATACTTGAGAAATAAGTTTAGCAACCTTAGACCAATCCCTACCATTCATTTCATTGGAAGCTTGTCACGTGAGGTTATTTTTCTTATTTTACTTATCTTTTAGTTACTGTTTTTACCATTTCTCATTGCCTTGACATTTCACCATACTCAATATTAAACATCCATCATTGCCACTGCATTTCCAGTTGCTACACCATCACACCATCAATCCGCATCCACCAGCATATACATATCCATTGCCGTGACATTTGTATATATAAAGACTAACTATACTTAGATAGAATATTGCATTGCTTTGGTTAGACTTTTGTGATTTCACCCAATCCCTGTGGAGACGATACTCACTCATCATTATATTACTTGAGCGATTGTGTATACTTGCACATTATTTGCATATATTTTATAGTACTCACAACACGCAACACATTTCAAGCCTATTTTTCATTCAATATTCATTTTGCTTTCAAGAACACTTATTGTGCTCAATCTTATTTTATTCTTGAGTGTTATTTTTTTGTTCTAGAATTGTGCAAACATATTTTCCTTGTGAGATTTTTCTTGTAAGTTTGCAAATTTGTAATCTTCTCTTTGAGAAAAGAGTGTTATCAAGAATTGTGGTATATTCTTGAGGGAGTTGTAAGGTTATCTCTTTGGCCTCGAAAGAAAGAACAAATTAGAGAATTTGTTGGAAAATCCTTAGTGTGGATAGCTAAGGTAGTGGACGTAGACTTTGGTTGATAAAGTCGAACCACTCTAAATTACTGTGCAATTACTTTCAATTTTTTGCAAAAGCTTCCACAAATTTTTAATTGCCAATTCACCCCCTCTTGACCGATTCCGTCAATCGATTAACTCAACAATTGATATCAGAGCCTAACTCATTTGAAGGTTTAATCGCCTCTTGAGTCGATTCAGGAAGAGTTATATCGATAATCAAAGTCATCAATAGCCTCCGCTTCAAACTTCGACTCCGATCTCGATTCGATGCCCGTCAACAAGCATCATTTCTTCAATGGGGCTAACTATGCCTATTGGAAAAATATGATGATGTACTTCTTTCAAGAAAGTGACATGGGAGCATGGAATGTCATTGAAGAATGATACATCAAGCCTCTCACTCATCCAAGGTTGTGGAGTGAAGGAGAGATAAAAATGTTCCAGCTCAACTCCAAAGCCATCCATATCATATTTTGTGCTCTTGGACCAGATGAATACGAAAGAGTTTCATCTTGTACAACCGCCAAAGAAATATGGGACAAACTTCAAGTCACTCATGAAGGTACCGATGAGGTAAAGAAATCTAAAATTAGTATTCTAACGCATAGCTATGAAAATTTCAGGATGAAACCAAATGAAGATATCAAAGCTATGACGGATAGATTCTCAACGATTGTCAGTGGTCTCAAATCATATGGAGAGATTATTTCAAATGAAAAGCTTGTGAGGAAGTTAGTTTACTCCCTTCCAAAATCATGGCAATCAAAGAAGATGGTAATCATCGAGTCTAAGGACCTAACGTTCTTAACTCTTGAAGAACTAATCGGTTCCCTCCTCACTCATGAAATATAATGCTTGAAGATGAGGTGGACCTCGATAAGATTGACGAGACACCAAAGGAGAAGGAGAAGAAGAAAAACATTGGAGTTACTCTCAAATCCACAAAAGATGAGAGTGATTCTAATGAAGATGATGATGATGAGGAAATGTCATTGTTTGCCAAACGGTTCATAAAAATGATGAGACCTTACCAATGAAGAAAATTTAAACGAAGTGAAGGGCTCAAAAATGAACCAAAAGAAAATGACCCGATCATTTGCTATGAATGCAAAAAAACTGGGGCATGTCAAATATGATTGCTCATAATTGAAGAGAAAGGGTCAATCAAAGAATAAGCACAATGCTCATGTGGCTACATGGAGCGATGAAGAAGGTTCCGATGAAGAGGAACATGAAGTAGCAAACTTGTGCTTGATGGCATTCGAGGAAGATTCTAAGGTCATCTGATTTTGATGATTTATCATATGATGAGTTATTAGAGGAATATAATGGATTGGCTTTGTATTATGAGAAATTGTTTTTAAAATATAAAAATGATATTTCAAAATTGAAAAATGAAAATAAACTAATATCCAAAACCTACAACGATTTTGAAAGTAAAACCAAAGATTTGCAAATCAAACTAGAAGAGTTTGAAAAGAAAAATTTAGATTTGTAAAATTTACTTTCAAAGGTCAATGATGATCATCAAAAGAAAATTGATGATCTTAAAGCTTCTTCTGATAAAGGTGGAAAAAACGTTTTGAAAATGGAGAAAATTCAAAATCTAACTTTGTTAGAAAAAGTTTTAAAAACTACAATCATAGAGGTCCCCAAAGAACCTCTAATGGAAAAATCGTTAGAAGTATATGGGTTCCTAAAGAGCTCATTACTACTAAAGATAAGGATATCTTACACAAATGGATACCTAAGGGGACTAGGATTTTGGAAACTAATGAATATGGACCCAAAAGAATTTGGTACCAAAATCAAAATTAATCTATGTTGTAGGAAAAGGAGCATTGCTACAAGGCACGGGAAACAAATCTAAATTCATGGTACCTTGATAGTGGATGCTCGAGACACATGACCGGGGACAAAAATCGGTTCATAGAGCTTAACGTCAAAAATGGAGGAGAAGTGACTTTTGGTCATGATTCAAAAGGCCACATTGAAGGTATGGTACAATAGGTAATACCTTCCATACAAATTAAAAATGTGTTATATGTGAAGGATTAAAGCATAATCTCTTGAGTATTAGTCAATTATGTGATAAGAGATTCAATGTCATATTTGAAACTAATGGTTGTAAAGTTATTGACATTGCATCTAATAGGATTATGCTTGTTGGTCATAGAATAGGAAACATATACATGGTGCATTTAGACTCTATAGAAATGACTAATTTATGCCTAGTTGCAAAGGATGAGCATGATAGTTGGTTATGGCATAGGAGACTAGGACATGCTAGCATGAGTGTTTTGCAACGGTTAGTTCAAGGAGAATTGGTTAGAGGAATACCTAAACTAAAATTTGATAATGATAAAATCTGTGATGCTTGTGCTAAAGGAAAACAAAAGCGAGTTTCTTTTAAATCCATTAATGATGTGTTAACTAGTATAGTATTACAATTGATCCATATAGATCTTTTTGGGTCAACTAGGACTACTAGCTTGGGTGGAAAACAATATGCATTTGTCTTGGTAGATGAATATTCTAGATATACTTGAGTTCTATTCTTAAGTACTAAAGATGAAACATTAGAAAATTTCATCACATTTTCAAAGTAATCCAAAACGAAAAAAGGTTATCACTAGTGTTAGAAGTGATCATGGCACTGAATTTGAAAATATTGGATTTAATGAGTTTGTAATTCTAATGGATTAGCCATAATTTTCAGCACCTAGAACCCCTCAACAAAATGGAGTTATTGAGAGGAAAAATCGAACTTTAGAAGAAATGGCTAGAACCATGCTTTGTGAAAATAATTTGCCAAAATATTTTTGGGCGGAAACCATAAATACCACTTGTTATGTTGTAAATCGAGTAATGATTAGGCCAATTTTAAAGAAAACTCCATATGAAATTTTCAAAAATAAAAAGCCTAACATTAGCTATTTTCATCTTTTTGGATGTAAATATTTGTTTTAAACAACAGTAAAGAAAACATTGGCAAATTTGATGCTAAAAGTGATGAAGGAATTTTTCTAGGTTATTCCTTAAATTCTAAAGCTTATCGAGTATTTAATAAAAGAACTTTAGTTGTAGAAGAGTCTATACATGTTTTCGATGATAATCTCCTTCCGAGGAAGGATCTTGTGTTAATGATGATGTAGGTATTATAAATACAATTGACGTTAGACATGATGTTGGAGAATCATCATCAAAGGAAGAAACGAAAGATGAGGAAACTCATGATCCTCTCGAGAATCCAACCATTGAAGAAAGGGAAGTATCTTATCCAAGAGAGTACAACTATGTCAGGATGGTGAGATATAGGTGATCCATCCAAAGGGTAACAACTCGATCTTCTCTTAGAAATATTTGTAATTATGTTGCATTTATTTCATGCATAGAGCCTAAGAATATTAAAGAAGCATTAAATCATGAACATTGGATTATGGCTATGCAAGAAGAATTAAATCAATTTGAGAGAAGTAAAGTATGAACATTAGTTGAAAGGCCTAGTAATAAATATACTGTGGGTACTAGATGAGTATTTAGGAATAAGCTTGATGAGAGTGGTAATATAGTGAGAAACAAGGTTAGACTTGTTGCTCAAGGGTATACTCAAGAAGAGGGCATAGACTATGATGAAATATACGCTCTCGTAGCTAGGATGGAAGAAATTAGAATGTTATTAGCATTTGTATGTTTTCATGAATTTAAACTATATTAAATGGATGTTAAAAGTGTATTTTTAAATGGTTTTATAAAAGAAGAAGTGTATGTGGAACAACCTCCAGGTTTTGAAGATTCAAAATTTCCAGATCATGTTCTTAAATTGACAAAAGCGTTTTATGGTTTAAAACAAGCTCCTAGAGCTTGGTATGAAAGATTGTCAAACTCTTTAATTGAAAAAGGTTTTTCAAAAGGGAAGGTTGACACTACATTGTTTTTAAAGCATAAAGGTAAAGATTTATTAGTAGTTCAAATTTATGTTGATGATATAATATTTGGTTCTACTAATGATGTTCTTTGCCAAGAATTTTCTAAGCTAATGCAAAGTGAGTTTGAGATGAGCATGATGAGGGAGCTCTCATATTTCTTGGGACTCCAAATCAAGCAAAGAAAATATGGCATCTTCATCAATCAAGCTAAGTACGTCAAATATATGCTCAAGAAGTTTGGACCGGAAAATGGCAAACCTCATGACACTCCAATGAGCTCTTCAACAAAGCTTGACTTAGATGAATGAGGTAAATGTGTAGATGTTAAATTATATATGTCAATTATTGGATCTCTACTTTATCTAACTGCAAGTAGACCGGACATTATGTTTAGTGTTTGCTTATGTGCTAGATTTCAATTATGCCCTAAGAAATCACATTTACTAGCTGTTAAGAGAATCTTTAGATACCTTAAGGACACTCCTAGTTTAGGACTTTGGTATCCTAGAGACTCTAGCTTTAGCTTGCATGCCTTTTCTGATGCGGATTATGGAGGATGCAAATTAGATAGGAAAAGCACCTCCGGTACTTGCCAATTCCTTGGAAATATGTTGATTTCTTGGTTTTCAAAGAAACAAAATTGTGTTGCATTATCTACCACTGAAGCTGAATACATTTCAGCTGGTAGTTGTTGTGCACAAGTTTTATGGAAGAAACAACAACTTTTTGATTATGGAATTGAAGTAGGTACCATTCCTATCAAATGTGACAATACTAGTGCTATTTGTCTCACTAAAAATCCCATCCAACACTCTAGAACTAAGCACATTGAAATAAGACATCACTTCATTAGAGACCATGTCACTAAGGAAGATGTAGTTTTAGAATTTGTTGATACTTTGCATCAATTAGCGGATATCTTTACAAAACCTTTCTACTCTTCCTTTCTGCTGTTTCCCCTCTCTACTCTCTCTATCTCCATTTTGCCTCAAATCAACGTTTTTAATCAGAATTCTCTTCAAATATCATCTCCTAAACCTGCTAGCATCATTAAAATCGTGCAAACAACATCAAAATCCACTCAATCTCATCTTTCAAGGTAAATTTTTCTAAACTTTCTATTTCATTGATTTTGAACATAAGACTAGTTTTAATTAGTTCTAAATAGAAATAGTGATCGGGCATTGCTTATTAGTGTTTAGAAACTAAATTTTTACAACTAATTTCATCAAAAACACAAGATTTTTTCAAAATTTTTGAAATTTTCGAAAAAAAAAATTATTGTGTTTTGATTGAATTACGTTGTTGTTATAAAAACTATACATATATTGATTTTCAAAACCTTATTTTTCAATAAGTTTTTCAAAAACTTTGCCCATTAGGATTGGTTTAGAGAACCTTGAAATATTGAGAACTCAATTGATTCCGATTTCCTAAACCATGTCCAATCCTAAACGTGCTAGGTCATCATCTAGTCGCTCAAACCGTCAATCCAACCCACCTCCAAATCCTCCACATATTCCTGAAATTCCTATTCCTAATCCTATTGATCCTAATATGACTATCCAAAACTCGTGTTTCAATCATCCTGGTCCTAGAAATCATCATTTTTGGTATTATCAATATTTTGACTCTTAAAAAATTAGAGAAGAACGTATCCCTTCTCGTCAAGCTATGATAGATATCAATTTTAGATATCTTCCTCTTTTACATGAGTGGAAATTAGATAAATTTTGTGACCTTGAACCTATAGTTTACCATCAACTTGTTCGCATATTCTATTCTAATGTTGTGTGTGTTAAAAGCAAGCTCAAACCAAAACCATTGCAGTTCGTTCCTATCTCCTAGGACAATTCATCCATCTTGACTCGGCTTACATAGCTAATGAATTAGGATTAGATAATGATGGTATATCAAATGAAAAATAGCTTTTAGGTTCTCGTTATAAAAGAAGGGATAGTGCGAGTGTCTTAGATCTTCATGATCGTTTTCTTCATCTAATGATTTCTTGGTGGTTTCGACCATCCAGAGGTCTTTACTCTACTCTTCGTGCTTTAGATCTTTGGTGGTTTCATTGTTTCCAAAACTATATTAAAATAAATATTCCTGAGATTATTTTTGCTGAAATCGTTGAAACCGTAAACTTAGTGCCAAATAAGAAACTTTGTTCCTCTCTAGTTTATGATTGCATTCTAAGTAATCTATTTTCTAAAGTCGGGCTTAGAGTAGGTCTAGATGCCGTATTTCCTCTCAAGAAACAAATTAATCTTCTTTCCTTAACGAGAGTGGGATGGATAAAGAATAAGGACACCGGTGAATGGGTTCGATCTTCTGAAGATACTCCGGGAGCTAGTTCTTCACGAGCTCCTCCAGCAGATGCCGACGATCCCGAACTTGAGCAATTAATGCAAGATATTGACGAAGCCAACGATGAGCCGGAACAACACGAGGAACAAGCTCAGCAAGAATATCATGTGCCTCCATATTTTCAATCATTCATGGAGACATTTGATTTCCGTTATGCATCATTGGATTCTCGCTTCACTTCCATAGAATCTCATTTCTCGACTATGGAAGCTTAACAATTGGAAATTCTCCGGGAGATGCGTGCAAACAATGAGGCAACCAACGCTCGTATTAATGAACTTACTCATGAAATGGTAGCTATGCGAGCTCATTTCCCACCTCCCGATCCTCCTACGGATGCTTGAACTTTAATCTTTGCTTTGCTTGTTTGGATTGAACTTGGATATTTGCATTATTGTTAAAACATTTTGAATGCTTTTGGATTGTTTATTTTTGGTTGTTCGAACTTATGTTTAATATATTTGATTTGGATTTCGTGTTTATTTTGCATCTTTAGACATATATGACAAATTATCCATTACATATTTATGAATATTGTTTATGAAACTAATGGCTAACCTCTCTTTTGATTGTGTTCTTAGCAGTTTAAGCTATATATATATATAATCAATTGGCTAAATGATTTCAAAACCTTGTTTTAAAATCTTTTACGAGTCTTTTTGATTTAACAAAAAGGGGGAGAAATGTTAAAAGTATTTTTGAAGATGAGTAGTGTTAAAGTAATGGGGAGTAGTATTTTTCAAAATCAAAATTCATTTTCAAATTAGAAAATCTTAAAATGTTTTGTTATATCAAAAAGGGGGAGATTGTTGAAAAACATTTTGATGTTTCGATATAACAAATTAAATTAAAAGAATTTTAATTTTGAAAAAGATTTTTCTAAGCATATTCGATATATTAAATCAAATATCAAAATATTACTCAAAGTATTTCAAAGTTCATTTTAAATCCTTACTCAAGTATAAAAGTAAGTTTTAATCTTAAAATAATTTCAAAACGATTTTACAAAATATTTCGAACCACTTCAAAGCAAAAAATTCTAGATTGCTCAGAGGGAACCGATTCCCCCCCAAGGGGGTACCGATTCCCCCCCAAGGGGGTACCGATTCCCCCCAAGGGAGTACCGATTCCCCCTCATGAATTCCAATTGGTCTAATTTGCAAGTACACTGTATTTGAACAAGGAAGCCACAGAAACGACAAGCCTCATTAAAACACATGGCATCTTGTCGGCTTCAAGGCTCACTCTGCAAAAAAACTTAATCATGCACAACAGAACTAAAAAACGTGAATTATCTTCTGTAAAACATAAAATAAATTTAAAAAAAATTAAATTAAGTGGGCTACCCGCGGAGCCCACGTGTATACCCATTAAACCCACATGTTTAACGGTTCGGGCTAATAAACCTGTAATTTAAACGAGCTTTAATTTTTGAGGCCCGAAGATGCACGGGCCACGGGTTAAACGGGTAGCCCGCGGGCCTTAGCCCATATACCCAGCTCTAAGTCCTAGTATTGCTCGACCCATCCCTGTCAGCAATTGCAAGAGTTTATTTTCACTAACGTGAGAGAGTAAGGGTAGGGCTGAACAACAAAAACTGAAAAATCGAAAACCAATGTGAATTGTAGTGGCTGGACAAATTATAATTTATAAGTTTAAAAATTAGGGTAAAGTACATAGATGGTCCCTTGACTATATGGTATTACTTTGTTGAATCTCCCGATTATTAAAAGTTACGAAATGATTCCCAAACTGTGGGGTATCATTTTGTTGAGTCTTCCGACTATTAAAAGTTACAAACTTGTCACTCGACTATCATATGTTTCAAACTCGTCTTTTTTGTTTAAAAAATTAATGGCAGTCTGAGCTAGAAGTTAACCTGTTAGTTATGATATGATAAAATCTAATCTCAAAATCTCAAACGACTATCATACCTCAGTCAACAGAGTGACATCCAACTCAGATTGTTATCAATCTTTTAAAGGACACAAAAAATCGAATGATCATTTTACAACTTTTAATAGTCAAAAGACCCAACAAAGCAAAACTATGTAGTTGATGGATCATTTTGTAACTTTTAATAGTCAAACGACTAAACAAAGTAATACTCTATAGTCGGGACTATTAGAGTATATTACACCATTTGTGTATTTTACCCAAAAAAATTATAGTTATCCAAATCGAATTGAATTTATTTTATAATAGAATAATAATTATACTTAAAACTAGTGAAATAACTTAAAAGTATTATATATCAATTATTAATTATTTACTTGAAAATTTAATTTTTTAAGAAGCATTTTTGAAAAAGACTGTAAAGTTTACTAAATAACGTTTAAAAGCCATAAAATAAAATTCAAAAATTAAAGTTAATAAGGAAAAATAAAAAAATCGATGGACTATTAAACTTTTTTACTGAACCGAACTCTATACACCCCAGTGAAGGAGGGAATAATGAGGAAAATAAATAAAATTTAGGGACCAATTTGGATAAAAAGACTTAGGGACTAATGTGAGAAAATTGGTTATATGAAAGGATTAATTTGAACACAACAAATCCAGACTCTAATTTGAGAAAAAAAATCAAATTTAAGGACTAAATGGATCTCTCTTAATTATTTACTGCTTTTGTTATTGGAGAGAGAACTAAATCAATTAGAAGGCTTGAAAACCGGTGAGGCACTGCCTCCTGGGCAAAGAGGAGAGCTTTGGTTGAGAGGGCCAATAGTCATGAAGGGTATCACTCTTTTCTACTCTACTCCTAACTATATTATCCTACATATTCAATTAGGATAATTATTTAAAAAATGAACTAATTTTAACATACAAGATAATTATAAATTAAAATTAGATTAGACGATTATAAAGTAATTAAAAATTATAATTATATTTCATGAAGTTCAGTTCATGATAACTTATTCTTTGGTGGTGTGAATGTAGGTGATGAGAAGGCAACCGCAGAAACCTTGGATTCCGATGGCTGGTTAAGAACTGGCGACATTTGTTATTTCGATTCCCAGGGGTTTCTCTACGTTGTCGATAGATTGAAGGAATTGATCAAATACAAAGCATATCAGGTTAGTGAACCGCTTTAGGCTGTATCTTACTCGATTTTGGATACGAGTTTCGTATACAGATGTGTCCAAACTCTTTTAAATGACCATGTTCTCGTATTCTTAAAAAGAACGTATCGTCGTACTCATGAGGGTATCGATACCTGATCGCAGGTCCCTCCAGTTGAATTGGAACACTTACATCTTTCCCGTCCCGAAATTATTGATGCTCCTGTGATTCCGTATGTATTCTTTTCTTTTTCCCAATGATAATATATGTTTCGATATGATCTGTGATACTCAATATATGTGATAATATGATGTCGAGTCACGATTCTCTTTTCGATCCGATAAAATTGTCAAGCAGGTACCCGGACGAATAAGCAGGGCAGATCCCATGGCGTATGCAATGAGGAACCCTGGGAGTAGCATTACAGAGACACAGGTCATGGATTTCGTTGCAAAAAAGGAATGTTTCTAAGTCAATAACAGATATATATGTATGTATTTTCTTTGTAGTTAAGATCTAATGTCGAAGTTTATGTATATTTCTTTCTTTACAGGTTGCGACGTACAAAAAGGTCCGACGAGTTGCTTTTATAAATTCGATACCGAAATCTCCGTCCAGGAAGATCTTGAGGAAGGAACTGGTCGATCGTGCTCTATCTGCCGTGTTGTAACTGTTTTTGTTTAAGGAGAAAATTGAAAATATTGAAGAACCTAAAACAGAGATGTGGGTGAAATATAATGGGAAAATTTGAAGTTCACACTACCAACTTTCTTATTCACCTGAAAATAGTTCACTGATAAATACCATATGATCCATTAGGTCTGCTTTACAACCAAAAAAAGTTCAAAAGGTGGCTCGAAAGCACACTGCACCATACCGAGTGCAAAAAACCCTTGCCAATATTTTAGGAATGTGGTTCGGATCCCGTCTCGACTGCGGAATTCTGGGCTTCTAACAGCTTCATCTGGCGTTCTGCGTGCTCCCTTTCACAAGCACTGATTCCCATAATGATATCGAGCATTGTACCGGTGTGCCAAAGAACACGAGGGGTGCTAGAGATTTCCTCTTTATCCCCACCGGGATCGCTAGCAAAGCCCCGGCTACTGAAAACACCCATGTGCCCAAAGCACTGCACATATTCGACAACAGTCCACCTCATCTCAATAGATCGTCTAATGTATTCACAACACATATTTAAAGGGAAAAGACAGAGATTTAACTTCATGAAGGGAAATGAATCACGGAACTCAATGCTCCGGATCATAGCACGTTCATCCAGACACATTACATGTTACGTGCAATCATGCAGAAAACCCAACTGACAATCCGAAAGCGAAATCAAAATGGTTGGCGAGTGGATCGTTTAAAAAAACTCTAATTGGAATTCAATAATATTTTGATTTCTATAGTACTATCATGCTGAAAGTCATACTAATAAATCTGAAAGAAGAATCAAAATGGCCGGCGAGTGGATCAATTTAAACAAATTCAAATCGAAGTTCAACAATAGTATATTTTATTCAGTCAGATGAATGCAAATTGCAATCATACATCAGCATGGTTCAATTCGAAAAGTCATGAATTACTTCAAAATACCATAAGCAGTTATCTGCTTATAGAAACAGCCTCAACCATGGTAAATTCATTAATTAAGATAATTCAAAGTAGCCTCAATCATCTCAAACCCTAAAAGCACAAATTCAAACCCAGAACCTAAGGACGCTAAATCGGATGAGATGAAAGAAAGGGCAGAAAACTTACTTGGAAACTGAGCATTCCTCAAGCTGCTTAACCTCTTGGCCACCCATTTTCTGCTCTCTTAGCTATTCGATCTTTACGCGTAAGCCCCAAAAGAATGAAGGGAAACCCTAGTTTATCTGCCATCAATTGAGCTTACCATCAGCCAAAATGAAACCCCAAAGACCCAAATAAGTAGAAAAAGAACAGATTTTACTCGTATACAATTTTAACCCGTCAAAGGATGAAGATTTTTAGAATTATCCGTCTAAAAATTTGAATCTGTTTATTACAAGCAAATAATCTGAGTATCATTATCCAAATTTGAACCTGAATTAATCATCTGTCGAATAGCTGAATCTGAAAGGAAAAAAAAATCTAAATTTGAACTGTTGATATCTGAATCTGCAAAGATTCGGAATACGAGCTACTTTTTCAAAATGTATAATCAAAGAAAAATTAACAAAATTTCCTAATAATTAACAATAAATTGGGACTTTTAATTCAATTCTTCGAGAACACATCAATGCAACGAAACCTAACACTCAAATTCAAAGCAACGAACATTTAACCAGAATTCAAAGCCCTCAAAGCCCACTCAAATCCATAGATCAAACCAGCAAAAAGGAAACAAAAGAATCCACGAATCATTGACAACGTACGTACCTTCTGGAGATGGCTGTAGAGAAGAAACCGAGGAAAGTATTAAAAAGGTGTAACTGAGCGTGCTGCAGAGACTGAGAGAGTTAACAGTCGTTGGAGTTGATGGCAGAACTACAGCTGCGAAATTACAACAAAATAATATATTTATCGGATCCAAACTCAAGTTCACGGTCCAAAATAAAATTTATGATCAATGTCCCCAAAATGTTTAACCATACTAAATAATATCCAAATGAAGTAACAATAAAAATAACAACTAAAAAGTATGGATAGATGTCATACTGAAAATAAATAAGAGTCCAAATATAAATGCAATTCCAAGTATTAGTTCACCTAATCCGAGATTTCTGAAAGAAGAAACTAAGGGGTAAGCTACAAGGCTTTAGTGTGTCTCTATAGTGCATCAGTCACAAATAATATATCACAAGACATCATACAATCCGATTCAACAAAATATTCACTGTCCGATTAAATATGCAATGAATATGCACCCAAATACCTTACACCATCCGAAGAGTAGGTTCTAAAAAATCACTCTAACTACTAACGTCATTCGAAGTGGGATCCACCATAAAGGTAGAGGTCATTGAATTCGAAGTGATATTAACCTTGTCGAGTGAAAAACACTGAATTTTACCTATCAATCCAAACCCAATATGACATGGAAATATGAGATATGTACATAAATTCCAATCCGATCCGAATGTAAAGATATATTCATAATTTCTGAATGCATAACATATAAATTCGAAGTGATATTAACCCTGTCAGGTGAAAAACATTGAATTTTCCTATCAATCCAAACCCACTATGACATGGCAATATGAGATATGTACATAAATTTCAATCCGATCCGAATGTAAAGATATTCACATAATTTCCGAATGCATAATATATCATCCGAATTCAACACTCTGTTTTGAAAACCGGACCGGATCGGCCGGTTCAACCGGGAACCGTTGCTTAGTCTGGTTCAATCTATACCGGTTGGACCGCTATTAGTGAACCGGCCAGAACCGCTGAACCGTTCGAACCGGACCGGCTGAAAACCGGGAAAAACCGGGATTTAAAAAAAAAATTAAACCAAACAACGTCGTTTGTTAAACGAGCCAAGTCGAAATCGAGTATTGCTGAGCTCGACTCGAACTTGAAAACTTTAAAAGTAAGCTCAACTCAACTCAAACTCACAAGCTAAAAATTATCAAGTTCAACTCAAACTCGAAATATAATATTGAAACTTGAACTCAAAAAGGCTTGAACTTAAAAAAAAATTAGAAGCTCGATTGAAGCGTAAAATTCGAGCTTGATTGAAGTGAAATAATATGTTGAGTTAATCGATCGACGGAATTAGCCAAGAGGGGGTGAATTGGCAATTAAAAATTCGGTGGAAGCTTTTGCAGAAAATTGAAAAGATTTGCACAGCGATTTAGAGTGGTTCGACTTTCTCAATCAAAGTCTACGTCCACTACCTTAGCTATCCACACTAAAGATTTTCCAACAAATTCACTAATTTGTTCTTTCTTTTGAGGCCAAAGAGATAACCTTACAATACCCTCAAGAATATACCCCAATTCTTGAGAACACTCTTTTCCTAAAGAGAAGATTACAAATTTGCAAACTTATAAGGAAAACCTCACAAGGTAAGATGTTTGCACAATTCTAGAACAAGAAAAGAACACTCAAAGATAATTACAAATGAGCACAAATGGTGTTCTTGAAAGCAAAATGAATATTGAAAGGAAAATTGGCTTGATTTGCATAAACTTGGTGTTTGATGCTTTCTCTCTTGTTTCTCTATGATTTCTTGTTGATCAAGGGCTTCAGAACTTGTTTAAATACACATTGAATCACTTCTGAACGTTGGGGATGATTAGTGAAGATCATATAGCCGTTTAAGTATGAAAGCAATTAATTTTTCTAGGTGGAGCATCTCATGCATCGATGCATGATCAAGGATGCATCGGTGCATTCGTGTAAAATTCAAATATTTTGACCGTTGGAACACTTGATGCATCGGTGCACCAAGTGTGCATCGATGCATGAAATGCATTCGATGTTTGAAAATAGCCTGAGTGTATCGATGCATGGCTTGTGCATCGATGCATCAAATGCATTCGATGTTTTGAAAATATTCAGAGTGCATCGATGCATGGAGAATGCATCGGTGCATGGAATGCATTCGATGTTTCAATTAATTCACTAATGCATCGATGCATGGTAATGCATCGATGCATGGTTGATGCATCGGTGCATCACCTCAAATAATTGAATTTAGGCTTTGATTTTGGTTCAAAATACTTTGTGAAAATTGTTTTAAAAATAGTTTAAGTACAAATCACAATTTTACACATTTAGTAAGGTTTAAAATTGATCTTGAAAAACTTGGAGTAATAATTTGATATTCGGTTAATTGAATCGAATATAAAATTGTAAAATCATTTGTAAAATCTTAAAATTCATTTAACTTAATTTGTTATATCGAAATATCAAAAATGTTTTCAACAATCTCCCCCGATATAACAAAACATTTGAGTAATTTTAAGATTTGTTTAAGAAATTATTTTTGAAATCGATTTTGAAAAACTTACTCCCCCTTACTATAGCACATCTTAAATTTTCTCCCCCTTTTTGTTAAATCAAAAAGACTCTATAAAAACGTTTTAAACAAGAATTTTGAAAAACATTAGTCAATTGATTTATTAATAATAGGCTGCAAAGATCACAATCAAAAGAGAGATTAGCCATTAGTTTTCATAAACAATATTCATAATAAAATGTGAAATGGCATAATTTGGTCATAAATTTCTAATGATGCAAAATTAATAAACAGAAAGCGTTAAAATGTCAAACCAAATATATATAATAAGTTCAAGCATCCTCAAACAAACATCCAACAACTAATCAAGTTCAAAGTATCAATCAAACCACAAAAATCAAATCCAAGTTTAAGAACAAGAAAGCATGGCAAGTAAGTCTACTCCATCGGAGGATCGGGAGGAGGATGTGAGGAACGGGAGGACGGTTTTGGTGAGATCGACTAGAGGATGTCCTAGGGCGTTTAGGATTAGTCATGGTAAGGAAAATCGGAAAAGGAATATCACCTGCAATTTTAAAACACATGTATGCACAACAATTAATCCCAAAACTCAAATGAGTCCTCAATAATTCAAGGTTCTCTAACATAATCCTAATGGGCAAAGTTTTGAAAACTATTTCAAAATAATATCATAATATGTATAGTTTTCATGAAAACAACACAATTAAATCAAAATATCACTTAATTTTCGAAAATCAATATATTTTTTTTAATTCGAAATTAAAATATTTTGAAAAATTATGTGTTTTTGATGAAATTCGTTGTAGACACTAGTTTAGAATCATCATATAGCCAATGCCCGATAATTATTTCAAACTAGAACTAATCTAAACTAGTCCTAAGTTCAAAAATTTAATGAAATAGAGTTTTTGTGAAAATAGCTTGAAAAATTCGGATTGAGGGGAATGAGGAGATGTTTTGCGCGATTTAATGAGTGTAGCAGGTTTGTAGGATGCAAATCTTGAAGAATCCGATGTTTTCCCGAAGATTTTGAGCAAAAATAGAGATTTTGGAGAGAGAGGGGTCGAATGGCCGTATGTTTTAGTGTTTAGGGTTTGAGAAAAATAAAGAAGATGAGGATTTTAAACCTAAAACCCGACGGATGCATCGGTGCATGGTCTTATGCATCGATGCATATTCAAGGCATGCATCGGTGCATCATGGTGATGCATCGATACATATTCAAAGGGATGCATCGATGCATTGTTAAATGCATCGGTGCATGAAGCACAAAAATGTCAAAAATCCGTTTTAAACACTTAAAATGCTAAATAATTTGGCTCTAATGGTAATGGCAACTCATATATCAAAAATTAATTATGTTCAATCAATCAAATTAATCTTCAAACTTTATTTGAACATAAAATTAATTTTAACAGAGAATCACTAACTCCCCCTAACTAATAGCAAGAATGCAATCAAAAATTATTATTATAAGCATTTTTCAATATTATTTAAAAGTACTAAAATATTTTAAACACTAAGTGAAGATAGGTCAGTTAAACCTAATTCACTCATAAGTGTCCAATATCTTTCTTTATCTAAGGGTTTTGTAAAAATATCCGCTAATTGGTGCAAAGTATCAACAAATTCTAGAACTACATCTTCCTTAGTGACATGGTCCCTAATGAAGTGATGTCTTATTTCAATATGCTTAGTTTTAGAGTGTTGGATGGGATTTTTAGTGAGACAAATAGCACTAGTATTGTCACACTTGATAGGAACGGTACCTACTTCAATTCCATAATCAAAAAGTTGTTGTTTCATCCATAAAACTTGTGCACAACAACTACCGGCTGAAATGTATTCCGCTTCAGTGGTAGATAATGCAACACAATTTTGTTTCTTTGAAAACCAAGAAATCATCATATTTCCAAGGAATTGGCAAGTACCAGAGGTGCTTTTCCTATCTAATTTGCATCCTCCATAATCCGCATCAGAGAAGGCATGCAAGCTAAAACTAGAGTCTCTAGGATACCAAAGACCTATACTAGGAGAGTCCTTAAGGTATCTAAAGATCCTCTTAACGGCTAGTAAATGTGATTCTTTAGGACATGATTGAAACCTAGCACACAAGTAAACACTAAACATAATATCCGGTCTACTTGCGGTTAGATAAAGTAATGAGCCAATCATGGATCTATATAATTTAACATCCACACATTTACCTCCTTCATCTAAGTCAAGCTTTGTAGAAGAGCTCATTGGAGTGGCATAAGGCTTCCCATTTTCCAATCCAAATTTCTTGAGCATATCTTTGACATACTTAGCTTGATTAATGAAGATGCCATCTTTCCTTTGCTTGATTTGGAGTCCCAAGAAATATGAGAGCTCCCCCATCATGCTCATCTCGAACTCACTTTGCATTAGCTTAGAAAATTCTTGGCAAAGAACATCATTAGTAGAACCAAATATTATATCATCAACATAAATTTTAACTACTAATAAATCTTTACCTTTTCTCTTTAAAAACAATGTAGTGTCAACCTTTCCTTTTAAAAAACCTTTTTCAATTAAAAAATTTGACAATCTTTCATACCAAGCTCTAGGAGCTTGTTTTAAACCATAAAGAGCTTTTGTCAATTTTAAAACATGATCCAGGAAATTTGAATCTTCAAAACCTGGAGGTTATTCCACGTACACTTCTTCCTTTATAAAACCATTTAAAATGCACTTTTAACATCCATTTGACATAATTTAAATTCATTGAAACATGCAAATGCTAATAACATTCTAATTGCTTCCATCCTAGCTACGGGAGCGTATGTTTCATCATAGTCTATGCCTTCTTCTTGAGTATAGCCTTGAGCAACAAGTCTAGCCTTGTTCCTCACTATATTACCACTTTCATCAAGTTTATTTCTAAAAACCCATCTAGTACCTACAGTAGATTTATTACTAGGCCTTTCAACTAATGTCCATACTTTACTTCTCTCAAATTGATTTAATTCTTCTTGCATAGCCATAATCCAATGTTCATCTTTTAATGCTTCTTTGATGTTCTTAGGCTCTATGCATGAAATAAATGCAACATAATTACAGATATTTCTAAGAGAAGATCGAGTAGTTACCCCTTTTGATGGATCACCTATAATTTCACCATCCTTGACATAGTTGTACTCTCTTGGAAAAGATGCTTCCCTTTCTTCAATGGTTGGATTCTCGAGGGGATCATGAGTTTCCTCATCATTTGTTTCTTCCTTTGATGATGATTCTCCAACATCATGTCTAACGTCATTTGTTTGTACAATACCTACATCATCATTAACACAAGAATCCTTCCTCGGAAGGAGATTATCATCGAAAACAACATGTATAGACTCTTCTACAACTAAAGTTCTTTTATTAAATACACGATAAGCTTTAGAATTTAAGGAATAACCCAGAAAAATTCCTTCATCACTTTTACCATCAAATTTGCCAAGGTTTTCTTTACCATTGTTTAAAACAAAACATTTACATCCAAAAGGATGAAAATAACTAATGTTAGGCTTTTTATTTTTGAGAATTTCATATGGAGTTTTCTTTAAAATTGGCTTAATCATTACTCGATTTACAACATAACAAGCGGTATTTGTGGCTTCCGCCCAAAAATATTTTGGCAAATTATTTTCACAAAGCATGGTTCTAGCCATTTCTTCTAAAGTTCGATTTTTCCTCTCAATAACTCCATTTTGTTGAGGGGTTCTAGGTGCTAAAAAATTATGGCTAATACCATTAGAATTACAAAACTCAATAAATCCAAGATTTTCAAATTCAGTTCCATGATCACTCCTAACACTAGTTATAGAGTAACCTTTTTCATTTTGGATTATTTTTGAAAATGTGATGAAATGTTCTAATGCTTCATCTTTAGTACTTAAGAATAGAACCCAAGTATATCTAGAATAGTCATCTACCAAGACAAATGCATATTGTTTTCCACCCAAGCTAGTAGTTCTAGTTGGCATAAAAAGATCTAAATGGATCAATTGTAATACTCTACTAGTTGATACATCATTAATAGATTTAAAGGAAACTCGTTTTTGTTTTCCTTTAGCACAAGCATCACAAATTTTATCATTATCAAATTTAAGCTTAGGCAACCCTCTTACTAAGTCTCCTTGAATTAACCGTTGTAAAACACTCATACTAGCATGACCTAGTCTCCTATGCCATAACCAACTATCATGCTCATCCTTAGCAACTAGGCATAAATTAGTCATATCAATAGAATCTAAATGCACCATGTAAATGTTTCCTATTCTATGACCAACAAGCATAATCCGATTAGATGCAATGTCAATGACTTTACAACCATTAATTTCAAATAAGACATTGAATCCTTTATCACACAATTGACTAATACTCAAAAGATTATGCTTTAATCCATTCATATACAAAACATTTTTAATTTGTATGGAAGAGGTATTACATATAGTACCAATACCTTCAATATGACCTTTTGAATTATCTCCAAAAGTCACTTCTCCTCCATTTTTGGCGTTAAGCTCTATGAACCGGCTTTTGTCCCCGGTCATGTGTCTCGAGCATCCACTATCAAGGTACCATGAGTTTGAATTTGTTTCCCGTTCCTTGTAGCAATGCTCCTTTCCCTACAAACATAGATTAATTTTTGATTTTTGGTACCCAAATTCTTTTGGGTCCATATTCATTAGTTTCCAAAATCCTAGTCCCCTTAGGTATCCATTTGTGTATGATATCTTTATCTTTAGTAGTAATGAGTTCTTTAGGAACCCACATGCTTCTAATAATTTTTCCATTTGAGGTTCTTTGGGGACCTCTATGATTGTAGTTTTTAAAACTTTTTCTAACAAAGTTGGATTTTGAATTTTCTCCTTTTTCAAAATGCTTTGTACCAACTTTATCAAAAGAAGTTTTAAGATCATCAATTTTCTTTTGATGATCATCATTGACCTTTGAAAGTAAATTTTGCAAATCTAAATTTTTCTTTTCAAATTCTTCTAGTTTGATTTGCAAATATTTGATTTTACTTTCAAGATCATTGTTGGTTTTGGATATGAGTTTGTTTTCATTTTTCAATTTTGAAACATCATTTTTATATTTTAAAAACAGTTTCTCATAATCCGAAGCCAACCCATTGTATTCCTCAAATAACTTATCATAAGATAAATCATCAAAATCAGATGAGTTAGAGGTTACCTTAGAATCTTCCCCGAATGCCATCAAGCACAAGTTTGCTACTTCTTGTTCCTCTTCATTGGAACTTTCTTCATCGCTCCATGTAGCCACATGAGCCTTGTGCTTATTCTTTGATTGACCCTTTTTCTTCAATTATGGGCAATCATATTTAACATGCCCCCGGCTTTTTGCATTCATAGCAAATGATTGGGTCCTTCTCTTTTGGTTCATTTTTGTGGCCTTCGTTTCGTTTGAATTTTCTTCCTCGGTAAGGTCTCATCATTTTTCTGAACCGTTTGGCAAATAATGCCATTTCCTCGTCATCATCATCATTATTAGAATCACTCTCATCTTTTGTGGATTTGAGAGCAACTCCAATGTTTTTCTTCTTCTCCTTCTCCTTTGGTGTCTCTTCAACTTTATCAAGGTCCACCTCATCTTCAAGCATCATCTCATGAGTGAGGAGTGAACCGATAAGTTCTTCAAGAGTTAAGGACGATAGGTCCTTAGACTCGATGATTGTCGTCTTCTTTGATTGCCATGATTTTGGGAGGGAGTAGACTAACTTCCTCACAAGCTTTTCATTTGAGATGATCTCTCCATACGATTTAAGACCATTGACAATCGTTGAAAATCTATCCGTCATAGCTTTGATGTCTTCATTTGGTTTCATCCTGAAATTTTCATAGCTATGCGTTAGAATACTAATTTTTTGATTTCTTTACCTTATCTGTACCTTCATGTGTGACTTGAAGCTTATCCCATATTTCTTTGGCGGTTGTACGCGATGAAACTCTTCAGTATTCATCTGGTCCAAGAGCACAGAAAATAATATGGATGGCTTTGGAGTTGAGCTGGAACATTCTTGTGTCTCCTTCACTCCACAACCTTGGATGAGTGAGAGGCTTGATGTATCCTTCTTCTACGGCATTCCATGCTCCCATGTCACTTGCTTGAATGAAGTACATCATTCTATTCTTCCAATAGGCATAATTAGCCCCATTGAAGAAAGGAGGCTTGTTGACGGGCATCGAATCGAGACCGGAGTCGAAGTTTGAAGCGGAGGCCATTGATGACTTTGATAATCGATATAACTCTTCCCGAATCGAATCAAGAGGTGATTAAACCTTCAAATGAGTTAGGCTCTGATACCAATTGTTGAGTTAATCGATCGACGGAATTAGCCAAGAGGGGGGTGAATTGGCAATTAAAAATTTGGTGAAAGCTTTTGCAGAAAATTGAAAAGATTTGCACATCGATTTAGAGTGGTTCGACTTTCTCAATCAAAGTCTACGTCCACTACCTTAGCTATCCACACTAAGGATTTTCCAATAAATTCACTAATTTGTTCTTTCTTTTGAGGCCAAAGAGATAACCTTACAATACCCTCAAGAATATACCCCAATTCTTGAGAACACTCTTTTCCCAAAGAGAAGATTACAAATTTGCAAACTTACAAGGAAAACCTCACAAGGTAAGATGTTTGCACAATTCTAGAACAAGAAAAGAACACTCAAAGATAATTACAAATGAGCACAAATGGTGTTCTTTAAAGCAAAATGAATATTGAAAGGAAAATTGGCTTGATTTGCATAAACTTTGTGTTTGATGCTTTCTCTCTTGTTTCTCTATGATTTCTTGTTGATCAAGGGCTTCAGAACTTGTTTAAATACACCTTGAATCACTTCTGAACGTTGGGGATGATTAGTGAAGATCATATAGCCGTTTAAGTGTGAAAGCAATTAATTTTTCTAGGTGGAGCGTCTCATACATCGATGCATGATCAAGGATGCATCGGTGCATTCGTGTAAAATTCAAATATTTTGACCGTTAGAACACTTGATGCATCGATGCACCAAGTGTGCATCGATGCATGAAATACATTCGATGTTTGAAAATAGCCTGAGTGCATCGATGCATGGCTTGTGCATCGATGCATCAAATGCATTCGATGTTTTGAAAATATTCAGAGTGCATCGATGCATGGAGAATGCATCGGTGCATGGAATGCATTCGATGTTTCAATTAATTCGCTAATGCATCGATGCATGGTTGATGCATCGGTGCATCACCTCAAATAATTGAATTTAGGCTTTGATTTTGGTTCAAAATACTTTGTGAAAATTGTTTTAAAAATAGTTTAAGTACAAATCACAATTTTACACATTTAGTAAGGTTTAAAATTGATCTTGAAAAACTTGGAATAATAATTCGATATTCGGTTAATTGAATCGAATATAAAATTGTAAAATCATTTGTAAAATCTTAAAATTCATTTAACTTAATTTGTTATATCGAAATATCAAAAAATTTTTCAACATAATAGTTATATAATTATATTTATATAATTTTGTTATGATTTTTTTAACCCCAAATTTATTTTTTAATTATAGTTATATAATTATATTTATTATTTAATATGTGTTACCTTAAATACTATGTTATAGTTAATTTGAATCATTTTGTTTCACTTGATTTTATAGTTTTTAACTTATATATGTTATGACTTGCTTTGAATATGACTTGTGATATAAAAAATTATTTTTTATTAAATATTTTTGGTATTTTTATTTAATTTTTTAAATAATTATGATGTCGTCCGGTTCTTCCGACCGGTTGAAACTGTTCGACCGGTTGAACCAGTGAACCGATAGCATGACCGGTTCGCTAATCGATCCGATTCTGAAAACCATTCAACATTTCATCATAATTAAATATTTCTGAAGGCACAGCATAATTTCCGAATACAACATATCAACCTTATCACATCGCATTTTCCGAATGGCGTTAAATTCAACCAATATCACAGAACAGTCAAATTCATAATTCAACCAATATTTCATAATTCAGAGTAAATAATCAGATTGGGAGTCCGATTCTGCTTTCTATTTTAATCCTTGAGGTCAAGGATTGTTTCGGGTGAGGGAGTATTGTAAAGGATCTTTTATGAATAAATAAATGTATAGTTGGGCTTTTGGAGATCAATAGATCAAACCAACAAAGAGGAAAAAAAAATCCATGAATCATTGACAACGTACGTACCTTCTGGAGATGGCTGTAGAGAAGAGCCCGAGGAAAAAGTTAAAAACGTGTAACTGAGCGTGCTGCAGAGAGTGAGAGAGTTAAAAGTCGTTGGAGTTGATAGCAGAACTACAGCTGCTGAATTACAACAAAATAATATTTAGACTCAGATTAGGCTTTTCTCAACCATGGTTGCCGCTCGGCTATAGCGATTTTTTTTGGCCCAATACCCCCATGCGGATCAATTATTTGGTGTATTGGGCCTACCCAAAATTTATTTTGGAGAATACGAAATTTTCTATAGTGCACTTGAAACTCGTCATTTCTCCTCGAGGTAATGAGTTTTTTCGGATATAATTTTTAATTGGTCCTCGTGTAATAGGTCCCACGTAGACCATTATTTTATTGGTGTTATAATATCTCGCCATGCCAAGGTGACGAATCCATTAAAATATATTTTTTAAAAATTGAAAAATAAAAATGAAATTTATAAATTTAAAGAAAAAACTAGGGCGAGCTCGTCACAACGAGGGGACAAGTTTGTTCAAATTAAAAAAATACTAGTCGTTGATCAATGGACAGACGAGCAGCAAGGGTCATTTGGAGCTCGTCACCTAGAGGTGACGAGTTCGTCCAGGCATTTTAAATTTCAAGTCTTTTATAGCCATTGAGGGTAAGACTACAAAATGGGTTTGGGGTTTTGGTTTTTCACCAATCCATGAATCCGAAAAACATTGAATGAAACCATACGTTGGAAGACATCGCTTACTAACTCAGTGTTCCGATGAATGAAGCCCCCCGTGGAGAGGCAAACCATTTACGATCTCGCGACGTCGATTTACCAATTTTTGGGAAAATGGACACCATCTGACGTTATCAGGGGTTATTGGGTATTGATAACGTGGTTGGAGTCCAAATTCCAAGCCACAAATACCGAGATAAAGGTTGTTTTCGTGTCACTAGCATTTCTTCTTCAAGTGATAAGAGGGATATTATTACAGGAAAAATATGGTAATTTGGCTCACACAGTATCTGTAATATTTGGAAGACTTTGATGTCTGCTGTAATACCAGTTGGGGATCGACGATTCTAGCATTTATGTACCGGGAGCTTTGTAAGGCTGCAATTGTCCAGTCGGGTCGAAAAGTCGATGTAGCAGGTTGTCTGATACTGCTACAGTCCCGAGCTTGGTATCACTTCCCGTTTTTTACGTCATTTACATCAGTCCCGGTCAAGTTTTTGATGGCTGCAAGGTAATTGTTTAACTTCATTTATTTAATTTTTTTAATTTCCTAAATTTAATTATTCTTTATTTGTTTATAATATATATATTTTTTATTTTTAAATATTTTAGATGACATCATAAAATCTCTGAGATGAAGTTGGCGGGTGCCACTACACGAGATATACAGATAAGGATCGACATCGTCAGTCGATATGCGGTATGACATAAGATATTTTTATTATTTTTTTGAATTTTTTAGCTTTATATATACTAGCTTTGATATTTAATATTTACAGTTTTCTTGGCTTCCGCATGTCGACGAGGAGATCAACTAATTATTATCGACGGGATTTTTTGAGGGGTCCCACTTATGGTGTGTCGTGACGCCATTATTGTATTATGCAATTGTTGAGTGGCACATCACTGATAAAGTGATGCAATAGTTTGCATCGCACCAATCGATTCCTACACTAACGGTTAAAATGGATGCGCTCCATACAATAAATACGCGTGGAAACATACAAAAAATTGGCCGATGAGGCATGCTTTCTACATTGAGCAATGGAATCAATGTGACCAATCGCTCCCCCCGCGTTAGGAAATCACATCGTTGGACCTCGATTTCAACTATTCTCCTTATCTCCAAAATTATGAAGTAATTGTTAAATTATATCTGACGACACTGGTAGAGAGGGAAAAATGGCAAAATCATCAGGCAACATGCGTCAAGTCCAAGAAGAAAGCATCGTCGTCTTCTACTTCCGCTTCAGCATCTGCCGTTGAAGAGTAATATTATGCATCCCAGGCCAATTTCGGTTTATATCCTCCATTTCATACCTCAGCCAAGACTCGATCAAATTGGGTTGGAGGTTCATGGGATGCACCATAATACACTCAAGGATCTTCCACAGAACATGTGGTTGCGGGTGACTGGTACCAAATCCTATATGGTCACCAAAGCCAAGTCGAAGCAGTTATGGGGATGATGGCGTCAAATGTCATAAATCCATCATCGTATTTTGAAGGTGGACCGCAGAGTGTGTTAAGTACACCTCATTGAAAAGATGACAACGACGACCAAGGCCTACGACCTCGACGTACTCGACGAGCCCCACAACATTATTGTTTGACAACTCATTCGCATCGTCAAGAACTTAGAAGACATAGATAATTTTTCTTTGTAATTTTCATGTAAAAATTTATTTCTTGCAAATATTTATTTACTTTTTAAGTAAAATAATAAATTTATTTTTATTTTGTAAAATTTAACCTGTCGAATTCGTCATCTCGAGGTGATGAGTTCTAAGTGACTGTTGTTGCCTGTTGCTGCTCGTCTTCTCGTTGACCAACTATTAGAAAACAATTAGTATTTTTTGAATTTGAACGAACTCGTCATCTCGACGTGCCGAGTTCGCCCTAATTTTTTTCTTTAAATTATAAATCATTTTTATGTTTAATTTAAAAAATATTTTTAATGGACTCGTCACCTTGATGTGATGAATCATTATAATGTCAATAAAATAAGCACCTACATGGGGCCCACTACGTGGGGACTGTCGACACCATTTTTTTTCCCGGACGGGGAAAAATCTAGTACGACTTGGGGGTTTTTCTTTGAAAAGGTTTTGAAATGTTTTGGAGTCACCATCGACCTTTTGGGTTAGGTAGGTCAAATATCCATAAACCGCCTTTTAAAAGAGTTTTTAAGATAACATCATTTTAAAAGATAAATCAGTCTACGTGTAACCAGAGATTCATTCTTTTTTGGTATTAAAAAAAAGGTTTTAGGGATTGATTACATGTGGGGAAGGATAAACACCCCCACATCACCCAAAATTGGTACCACATCGATTATAAAATGTCTTTAATAACGAAAATATAAGAATTCAAATACAAATTTAAGTTATGATCCCATTATTTCAAATTCAACCATGCAATGTTTATTAAACGAAAAATTCTAAGGAAGAATAAAAAATATTCCAATATTTAATCCCTAAAATACTTTAGGATGAATATTTCTCTTTCCAATTGAAATAAAAGGAATATAACAATTTCTCCCAAGAATTTGAGATTAAAATAATTTGATTCGACCAAATAAAAAACCAATTAATCCAAAATATATATAATTAGGAAAAATAAAGAATGTTCTATTATTTAAAAGGATCGAGACCAAATCTCTAATAAATATTAGACGAATTGTCTCAACAAGTTTAAATAAAGGAACATTTCCTTTTCCTGTCATTTTGGTTTAATTTATGCATATTCATTTTTTAGGGTATTCTAGTAGGGTATTTATTTATTGTAAAATATCAAAATAGAACATCTAGTTATTTTAAGACTATATTTTCTTAAAATTTTAAAATAACTAAATACTACCTTTAATCCAATTATGAAATCAGTTGAGTTATGCTTATGAGGCTTTCATATATATATATATATATTCGAAATATCTAGATCTATATGCACAAACAAATTTACATGGCAAAAGCACTAATTAAGAACAAATAAATGAAAATTAAAGCAAAGATAAAAATTAAATGCTATTCAATGCTGGAAAAATTTGACTAAATTAACAAGTGCATACTTGAAAGTATAAATATCAAGTTAAACAAACAAACAAAGGAAATTAAAATGCAAAAATATTAAAGCTTAAATAATAGAGGGATGTAAGTAAATTGCAATATATGGAAAATATTCAAATGTAAATAAAAGAAATTAAAGTTCTCAAAACAAAAAATAATAAAATGAAAAAAAATAAAATAAGATAAGTACAAGGACCTAATTGCATAAAATCTAATTACATAGACTAAAATGCAAGAAAATAAAAGTTAGTAGTTAAATAAGAAATAAACAGTGGCCAAGATGCAAAAATTAAAATAACAATAGCTAAATCATAAACTAGTAATGGCTAAAATAAATAAATTGCAAACATCACATCTAAATCATAATAACATAAGAAGCAGAATTCAATCAGTGGCTAAAATGAATTAACATAAAACAATGACTAAATTTGAAAGTTAATAAAATCCATATGCATATTCTAAATAAATAAAAAACTAAATGACCAAAATGCAAAAGAAGCTAAAATACGGGGAGCTTAAAGATAATTTTACCCTGATAGTGACCAAAATGTAAAACACGTTGAAACTTTGAGGACCTGAATTGTGATTTGACCACAAATAAACAAAGCAAAAAGCACCTAGAAGTTGGGGACTTGGAGCGTGATTTACCCAAAAGTTTCTAAAATTTAACCCCCCATTTTTTCCCAGAAACACGTGAACCCAAAAAAATCTTTCTTATTTCATTCATTTCTCTCAACGTTCTCCTTCATACGACCGACGACCCTCACCCCAAATCAAGCTTGACCAACGCCCAACGTGGCATTCCACCTCCTTTCAACCCCGATAAAGGTTAAGGAGACCACCCCAACAGTCTAAACAAACCAAAAAAGCTTCCCTCTTACTTCTTTTATTCTTCTACAGAAAACCCCCAACCCCCAAAAGATGTTGTAACTCAGGAAGAGCAACCCCGACCACCACTATCAATGGTCGGGTCCCATTCTAAACGCAAAAAAAACCCCAAAAAAATGTTCGAACCTTCCTTTGAAGTTTTCACTCACCGACGCTTTAACTCCCAACCTCAGCGACCTAAGCTCTAGTGAGGGACTCCGAACGATGCAGGTAAAAGGCTCATTCTCTCACCTTTATTTCTATTCGAAAAAAACAAGGATAAAGAAAGTTGTTGGAAAATGGAGAACCTAAAAGAAACCTTCTGTGTTTTTTTACTCAAAGTAATCTATTTTTTTATTTGATTCGTTGCTGATCTTTACATTCCTAATTGTTTTGGGTTTTATAGTCTGATTTACAATAATAAAAAACAAACCAAACCCTCTGACAATATTAATTTTCTTCTTTGTGTAGCAGGGTATGGTGTTTGGTGATCAGCTACAACTGGGGCATGACAGGTCATGGTGGCCGGTGGTAGGGGTGTGGAGCTGGCAGGGCATGGGCGATTGGTGCAGGGTATGTCCCCCTTTTTTATTAATTTCTGTAAAAAAAAATTGGTGCTTACAACTGCCCCTCTTTGCTCATTGTTGTGAAACATGAATAGAGAAAAGATATAAAACACCAATTTTTATTAGTTCGGCCCATCTGTGAAACTTCGAGCTCCAAGTTCTTCTCATCATGATCTGTCCATTGTGTTCGTCCCTCGAGTGAGATATCATTGATTCGAAATATCATGAAAAAGGTTGAACAAGCTCTTCATTATGAATTCTCTATTTAGCAATGTTGGTCTCTCGAATGAGGTGTTGCTGATTCAACTCCATATGTGATGAATCAAGTACCGAAAATGTTGAAAACACTCTGTCCGAAGGTCTTATGGATGGCCCGAAGGACTTATTATCTTGCTCAAAAGACTCATAGATGGCCCGAAGGACTTACACATCATGCTTGAAAGACTTACTGATGGCCCGAATGACTTACACATCATTCTCGAAAGACTTATTGATGGCCTGAAGGACTTCAGCTGATTCAAAATGTTGTGAATTGAGCAATATGAAATGTTAACTCCTCTGGTAGGGCGTTGCTGATTCAAAGTGTTGTGAATCGAGCAAAGGAAATGCTGAAAACATCTTGCCCGAAGGTCTTATGGATGGCCTGAAGGACTTAAGCTAATTTGAAGTATGTGAATCGAGCAAAGGAAATGTTGAAAACATCCTGCCCGAAGTTCTTATAGATGGCTCGAAGGACTTAAGCTGATTCAAAGTGTGTGAATCGAGCAAATGAAATGTTTAAAAAATCTGCCCGAAGGTCTTATAGATGGCCTGAAGGACTTATCACCTTGCTCGAAAGACTTATAGATGACCCGAAGGATTTAAGCATCATGCTCGAAAGACTTATTGATAGCCCGAAGGACTTACTCATCAAGAAACCCTTGAAAATCAAGCTTAGTTTCTTAGTTGTCAAGAAAACCCTAAAAATTAGGCTTAGTTTCCTTTTAAAACTCATTGAAAATCATCATCAAGAAATCTCTAAAAATCAGGCTTAGTTTCTAAAAACTCATTTGACAACATCAAGAAATCCCTAAATATTAGGCTTAATTTCTTTGAAATTCATTTGAAAACATCAAGAAACCCCTAAAATTAGGCTCAGTTTTCTTTTAAAAACTCATTGAAAATCATCATCAAGAAACCACTAAAACCAGGCTTAGTTTCTAAAAATCTTTTGTTTCGAGCGAAACTATCTCAAGCGAGATAAAATCTTCTGTTTCGAGTAAAAGAATCTTAAGCGAGATAAAATCCTCTGTTTCAAGGGAAACTATCTCAAGCGAGATAAAATCTTCTGCTTCGAGGGAAACTATCTCAAGCGAGATAAAATCTTTTGTAGCAGAGCGTGGCGAGGCCAATACTCAATATATCTACAGTTTGACCCTATTATCGAGGTGTGTTCCCTATATATTACTTAATTGTTTTATTGTTTTAACATGTGGTACACTGAAATCTATGGTTACTATTTTATTGATTCACCAACTTAATGGTGACTGTTTTAAAAATTTTGAAAAGTCATATTTTATGTTTTTCGAAAGTCCTGAGTCCGAATCTGAAGTCTGTTTTTCCAAATTCGAACTCGAAAGCCTCCAAATTATCAGTCAAACTCGAACATGCATATGTATTTAAGAGTTTTAGCTTTTAATGATTTAAGTAAGACTTGTGATTGATAAATTATTATTGTTTGAAGGTACAAGAGACTCTCCTGATCGCTCGACAGCTCGACCAAGCTCCTCTAAATCTGTTAGACCGCGTGTTCCAGTATTCACTCGTATGATCCGTAAATCTTATGATTTCATAAATTAATGATGTTACCCACTAGTAATATAGTGTTATTATGAATTAGGTTCGAAAACTGTAGCAGAGCGAGGCGAGGCCAGTACTCAATAGATCTACAGTTTGACCCTATTATCGAGGTATGTTCCCGATATATTACTTAATTGTTTTATTGTTTTAACATGTGGTACACTAAAATCTATGGTTACTATTTTATTGATGCCCCAACTTAATGGTGATGGCTTAAATGCAACCCCCTAGACCTAGCCTATGCGTTTCGACTAAGTCTAGCAGATTACATTAATGATTCTTAAAGACATTTTTCTAAAAACGTTATTCAATAATTAAAATCATGTTACAAATGACATTTATAAAAGTATAATAATTTAACAATAAAAACCCAACTCATGAATATAAAACTAAAAAGTAACAAATTAATTTTAAAAATTTTGTAAAATCTAGATCATGATAAACTGAATATCAATAGCAAAAGCAGTAGTAGTTATAAAATTAAATACTTCGAAATAAAGGCCCATGTTTCAATATTAAAGTTAACTTACAAGATAAAACATTACATTCAGAGGGACTATACGAAATGTGTCGATCCTCCAAGTGCTTGATCCTCCAAGTGCTTGATCCTGGGTATCTAACCAAAAGTATCTGAAAGGGGAAAAACATTTTGAAAAGTGAGCTAGGCTCAGTGTGTCCCAACAATACGATAAAATCATAATGTAGTTTAACTTTTTAAACTCGTAATTTAAAAACCCATTGTATAAAGAGCCAACCTAAAGGAACATCTTAGGGCCTGAGAGCCTACCCAAGAAAGTTTTCGGGGCCATATGGCCTACCTAAGAACACATCTCAGGGCCGTAGGGCCTACCCGAAAATGATCTCAAGGCCGCAGAGCCAACCTAAGAGTCACATTAGGTCCATAAGAATTTACCAGCTTGATCAGAGCTTTACTTTATAAATCATTATCTCAAAAATACAATTTATACAATGACATAATTTCTATAAATCCTTAATCATTATAATCATATACCAGTTAAAACCAATAATCAGATAGCAATCATAATTTATAAGCCATCACCATTAAGTTGGTGCATCAATAAAACAGTAACCATAGATTTCAGTGTACCACATGTTAAAAAAAATAAAATAATTAAGTAATATATAGGGAACATACCTCGATAATAGGGTCAAACTGTAGATTTATTGAGTACTGGCCTCGCCACGCTCTGCTACAGTTTTCGAACCTAATTCATAATAACACTATATTACTAGTGGGTAACATCATTAATTTATGAAATCATAAGATTTACGGATCATACGAGTGAATACTGGAACACGCGGTCTAACAGATTTAGAGGAGCTTGGTCGAGCTGTCGAGCGATCAGGAGAGTCTCTTGTACCTTCAAACAATAATAATTTCCAAGTCTTACTTAAATCATTCAAAGCTAAAACTCTTAAATACATACATGTTCATGTTAGACTGATAATTTGGAGGCTTTTGAGTTTGAATTTGGGAAAACGGACTTCAGATTCAGACTCAAGACGCCGAAAACATAAAATATGACTTTTCAAAATTTTTTATTTTTTGGTCAAAGTCAAAGTTAACGGGTTTGACTGACATTTTTCAGTCTTTCGGGTTTGAATTTGGCAAAACGAACTTCGTAATCAGACTCATGACGTCAAAAAACATAGAATACGACTTTTCAAAAATTTTGACTTTTTGGTCAAAGTCAACGGTCAATGGCCGATCAACGGGTCAGGTCGGGCAGTCGAGTTGGGTTGGTCAAATCGGGTCATCCGGGTCGGTCAAATCGGGTCAACTGCCCATTATTTGCGAAATTTTAAGCCATTTTAAGACACTTACCAAGCTCAGTTCAAAATTTTGAATTGTGAAGAGCTCAATTTCAAGACGTCGAAAACTTTGACTTCCTCACGTACCGGCGACGACGGAGATGCAAAGGACACTAGTGGACTTGGAACGACACAAGGAACATTACGGTGCGGGAGGTGTCAAAAACGGAACAACTATCGACGATGAATTGATGATTTTCACGGCGGTGGTGTTAAAAAAATATCGAAACTTTGAATCAAAATTAAAGACGTTATACAATGTTTCGCTACGATCGGTTTACGGGGTTTTGTTAATTGGTCGAAGTCAAACACGATGGTGGTTTCAGATCGATGAACAATGTTAGAATCGGCTTTGAAAGGAGGGTGCGGGGAGGAATTTTGTTTAGCAATTGTTTCTGGTTTGCAACCAGAAAACACATTGCATGTATTTAACATAATTTGCTACCGACCCTAAATGGAGAAATTCAAGTCTTGGTCCCTGAATTTTCTTCAACTTCTAAAACAACCTACAAGTTTTGAAAACTTTAATTTAATCCTCAAATTTCACCAAATTGCTTAAATAAAAATATTTTTTCCCGATTGTTACAATTCTCCCCTCTGTAAGAAATTTCGTCCTTGAAATTTACCTTATGAAAATAGATGAGGAAATTGAGCCTCCATTGACTCCAATGTCTCCCAAGTAGCTTCTGAGGGGCTACAGTTACTCCATTGAACTTTGACTATTGGGATATGCCTATTCCAAAGAACTCGCTCATCCATTTCTAAGATCTGAATGGGCTCCTCCTCATATGACAAATAAGGTCTCAGCTCTACCTCCTCAACCTGAATGATGTGACTTGGATCTGGATGGTATCGCCTCAACATAGACATATGAAAGACATCATGAATACGACTGAGCTGGGGAGGTAACTCAAGCTAATATGCAACAGGTCCTACTCTCTTCAAGATACGAAATGGTCCAATAAATCTTGGACTCAATTTACCCTTACGCTCGAATCTCAGTACTTTCTTCCACGGGGATAGTTTTAAAAAGAGTTGATCTCTAACCTCAAAATGAATATCTTTCCTCCTTTGATCCACATAAGACTTCTGTTTATCAAATGCCTCTTTCATATGGTTACGGATCAATCTGACTGTATCCTCCATCACCCGCACTAACTCAGATCCCAAAGTCTTCCGATCACGCAACTCAGTCCAACATATCGGAGTGCGACATCTACGCCCATAGAGTGCTTCATAGGGTGCCATACGAATACTGGCCTGGTAATTGTTATTATAAGCAAATTCAGCCAAAGGAAAAAAATTCTCCCAGTTACCCCAAAAATTAATCACTCATCCTCGTAACATATCCTCTAGAGCCTGAATCACTCTATCAGATTGACCATCAGTTTGTGGGTTGAATGTTGTACTAAAATCCAATCTCATACCCAAATCCATATGCAATACCTTCCAAAATCTCAAAGTAAATATCGGATCTCGATCAGAAATGATAGATAATGGAACACCATGTAATCTAACAATCTCTGAAATATACAACCTCACCAGCTTGTCCAACGTATAATTTACCTGCACAAGAATGAAGTGAGCTGACTTTGTAAGTCTATCAATAATCACCGAGACTGAATCTTTTTTCGAATGAGTCATAGGTAGGTCAGTAACAAAATTCATAGTAATACGCTCCCATTTCCATTCAGGAATCTTGATAGACTGTAACAAACCTGACGGATGTTGATGTTCTGCCTTAACTTGCTGACAAGTCAAACATCTAGCCATAAAATCAGAGATGTATTTCTTCATGCCGATCCAATGATACCTTTCTCTCAAATTTTGGTACATCTTATCTCCACCGGGGTGCATAGCATATGGACTACTGTGAGCTTTATTAAGGATAGCCCGTCTCAACTTGTCATCAGGTACACAATATCATCCCTTAAAGCATAAAACTTCATCATGATCAAGGGTATAATATGAGCTCGTCCCCTGCTCTACTTGCACAAAGAAAGGAAGGTTGCTTAGCTTTGATCTCATCAACCAAAGTAGGTTTAACTTACAATTATGCTAACAGAGTGCCATCATCATATAAATTCATCTTGGCCATTAAGGACCTCAACTCTGTTATCGCCTTTCGACTCAAAGCATCCACCACAATGTTAGCTTTACAAGGTTAATATTCAATCACTCAATCATAATCCTTTAGAAGCTCTAGCCAATAACGCTGTCTCAAATTAAGCTCCTTCTGGGTCAGAAGATACTTTAAGCTCTTATGATCCGTAAAAATGTAACACTTCTCTCCATAAAGATAGTGTCTCCACATCTTTAAGGCAAATATTACTGCTGCTAACTCCAAATAATGAGTAAGATAATTACACTCATGCGGTCGCAGTTGATGAGACGCATAAGCCACTATCTTACGCAAATCTTTCCCGGACTCTGGTTAAATCAACACTAGTGCTTGAGTCAAAACCACCTTTAATTTCTAAAAGCTCTCCTGTTGTGTTTCGCCCCATTCAAATAGGACATTCTTCCTTAACAGATTCGTCAATGGAGCATCAATAATGGAGAAACCTTCGACAAAACGTCGATAATAATCTGCCAAGCCCAAGAAAGTACGAATCTCAGAGACATTCTTGGGTCGCTTCCAACTCAAAATAGCCTCAATCTTGCCTCGGATCGACCTGAATACCCCTTGCGAAAACAATATGCCCAAGGAATGACACCTCCCGAAGCCAAAACTCACATTTGCTCATCTTAGTATACAACTGATGCTCTTTCAAGGTCCATCGAATGATCTTCAAATGCTCGTCATACTGTGCCTTAGTCCAAGAATAAACCAAAATATCATCAATAAAGATAACTACAAACTGATCCATATATGGCTGGAACACACGATTTATCAAATCCATGAAAGCTTTAGGATAGTTTGTCAGGCTAAAAGGCATAAGAACTCATAATGACCATATCTAGTGCGAATGACAGTTTTCGTAACATCAAAATCTTTAACTTTTAACTGATAATACCCCGAATGGAGATCAATCTTAGAGAATACAGTATCTCATCGTAATTGATCAAATAAGTCATCAATCATGGGTAGTGGGTACTTATTCTTAACCTTCAACTTGTTCAACTTCTGGTAATCTATGCATAGCCTAAGCGATCTGTCCTTTTTTTTTCACGAATAAGACTGGAGCTCCCCAGGGTGATGTACTATGTCTGATAAATCCTCGATCGAATAATTCTTACAACTGGACCTTCAATTCCTTAAGTTCTTTTGGAGTCATGTGATAGGGTGCCATGGAAACAGGTGCAGATCCTGGATATATCTCAATCTCGAACTCTACCTGTCTATCAGGAGGTAACCCAGGCAACTCCTCTGGAAAGACATCAGGAAACTCGCTAACTGTATGAATCTCCTCAATCATGTAGAAGGAACCTTTAATGTTCAAGATACAGGCAATGAAAGTCTCATATCTCTTATGGACCATACGATCAATTTCCATAGCTGAAACTATATTGGAGAGATAGCCGCGACTTTCACCAATTAACACAATAATCCGACCATCAGAAGTCTTCAGAGCAGCTCTCTTGTATTCACAATCCAAATTGACCTTATGTTTATTCAACCAATCCATCCCCAGAATTAAATCGAACTCCTCTAAAGGAAGCTCCATAAGATCAGCGAGAAAAATTTCTCCCTGATCCTCCAGAGGACAACATCGAAATACCTTATTCACTAATACTGACTGTCCTACTGGACTCGTAACTGTAACATTATTATTTGTGTCCTCAATCGGAATCTGAAGGTTTTGAGATACTGAACTCGATATGTAGGAATGGGTGGAGCCATTATCTAGTAATGCAAAGTTTGGAACATAATATATAGTAAATGTACCTGCAATAACCTCTGGCTCATCTTTTTCATCTCGACGTCTAGTGGCGTAAACCAAAGCTGGTTGTCTAGCCTCAGAAACTGTTGACTCTCTGTTCTGCTGGGGTCGGGCTCTACTGTCTGCCCTGGATCATAATCCTCGAGCCTTTCCTTAACTAAGATCTCTAGTTTGGGTCTGTACTGAATCCTGAGAACTCACATGAGTCTGGGTAGCAGTCCGCTCAGACAAAGCTAGCTGTGGACAATCCCTCTGAAAATGACCACTAGATCCACAATGAAAACAGGCATCGGTCTTCTTGTAACACTCTCCTATGTGTTGTTTACCACAAAAGTCACAAGGAGGCACTTAAAGCGAACCTGAAGAACCAACTCTACTAATAACTAAAGGTGAAGATGCTGCAGGCCTGAAACGTGTATTGCTCGTCTGAGGGGCTAAAATACGAGTCATCTTCCCGGACTATGCAGATGATTCAGTAGGGCCAAAAGATTTTTTAGATCGCTCCTGATTGACACACTCTCTACCAGAAGCTAAAGCATCTACCTCCTCAGCATCTTTCGCTCTGCCTACTAGCACATAAAAAATCTCATCTTGGTGGGTCACAACCAGCCTACGCATCTCATATCTCAATCCGAGGGAAAATTTACGGCATCGATCTCTCTCAGTGGGAACCAGACTAATACCATATTTTAACAGTTTCAAGAATTCCATCTCGTACTCGGAGACTGATATATCACCCTGCACTAAGTCTTGGAACTACTGTGGTTTCTCAACCAGATAACGTTATCCAAGAAAACGATTCCTGAAGCGCTATTTGAAGAACTCCCAAGTTAAACGATCAGCTGGGACACCACTGACAATAGACTCCCACCAGGTGTGGGCATTGCCATTTAACATCGCTACTGCACCCAGATATCTCTTAGTTGGGTCCAAACCCAACTGATCCATACGTCTTTCAGTATCCTAGAGCTAATCTTCCGCTTCAGTAGGAGCTCCACCAAGTTGTCCTCCAAAAGTTATGACTCAATTGTAAATCAGAATCTGAGAAATAGGAACCTCGGATACAACGCCAGCAACTATGATCGCTCCCTGAATCAACTGCAGAAACTTTTTACCAAAATTCTCGTCTAATGTAACTCTGGTAGACTCGGGCTCAATATCAGTCGCTCCTCTAATCGGAGTAGTCATGTCAATACCAGCGGTAGGAGGCAGATTCGTCGGGGTCGTAGGAACATGATCATCTATCGGAGGTGGGGGATCTACACGTATCTCATCGATAGGGTCTGTAAATCTAGCCACTCGACCTCTCCCACAGCTAGTTGGGTGACCATGTCTAACACTCATCTTGGTGAATCTCGAGTTTACTATATAAGATAAAACCTAGGGTTAGATTGGCACTTGGACTCTCGAACACAATTAAAATCGTAAAAACTTTGAGACATGGCCTTAGTGACTTATTTTGTAAAACATTTCAAAACCGTATTTTCAGTTTGGACTCATACACAGTATGATGTTTAAAACCAAAAGCTCTGATACCAATTAAATGTAACCCCCTATACCTAGCCTATACGTTTCGTTTAAGTCTAGCAGAATACATTAATGATTCTTAAAGACATTTTTCTAAAAACGTTATTCGATAATTAAAATCATGTTACAAATGACATTTATAAAAGTATAATAATTTAACAATAAAAACCAAACTCATGAATATAAAACTAAAAAGTAACAAATTAATTTAAAACATTTTGTAAAATCTAGATCACGGTAAATCGAATATCAATAGCAAAAGTAGTAGTAGTTATGAAATCAAATACTTCGAAATAAAGGCCCATGTTTCAATAATAAAGTCAACTTGCAAGATAAAACATTACATTCAGAGGGACTATACGAAATGTTTCGATCCTCCAAGTGCTTCATCATGGGTATCTAACCAAAAGTATCTGAAAGGGGAAAACATTTTGAAAAGTGAGCTAGGCTTAGTGTGTCCCAACAGTACGATAAAATCATAATGTAGTTTAGCTTTTTAAACTCGTAATTTAAAAACCCATAGTATAAAGAGCCAACCTAAGGGAATATCTTAGGGCCTGAGAGCCTATCCAAGAAAGTTTTTGGGGCCACAGAGCCTACCCAAAAATGATCTCAGGGTTGAAGAGCCTACCTAAGAGTCGCATTACATCCATAAGAATTTATCAGCTTGATCAGAATTGTACTTTATAAATCATTATCTCAAAAACACAATTTATACAATGACATAATTTCCATAAATCCTTAATCATTGTAATCATATGCCAGTGAAAACCAACAATCATATAGCAGTCATAATCCATAACCCATCACTATTAAGTTGGTGAATCAATAAAATAATAACCATAGATTTTAGTGTGCCACATGTTAAAACAATAAAACAATTAAGTAATATATAGGGAACACACCTCGATAATAGGGTCAAACTGTAGATCTATTGAGTAATGACCTCGCCACGCTCTGCTACAGTTTTTGAACCTAATTCATAATAACACTATATTACTTGTGGGTAACATAATTAATTTATGAAATCATAAGATTTACGGGTCATACGAGTGAATACTAGCACACGCGATCTAACGGATTTAGAGGAGTTGGGCCGAGCTGTCGAGCGATCAAGAGAGTCTCTTGTACCTTCAAACAATAATAATTTATCAGTCCCAAGTTACTTAAATCATTCAAAGCTAAAACTCTTATACATATGCATGTTCGAGTTTGACTGATAATTTGGAAGGTAAAATGGACATCGGATTCGAACTTAGGATGTCGAAAAACATAAAATATGACTTTTCAAAAATTTTGACTTTTTTGTTAAAGTCAACAGGTTTGAATGACAATTTCGAGGTTTTTGGGTTCAAATTTGGCAAAACAAACTTCGAAATCGGACTCAGAACGACGAAAAACATAAAGTATGAATTTTCAAAAATTTTGACTTTTCAAAAATTTTGACTTTTCAAAAATTTTGACTTTTTGGTCAAAGTCAATGATCAATGGGTCGGGTTGGGCAGACGGGTTGGGCAGTCGGGTCGAGTCGAACTGGGTCGGGTTGGTCAAACTAGGTCGGGTTAAAAATTTTGAACAGTGGAGAGCTTAATTTCAACACGTCGAAAACTTTGACTTCCTTACCTCCCACTTGCGCCGGTGACGACGGAGACACGAAGGACACAGGTGGACTCGAAACGACACAAGGAACACGATGGTGCGGGAGATGTCGAAAACAGAGCAAATATCGGCGATGAATTGACGATTTTCACGGTGGTGGTATTAAAAAATGTCAAAACTTTGAATAAAATTCACGGCGTTATACAATATTTCGTTGCGATCGATTTACATGGTTTTGTTCACCGGTCGAAGACAAACACGATGATGGTTTCGGATCGACGAACGGCGGCGGAATCGATTTTGAAAGGAGGGTGCGGGGGAGGAATTTTTTTTAGCAATTGTTTATGGTTTGCAACATGAAAACGCATTGCACGTATTTAACATAATTTACTACCGACACTAAATGGAGAAATTCAGGGCTTTGTCCCTGAATTTCCTTCAACTTCTAAAATAGCCTACAAGTTTTGAAAACTTTTAATTTAATCCTCAAATTTCACCAAATTGCTTAAATAAAAATATTTTTTCCCGGTTTTTACAGAGGGAAACTATCTCTAGCGAGATAAAATCTTTTGGTTTTAAGAAAAACAATATTGAGTGAGATAAATTCTGGTTCAAGGGAAAACTTTCTCAAGCGAGACGAAGTTGGTTTTAAGAAAAATCATCTCAAGTGAGATACATTTTTCAAGGGAAACTGTCACGAGAGAGACAAAATTCATTTCAAGGGAAACGATGTCAAAGATTGGTGTTTCAAGAGAAACTATCTAAAGGGAGACGAACTTTGTTTCAAGGGAAACAAATTCAAATATTTTATGTTTCAAGGGAAGCTGTATAAAGGGAGACAAACTTTGTTTTAAGGGAAACAGTCTCAAGAGAGACGAAATTTGTTTCAAGGGAAACTGTCTCAAGAGAGACGAAATTTTTTTCAAGGGAAAAATGTCTCAAGGGAGACAAAATTTGTTTCAAAGGAAATCATCTCAAGAGAGACGAAATTTGTTTCAAGGGAAACTGTCTAAGAGAGACAAAATTAATTTCAAAGGAAACGATCTCAAATATTTTTTTTCAAGGGAATCTCTCTCAAGGGAGACAACTTGTTTCAAGGGAAACAGTCTCAAGAGAGACAAAATATGTTTCAAGGGAAAGAAATTCAAAGATTTTTGTTTCGAAAAAAAACTGTCTCAAGAGAGACAAAACTTTGTTTCAAGGGAAACATTCCCAAAGTTTATCAATTTTTGTTTCGAGTGAAACAATTTTAGAATTTGTATTTTAATGAAATAATGTCTCAAGCGAGACAAAATTTGTTTTAGGAGGAAGATGTCTCAAGTGAGACAAAATTTGTTTTTTAGAGAAAACAATCTCAAGTGAGATTAATTTTGTTTTAAGGAAAATTTTCTCCAATAAGACAAAATTTGTTCTTAGGAAAACTATCTCATGTGAGATCAATTTTGTTTAAAATTTTGGAATAATGTCTCAAGCGAGATAAAATTTGTTTTGGGTGGAAGATGTCTCAAGTGAGACAAAATTTGTTTTTTTAGAGAAAACAATCTCAAGTGAGATTAATTTTGTTTTAAGGAAAATTGTTTCCAGCGAGACAAAATTTGTTATTAGGAAAACTATCTCATGTGAGATCAATTTTGTTCTAAATATTTCAAAATTTTGAGAAAATGTCTCAAACGAGACGAAGTTCACTTTGAGAAAGGCAGTCTTAAAGGATTATAGACTGTCATCTCCTGCATGTTTGAGGAAATATCTTCAGAAGATCTGATTGTTGATTTCAGGAAGTTAAAACTATGGATAACATTATTCTCTCAGGTTGAAGACATCTGGTCATTTCTGAGCTTTTATTTCCTGAGAGATCGAAATGATGTATTTATGACTGCCTATCTTGTATGTTTATGGGTGTCATGATGAAGTTTGTATTTTATTTGATGAATTATTGAATTTTCCTCAAGAGAGGGAAAATCGAAGTCTTTATTGCACATGATGATGAATGCAAAGATGCAAATTTCATGTGTCATGTATGTATGTGTTGACGTATGTTTTCTCAATCTGTAAGGGAATGATTGCGAGAGCAGTCTTCACTCTATCTTTGATTCAGTTGTCTTTATTTCCACCAGTGTTATGTAACATCCCAAAATCAAGGCTAGTAACTAAAATGAAAGTTTTGAAAACTTTGTGTTCAATTTTAAAAAATTAAAAAGTTCAGGGACTTAACGAGAGAATTTTGATGTTGGATTTAATAGTAAAATTGGAAATTAATAAGGGTATTATGGTCTTTTCTAAGAAAAGATTTTTATTTTTTCTTTTTAAGGATATCGACACGTGGAAATGGGAAATGAAAAAGGAAAAGTCTAGAGAATGGGAGCTTCTTCCACCTCTCCACCGTGAGCTCATTTTTAAAGGTGAGAATGCTTTCAGTTGGTTAATTCTTGTAAGTTTTGAGTTGGTTTTATTCTTGGGATGTTAAGAAAGCTTAAGGGAAACTTAGGCTGATTTAACACTAAAAGAATTTCAAATTATGGGTGATTGAAGAAAAATGGTTTTAAGTGAGCTGTTGAAATATAGTTTGTTAATGAATTTAGAAGTCATATTTGGCTTGTCATCAGATAGAATAAGAGATTAAAGAGGTTAAATGTGATGAATTACAAAGTTAAATAATGGACAATATTTTTAGTTTCAAGTATTCTAATAAGATATTGAATGTTTAGATGTTTTAAAGTGATATAAGATGATTTGAGGAAGTATATTTGAGTTTAAAGTAATAAGAGGAGTTTAAAGTAAGGAGTTTAGATAAGTCTTGATGAATTTTTGGGTTAAAGAAGTGTATTTTGGGCATGGGGTATCAGTACTGTTCATCCAGTACCGATACTTCAAAGCAAAGATGAGTAGAAATTGTGCTTGGGGTATCGATACTGAAGGAACAATATCGATACCATATGATATAATTGGATGAAATCTTTTATGAAGTATCGATACCTAAAGGGGTAGTATCAGTACTGGTTGATGAGGTATCAATACCAAGGTGGAGGTATCAGTACCATTCTTGATATGAAATTATAGAATCAAAAATGGGTATCGATACTGTGGAAGGGTATCGATACTACAAGCATAAGGGTATCGGTACTGTAATAGTAGTACCTATACTACTTAAGTTGGGATTAAGAAAGTAATGCTTTGGTTAGTTTATATTCGTAAGAATATTTTAGAGTAATTTGAATCCCGATAATTATTAGATTGGGTATTCATGTAGAGATCGATTTAGAGCAAAGTCTGGACGAGTCGACCAAGTAGTAGTCATCGAGAAAGAGATAAGAGATCGGTATTGACTAGTGAGGCCAGGTGAGTGCATCTTATTTTGATATAGGATTATATGGAAATTGGACTTGTGATAAGTCTATTTCCTATAATTATAGTGCATGAAGTCCTGAATATAGATATGTAAATGACATGATTTGTATGTATGCATGACTATATGTATTGGTATGTTCTTGTATGTGCTATATAATTTATGTAAAAAATACTATTATATGATAATAGGAGAATATAAAATAAGTTATGTAATTATACGATTATAAAAGAATCAAATATAAACCATATGATAATGAATTATGAGACTCTATGAGAATAGTACATATAAATTAGGGGACATGAACATAAATGATGATACAAATCTATAAGATAAGCGATATAGGGAAGATTTACATAATTAAAGGAAACTATGATATATGAGTTATAGAGTAAAGAACTATAAAGCTCGATGAGAAGATTATAGGAGTCATGTGGAACTAAATAAATAGATTAACTTAGTATATAAATAATGTGAGATAAGTGATATATAAATAATGTGAGATAAGTGATATAAATTATATGTTATGGTATAGGTTACATGATCTGTATAAATTCAGGATAGTGTAATAAACCATGTAAACTAGTATAAATGATTTGTGTGAGTAAATGGAAAAGTGAGACAAGATAAGTAGTATTTACTTATAGGATAATATGAGATTATATGAGCATGTAGTATAACTTTATGAGGAAAACTTAGGTGTTATATGATATAGGCATGGAAATGAACCTAAGATATTGTTAGGTTAAATTATTATATGAGATGAGTATATGGCATTACTATGTGGATAATATGAAAGAGTATACATGAATACATGTATAAGTTATATGGTATTGATAGGACATATGGGATTACATATCTATGGTATAACATAAGAAAGTGAAATAAGTCTAAAGACATTAAATTATGTGAATATAGTACATGTGATATGCAATATATGGCAATCAGCTATGAAAATATACAAGAATATTATATGATATGAGATTGATGATTATACGTATATGTGATATGTGAAAATGAAAAGATATATGTGATTATAAGAGAAATGATATGAATACATGAATATATGAAGCATAATAATAATGCCCACGTTATGTTATATGAGAGCTATAGGTATAGTTGGCATGCCAAGAGTTGAGGGTTACATAGGTCCTTCGGGATATAGTACATAGGTCTTTCAGGACACAGTACACAGGTTTTTCGGGACATACATGAGGTCTTCGGGACAAATTTCACATGCCACTCAGTGGATCTTTATACGAGCTGTGGTGACAGTATATATGCACAACCTTAATGCACTCGCATACCTTAGGTTCTAACATGTTGACATGGGCTAATAAAGAGATAATATAAATAAACTTGGTATGATGTTATGTGTTTCCTTGTGAAATGATATACGTATTATATGATGTATATGTTGTTATGATATGGAATGTATTATGGGAATCATATGAAGTTGTGTGTATTATGTGAATGAGTCATATGATAGTTAAGAATGTTAAGTACAAGAATATATGACTAAGAAATATGAATGAATATAATAAAGATAAGAAAATAAGGTTAATGATGATACTGATAAGACATGTAGATGTATACAATTGACTCTATGTTGATGTGATACTATTTTGTGTGATATCATTGATATGAAATTTTCATGCATTGTTAATTAGTTAGAGTTTCGTTATAAGTTTTATTTTTCCTAACTAAGTCATAGACTTAGCGTGTGAATATTTCACATGAGATTTCAAGAAGATTAAGGAGCACAGAGGAGCAAGACAGGTTAGCCTCTCATTTCCGAAGATCAGATCAGAAAGGAGTTTTGAAACATATGCATGTTGTTTTATTGAAAGTAGTTGACATATAATTAATGTTTTGAATTATATATGCTCTGATATGTTTTGTAAAACCAATTGATTTTAATTAATGTAAAATATTCATTTTGCTAGAAATGTGAAGTTAAATTTGTAAAGAAAAAAGTTTGAAAAGTCAATGTGACACCTCGGACTCGGATCCAGGTCAGATACGAGTTGGGGGTGTTACAGTGTATTCTTGCAAACCTCGACTTGAGACAATTTGTTTTTCTTTCCCCATCAAATTTTACCCCAAAAATTTGGCTTCCCCTGCCCCATCTTCGATCTTGAGTTTTTAAGGGATATTTGTTGAATTCCAAGATATTTCAGAGAAATTATCTTGTTTGAAAATGTTTTTTTCCTTTGAATTTTCAAAATTTTGAAAAATTATCAAAAAGAATTTTAAAAAAATATTGTATTCTTGTAAGTTTCATAATTGAAACAAATCTTAAAACATGAGTTCATTGAATATCAAAAGAATCAACTGCTCTTTAAACTTTGATAGCTGCAAACCTTTGACAAATATCAAAATCGAAAGGTTGGTTTTGAGGTTGGCTACTAAATTCTAAGGTTTGTTTCATTGATTTGTCCTTCGTGAAGATTATGGCATGCCCCTCTTTCTCGACTTGGCATTTTGATCAGAGGCGGACAAAATGTCGCAACTAGCATAGTCAATTACTAGACTCTTCAGAACACTTTTGTTTCAGTTCTCTGAAATCTTTCATTTGTTCAAGCTTCGTAGTATCCTTTAGCAAAGGTAGTGGAAAAATATAGGTCTAAAAATGAGATTTCTGAGTGCTTGTGTGAGTTCAACTATAACAGGTGTTCCTCAACTCCCTTAGTCCATATTCACCGAAACTCCTTATTTAGTAAATTCGACTTAATTTTCCATTGTTTGGCTAGCTGAAATCAGCTTCATTGTATTTATATATTATAATTGCCTTGATTTGGCTAGCTGAAGGATTCATGTCGTAACAAAGTCTTTGACCTGAAATCACAGTGGAGCAAACACAGAATTGCCAAGTTCCCAATCAATGTCATGGTTTGAATGTAATCTATTCATAAAGCCAGGGCTTTTGAGTTTCTCTATAACCAATTGCTTTAGCGGAATAGCTCAGCTTTATTGTATACTTACACACACACACACACACACACACATATATATATATTCTGGGTATGTGGATTCCATTTCTTAAGCTTGTAAAGAAGAGCCTGTTATAGTCCCGGTGTTTTCAAAGGTCAGAGAATCTCATTGTTAGAGTTCAATTCCCAAGCATCTGACCTAAACTAGATCATATACTTGACCATTCCATTTGAGAAGATCATGATCATCATTGAACGTTATTAACAGAGATAAGAACCAATTAGCTTAGCAATCACATGTGCAAGTTGCCCCATTTTGTCAGCTCCTAACACATACCTAAATGTCAAACCCTTGGTTGACTCTACATACAAGGAGAAAACTAGATCGGTCCCTTCAAGAGAAGGGTATGTATTGTGGTGTATGTTAACTTCCTAAAAGACTGCTTTTAAGGCCTTTTTCACTTAAGTTATTTTTTGTTTAAAAGCGCATTTTAGTCATTTTAGGATCATGTAGTTGCATATAGTTGCATTTGTGGGGGTATTGCTATTTTATCTCTTAAGGGTGATGTATGAGAGAAATGTGCAGTTGTTTGTAGTGTGAATAGAAAGCAAAAGGATTCTTTGGGAAGCAGATTGAAATGCCTTGGCACTTCTGGCGCAGAAAATGAAAAAAAGATATTTTATACGAGGACAGTTGGCTCTGTACGTGAAATAATGGCTGTAACCGCCTGCTGGGGAACCACTGCCACTGTAGGATAAGGTTCACACACAAGGTGTGATTCTAGGGGTATGAGGGGTATTTTGCACCCAACATCATCATTATTACCCCTAGATATTTTTATTATATATTGCACCTCATAAGGGAGAGAGGGGACACGCATACGGTAGAGTAGCAAGGTTTTTGAGCAAAATTTTATTTTATTTTTCACCATTTTCCCTTATTCTTCCTTGAGTGATGTTCCTCCATTGATAAGCTCCAAGGATTGACGAGCTAGGCCCGAGAGGAGCTAGCGAGATAAGGCATTTCATGGTGGTCGAGGAGACATCTGGTGGCGTGAGTCGAAGGCTTATTCTCACTTCCCTTCGCTGCTATTTTTCTATTTATTTTTGGGTTATTGGAACGAATATTTTCATGGCTTGTTCTATGAATATTTTGAACCCCACCATGAACTAACCTTATATGGTGGGGTTGTTTTAATGGTTGTTTAAACTTTATTTCAATGGTAGATTTATGCTTATCTTGGGTATTTGTTTTCTTTTCTTATGAAAGCTTCATCATCTAGGCTTGTAAGAGGCATGAGAGTGCCCATTTCTTAGATGAAGGTTAGGTGTTCGAGAGAAATCTAAGCTAAAAATACTTGTAGTATTCGAGAGAAACGCAAGACAAGATCCTCATAAGTAATAGGCTATAATGTTTTCATAAGGCTTTGAACCGACCTATGAATACTATATCCTAATCACTTAGTACTCGAGAGAAACTAAGATAGGATTTCAATGACTAAAAATGGTATTTTTATCAATAGTGTAGGTTGCCACATCAGAGAGAGAGAGAGAACAGATGCAATGGCATTTTATTCTGTTAAGTTCCTTTGACTAGAGATAGCAGGATTACTTTTGGCAAACCTTGTCGAGCAAGTGAAGTTTAGATAGATTAAATCTTTCCTGAGAGATAAGTTTAGCATCTTTAAATCAATCCCTACCATTCATTCCAGTGGAAGCTAGTCATGTGAGGATTATCTACTTATCATTTATTTGCTATTTATCTACTGTTTTTACCATTTTTCATTATCTTGACATTTCATCATTTTCAATAATAAACATCTGCTCTTGCCACTGGATTTCCATTTGCTACACCATCAGACCATCAATCCCTATCCACCAGCATACACATTTCCATTGCCGAGACATTGTATATATCAACAGTAACTATACATAGATAAAGTAGTGCTCGGCTTTGGTTAGACTTTTGTAATTTCAACCAATCCATGTGGATACGATACTCACTCATCACTTTATTACTTGAGCGATTGTGTATACTTGCACATTATTTGCGTACAATTTTATAGTACTCACAACACACAACAAGTTTTTGGTGCTGTTGCCGGTGATTGGCAGCCTGAAGTTAATTAGTTTTTCCAGAGCATTTTATTTTTTCATTTTTATTTGTGTATAGTTTACTTTATATTTTGTTTTTATTATTTTTCAGGTTTATTTAGTGTATGCCTAGAAGAAATTCTGAAGAGCCATTGGAATCGATAGAACCTGAGATTGAAATACTCTTTAGACAAAAGAGATATGCTCAACGTGCTAGAGAAAATATGTATCAGAATGGAAACCAAGGCATTGGTTAAGATGACAGAATTCCAGAGGGCGCGGTATTGGAAAATGTTGAATCTGCTGGTAGGCCGCGCGTTATTCGTGATCATTTAAATCCGATGATGGATGACTTGAATCCTGGAATTGTGGCACCCAAAATTCAAGCTGCATATTTCGAGCTTAAACCAGTCATGTTCAACATGTTGAATTCTATTGGGCAGTTTGGGGGTATGCCAACTGAAGATGCCATGCAATATATTCAAAATTTTCTGTAAGTTTATGATTCTTTACGCCAAGAAGGAGTGCATGAGGATGTTCTGAAGTTAAAGTTGTTCCTATATTCATTGCGTGACTGAGCAAGGGCTTGGTTGAGTGGTGTACCATCCGGTTCGATGGAATCATGGGCTGATCTTTGCAAGAGTTTCTTATTACGGTACAACCCACTGAACATGAATACTCAACTAAGGAATGACATAACATTATTTCACCAGGGCAACGACGAATCCATGTATGAGTGTTGGGATTGTTAAAGAGTTTACTTTGAAAGTGTTCAAATCATGGTTTTCACGATTGGACTCAAGTAGTTATGTTCTATAATGGAGTCAATGCATCCACTAAGATGTTACTGGATGCCTCGGCAAATGAGACATTGCTGGATAAATCACCTATTGAGGCGTTTGCTATCTTGGACAGAATTGCTAATAATGATTATCAATTTTATTCCTCAAGACTTGGGAGTGGGAGGAAAACACCTGGAGCATTTGAGTTAGATACCAAAGATTCGGTGTCCGCTCAACTCTCAGCTATCACTAATATGCTGAAAAATTTGCAACGTTCCACTGATATGAAGGAAGTGAAAACAACTAGTTTGGCATGTCTGTTATGCCAAGGTAATCATCACGAGAGCGAATGCCCGACCAACCATGAGTCCATCAACTTTGTAGGTAATTTCAATCGAGGCAATAACAATCCTTACTCTAATACTTATAATGCAGGATGGCGTCAGTATCCCAATTTTTCATGGGGAAATCAAGGATCCCACACTACTAATCAGTCTACTCGACAGCAGAATCACAATGAGCCTCAAGGTTACCAGAATGCCATGCCATGTCATAATACCAACAAAGGAGCTTCATCTTCAACAAACATGAGTTCATTGGAAGCTACAATTCAAGAGTTCATATCTACTATGAAGACAATGATGTAAGACCATTCTACTTCTATTAAGAATCAATGAGCTTTACTTCATAGTCAAGTCCCCTTACTTTAAAGCCATAACTCATCTCTGAGAGCTTTGGAAGGACAAGTTGGTCAGATTGCAACAGCATTCCAAGAGCGTTAGCAATGACGTTTTCCAAGTGATACTCAAGTCACTAAAGTGCATGGAAAGGAGGATTGCAACGTGTTAAATCTTAGGAGTGGAACACAAATCAATCAACAAGTAGAGGCTAGTGAGGCACAACATGATGATTATACTCCCACTACTGGCAATAGTGAAGCTGAATTACATGATGATATTATTTCTAAGAAGGACAAGGATGAGGGTTCTACTAATGATTCTACTCAGGCACCAGATTCTGATGCCAAGGCAAAAACAATTCTTATTCCTGCAGTTTAGGAAGCTAGACCCCCACCACCCTTCCTGTAAAGATTGAAGAAGCATAATGATAAAGTTCAATTCAAGAAGTTCGTGGACATTCTTGATCAGCTCTATATCAATGTATCTCTCTTGGAAGTTATTGAACAGATGTCGATGTATGCCAAATTTATGAAGGAAATCTGTACCAAGAAGAGAAAAGTAGAGACTTACGAGACTATTACCACGACAACATAATTTTGTTCTTCATTGAGTAAGTTACCGCCAAAGTGAAATGATCCGGGTAGCTTCATTATTCCTTGTTATATTGGAGCTAATTTCGTTGGAAAAGCACTATGTGATCTTGGTTTAAGTGTCAACTTAATGTCGAAGTTGATATTCTTGAAGCTTAGCATAGGAAATGCAAGACCCACCTCGGTTATTTTACAACTTGCTGACAGATCCCATGTGAAACCTGAAGGGAGAGTCGAGGATGTCATAGTAAGGGTGGATACGTTTGTGTTTCCAGTCGACTTCTTAATTATGGATTGTGAAGTTGATGACAAGGAACCGATTATTCTGAAAGACCTTTCCTAGCCACTGGACGTATCTTGATAGACTGTGAAAAAGGTAAACTCACCATGAAAGTGGCTGATTAATGTGTGATTTTCAATGTGTTTCGAACTCTCAAGTATATCGATGACACTGAAGAATGTCAAAGAATTTATGAATTGAACTCAGTGATTGAAGAAGAAATTTAACATCTTTGCAAGAACAATTTTATTCAGCTAGCAGAAAAAAAATATTTGGTGGATGATGGAAGCTTAGTGGAGTCTGACAACTTCCCAATTTTGGAGGAGCAAACTAGCTTACTATAAGCTAGATCAGGTATAACTTTTGAACCTCTGAATTTTGATGAATTTAATCCTCATAAGCCTTCATTATTCCATGCACATACTCTACAGCTTAAGACTTTGCTAGGGCATCTTAAACATGTTTATTTGGGTAGCGATAGATATTTACCGGTGATTATTTATGCTAACCTTACTGCTAATCAAGATCAAAGTTTGTTAAGTGTATTGATACAACATAATAAAGCAATTGGTTGTACTATGGATGACTTGAAAGGAATTAGTCCTATGATCTGTATTCACAAGATTCTGCTTGAAGATTGCCACGGTAATTCAATAGAACCACAAAGAAGACTCAACCATGTTATGAAGAAAGTGGTTATGAAAGAAATTCTGAAATGGCTTGATGCTGGAGTGATTTACCCTATCTCAAATAGCTCATGGGTGAGCATTGTACAATGTGTTCTGAAGAAAGGAGGCACAACGATGGTTACTAATGAGGATAATGAGCTATTACCCACTCGCACTGTTACCAAATGAAGGATATGAATGAACTATCGAGAACACAACAAAGCTACAAATAATGACCATTTTCCTCTACCTTTCATCGACCAAATATTGGATCGATTAGCCGACAAAGTATTCTATTGATTTTTTGATGGGTACTCAAGGTACAATCAAATTTCCATCGCACCAGAGGACTAAGAAAACACTACATTTACTTGTCCCTATGGCACTTTTGCCTTTAGGAGGATGCCTTTTGGACTCTGTAATTCCCCAACAAGATTTCAATTATGTATGCAAGCCATATTTTTAGACATGGTTGAGGATTTCCTGGAGATATTCATGGATGACTTTTTTGTATCTGGAGTCGATTTTGAATGATGCCTTGGCAATTTAGAAAAAGTTCTCGGAAAGATGCGAGGAGGCTGATTTAGTCTTGAATTAGGAAAAATGTCACTTCATGGTGACTGAAGGCATTGTGTTAGGCCACAAAATTTCTCACAAGGGAATCGAGGTAGACAAGGCGAAGATTGAAGTGATTGAAAAGTTACCACCACCAACTTTGGTCAAGGGTATAAGAAGTTTTCTTGGACATGCGGGATTCTATAGAAGATTTATCAAAGACTTCTCTAAGATTTCTAAGCCCTTGTGCACATTGCTTCAACAAAATCAAACCTTTGTGTTTGACGAGTTATGCCTCGACACATTCACTGAGCTGAAACAACGATTGATCTCGATACCTATTGTAGTTCATCCCGATTGGACATCACCATTTGAGCTGATGTGTAATGCAAGTGATTATGCCGTATGAGCTGTTTTGGGGCAGCGCCGAGGTAAAATTTTTCATGTTATTTATTAGTGTAGTCGCACATTGAATGAAGAACAATTGAACTACACCACCACTGAGAAATAATTACTTGATGTGGTATTTTCTTTTGATAAATTTAGACTATACCTAATAGGCACTAAAGTTATTGTTCACACTGATCATTCGGCTATAAAATACTTAGTGAACAAAAAAGATGCAAATCCTAGACTTATTAGGTGGATCTTACTTTTGTAAGAATTCAACTTAGAGGTGGTAGATAGGAAAGGAACTGAAAATCAAGTTGCTGATCACTTATCTAGGCTAGAGTACAATTCTGAATGCCATGACACTGTAGATATTCAAGAGGAATTTCCTGATGAGAAACTTTTATATGCCACGGCAATTCCGTAGTATGCTGACCTTGTTAACTTTCTTGTTAGTGGAATATTGCCTTTTGATTTAGACAACCAGGCTAAAAAAAAAGTTCAAGCATGATGCAAAACACTATTTTTGGGATGAGCCATACTTGTTTAAGCATTGTGTCGATTAGCTCATTAGACGATGTGTCCCTAAAAAAGAACAACGTGACATTCTATACCATTGTCATTCAACCCATAGCGGACGCCATTTTGGTGGAGCAAGGACTGATGCTAAGGTCTTGCAATAAGGCTTTTATTGGCCAACTCTGTTTAGAGATGCTCAAGCATTTTACAAAGCTTGTGATCGATGCCAACAGACTGGAAACATCTCCAGACGTCATAAAATGCCACTGCAAAATATTTTGGAAATATAACTGTTTGATGTTCGGGGCATCAATTTCATGGGACCATTCCCATCTTCTGGAGGAAATCTATATATATTGCTTGTTGTGGATTATGTATCAAAATGAGCGTAAGCAATAGCAACATCAAGGAATGACTCTAAAATCATACTCAAGTTTTTGCACAAGTATATTTTTACTCGGTTTGGAGTACCTCGTGATATCATTAGTGATGAAAGAACTCACTTTGGTAACAAGTTGAATGCCAAGGCATTGATGAGATATGGAGTTTGACATAAGATTGCCACGACATATCATCCGTAGACGAATGACCAACCTGAGATATCAAATCGAGAGATCAAGCAGATTTTAGAGAAAGTTAGATGAAGCACTTTGGGAGTATAGAACAGCGTTCAAGACTCTTTTAGGAATGTCACCATTCAAGCTCGTATATGGGAAAGCTTGTCATCTCCCGGTTGAACTAGAACATAAGGCGTATTGGGCCATTAAGAGATTGAATTTTGATACTCAACTAGCTGGGGAGCAGAGGTTACTGGAACTTAATGAAATGGAAGAGTTTAGAGAACAAGCATATGAGAATGCTCGGATATACAAGTAGAAAAACAAGAAGTGACACGACCAAAAACTGATGCCACAACATTTTCATATGGGCCAACAAGTCTTTCTTTATAACTCCACACTCAAACTTTTTCCAGGGAAGCTCAAATCTCGATGGTCAGGACCATTTGAGGTACATTATGTCTATCCCATGGAGCTGTTGACATCAAGAATATAGATGGGACGATCTTCAAAGGCAATGGCCAATGTCTGAAAGCCTATAATGGAGTTCCACCACCACACAATAAGGCAGTTTTGCATCTGCATGATGCTGAAGAGTGCCCAGCAGAGAACCAAATTTTGATGCCACGACATTGAATTTGTAACTGTGCATAAATAAATAAAAAAAATTAAAATTTAATCTTTCATTTTATTTTATTTTATTTTGTAGATAATTTTTGATTTGATTTGTATGGACCACAGTGCTGTAAACCGTGCAATGAGCGGTTACCAAATGGAGAAAATGACAAGCAATTAATTGGGGGAAATATTCTTTTTGATTTGTTTCTTTTTCTTGATTTTATTTCTGATTTTTACTTTTCTCTCTCCACTATTTTGTCCCATTATCATCATTACTTTTGCAGGTTATTTTTACTTCCCCATACACCCATTAACCCCCATCCACTCATTTCTTTTAACCGTCCTATCACCAATTTATCTCTCATTTTTTACTTTTCATTTTTCTCTTTCATTTGTAGCTTTTTCTTTTTCTCTCTCATTTATTTATCTTCTTCCTTCATTTTCCCTATAGCCGAAAATCCTTCAAGCTTTCAAAGCTCTCAAAGTTTATTCTTTTTTCATTTTTCTTGCTTCACAAATATTGGAAAAAAATGGTGCGCACCAGACCAATCGCAACTGAAGCTTCTACTTTGCAGCAGTTCGAGAATGATGAAGCCAATACACTGTTTCAAAATTTCAAGAACAAAAAAATCTTCTTTGAGTTGGGTTTCTTTTTTACCGATGAAGTTGATGGTGGCTTTGGACCGGACGTGATGGACATTGTTACTCTGCACAAATGGAAGAAGTTTGCAAGGCATCCGGGTTCGGTGAATGCTTCACTGGTTAAGGAGTTTTACGCCAATATCTCCAAGCCAAACCAACACTCCATTTTTGTGAGAGGTAAACACATTCGGTTTACACTCTCTGCGGTTAATAGGTATTTTCATTTGCAAGATGTGGAGGACCAACATGCCAAGTTCAAAAATGATGCCGATAGCACGACTTATGATGAGATCTTGGAGGACTTGTGCTTCGCACCACATGGAATGGTCGCCAAGCCAGTCGATATTCAGTCAACTGTGAGCGTTTACAATCGCATGCCAAGTTATGGAACCATTTCCTTAAACACAAGCTCATGCCTACCTCACACAATGCGACGGTATCTGTTGAACTATGTTTCAATATAACAATTTAAGGCAAAATGGTTTTTGGACTTGAACTGAATTTAAAAAATGTATTTGGACTTAATTGAATTTATTCAAAATTTACAAAAATAATTCAAAGTTCTTTTAATTTAAAATTGAGCACAAAAATGTTTTATGAATAGTAATTTACTATTTGAACAGTAAATCATTGTTTGAACAGTATGTAATAGGGGAATAACTAGGGCTAAATTACTACTGTTATTGGGACTTGAAAATCCAAAATCTAAGGACCCTGCTCATGAGCACTCTGCAGGTACTAAACAATCAAATGCGAGGCAAATTGCTCTGCTGTGATGACTCTCTAATACTTTACATGATGACATTCATAATTTCTTTGGTTATGTGAAGCATAGAGATGATGTGGTGGAAACGATGTTCTAAGAGATCCTTCCCCACGTTCAACAGAATTTCCCAGGCTTTCCAGATGAAATTCTGCTTGCATTCAATGTTGAGGCATCTCTGCCAGAGCAAGATGAAGTAGATCCTCCAATTGTTGAACCGACTCCTGATCCGCACCGTTCCAAGACTCCCGAATCACCTGCTGCACCTGTTGAGGAAACACCCAGTCCCATTCCTGCACCCGATCCATCTCTTGCACCATTGTAGTGGCCGACACACTAAAACCTCGGCTGAACTCATCAATATAGCGCGTTATTACTCCAGTTCTTCAGAGTCCAACCCAGCACCACTACGTAAGAGCACCAGACGAGGAGCTTCCAGTAGCTCCAAGGCAACATCACCATGCAAATCATGAGGTACCTCACTTGCATTCATTTGCATTTAGTTTACATTTCATTGCATGGCATATAGTTTTTTTTAGTTTAGTTCTCTTTAAACATTGAGGATAATGCTTCGCTTAAGTTTAGGGGAGGTAGTGTTCTCGATAGAGCATATGCATGATAGCATTAACGTAGTATTATGCCATGACATCAGTAAATAGTAGAACAATTAGATAGAATGTTTTGAGGATACCCGATGATGATGAACTTGTTAGGCTAGAAATTGAATATAAATGACTATTGAGAATGATAGAACTCACTCTAGGGCTTGATGCTTTGTGAATTAATTTTACACGATTTGTATGTTCTCTATACTTAGGAAATTTAGGAAAATTTTATGAAGGAACTCTAGTTAGTTTTGGCATTGAAATTTAGTATTGTGCTTAAAAGATAAATAAAAAAATAACTCCCTTATATATAAGACTGTGAATAAATGCTTAGGCATAGCTGTAAAGGGTCACTCCTCTATGTCGTGGCATTGCCTGGAATTCTCTTTAATAAATGGCAGCCTCACGCATATGAGTGAATGAAAGTAGTCATGGGATGACTCTGCTTAACTAGCTCGGGGTGAAAGGTATGCTCCTTTTCACCTAGAGTGTGAGAGAGTAGGTGTGATGAGCTGACTCTCTTCGTAGCAATATTTGAAAAAAAAGTTCAGTAAAAAGGGAGTAAAATGTGCTTAATGAATGAGTAAATGCCTTGGCAAAAACTAGGGGACTTGATTAGAAATTTTCTAAATTTGCTAAGTATAGTTTGGATACAATCATGCACACACACTACTACAAAAGATCTTGACCTAGTGAAAATTACTTGAATTCTTGATATGTCTAGCATGTTAAAGCCTATTTTTCTGAGGGTTGAAATTCAATTTTTTCCTATTGTCCTATTGTTGAAAATTACCATGACATTATGCTTATGTAATTGCTATTCATTGCTTGAGGACAAGCAATAGCTTAAGTTTAGGGATGTGTTAACTTCCTAAAAAGGCTACTTTTAAGGCCTTTTTCACTTAAGTTATTGTTTGTTTAAAAGCCCATTTTAGTCATTTTAGGATCATGTAGTTGCATATAGTTGCATTTGTGGTGATATTGCTATTTTATCTCTTAAGGGTGTTGTATGAGAGAAAGGTGCAGTTGTTTGTAGGGATGATTATTTGGAAAGTAATGTCGTGGCATCACACGTTTCTGAAGCAGATTGAAATACCTTGGCATTTCTGGCACAGAAAATGACAAAAAGATATTTCTGTACGAGGACAGCTGGCTCTGTACGTGAAATGATGGTTGTAACCGCCTGCTAGGGGACCACTGCCACCTGGAGGATAAAGTTCACGCACAAGGTGTGATTCTAGGGGTATGAGGGGTATTTTGCACCCAACATCATCATCATTACCCTTAGATATTTTTATTATATATTACACCTCATAAGGGAGAGAGGGAGACACGCATATGGTAGAGAAGAGAGGTTTTTGAGCATAATTTTATTTTATTTTTCACCATTTTCCCTTCTTCTTCCTTGAGTGGTGTTCCTCCATTGATAAGCTCCAAGGAGTGGTGAACTAGGCCCGAGAGGAACTAGCGAGCTAAGGTGTTTCGTGGTGGTCGAGGAGACCTCCGGTGGCGCGCGTCGAAGGCTTCTTCTCACTTATCTTTGCTGCTATTTTTCTATTTATTTTTGGGTTATTGGAACGAATATTTTCATGGCTTGTTCTATGGATATTTTGAACCCCACATTGAACTAACCTTATTTGGTGAGGTTGTTTTAATGGCTATTTAAACTTTATTTTAATAGTAGATTTATGTTTATCTTGGGTATTTGCTTGCTTTGCTTATGAATGATTTATCATCTAGGCTTGTAAGAGGCATGAGAGTGTCCATTTATTAGATGAAGGTTAGGTGTTCGAGAGAAACCTAAGCTAAAAATACTTGTATTATTCGAGAGAAACACAAGACAAGATCCTCATAAGCAATGGGCTATAGTGTTTTCATAAGGCTTTGAACCAGCCTAGGAATACTATATCCTAATCCCTTAGTACTCGAGAGAGACTAAGATAGGATTTCAATGACTAAAAAGGGTATTTTTATCAATAGTGTAGGCTGCCACATCAGAGAGTGAGAGCAGATACCATGGCATTCCATTCTGTTAGGTTCATTTGACTTGAGATAGCGGGAGCACTTTTGGCAAACCCTGTCGAGCAAGTAAAGTTTAGATAGATTAAATCTACCTGAGAGATAAGTTTAGCATCCTTAAATCAATCCCTACCATTCATTCCAGTGGAAGCTTGTCGTGTAAGGATTATATACTTATCATTTATTTGTTATTTATTTACTGTTTTTACCATTTTTCATTGTCTTGACATTTCATCATCTTCAATACTAAACATCTTCTCTTGCCACTACATTTCCATTTGCTACACCATCAGACCATCAATCCATATCCACAACATACACATTTCCATTGCCGTGACATTGTATCTATACATAGATAAAGTAGTGCTCTGCTTTGGTTAGACTTTTGTAATTTCAACCAATCCCTATGGATACGATACTCACTCATTACTTTATTACTTGAGTGATTATGTATACTTGCACATTATTTACGTATAATTTTATAGTACTCACAACACGCAACAGTGTATTTCTGGAGTAGGATCAAGTGGTCCTTATTTTGTTGGGGTTCAATCTTATCATTTGTCATAGATTTACAACCTCAATTATTAAAAAGCTTTTAATTAAGATGATATTCAAGGAATTTCAAGATTAATTTTTTCTTATTGTTCATTTCCTAAGAATGAAGCATTTTATTTAAAATGTTCGATCGTCAAGTGACTTACAAACATTTAAATGCAGGAAAAAAACAAGTTCAAACAAGACAATATGCGAGTGCATCAAAAGTTCGTAGTGGATGCAATGGTTTTCCTTGGTTTGCATCAGAATGCCCCATCATTCATCGAATGTCCATGCCCTTGAATCGATTAAATTATGAACCTTGTGCTTCAATTCCCCACCATTCTCAATGATGTGCTTTGATCTTCAAATGGTGATAGCATCACGTCCATAGCTCTCAAACCTTTTTTGGTATGAATGGGTGACTTCAATTTACCTCAAAAGATTATGCGGGTTACTCCCAGGATCATTGATTAATGCACGTTGAGATGCAATGTACGATGTATAGATGCTAATATAAAGACGTAAAGATGCACATGCAAATGCAAAGATACAAAAATGAGAATACAAAATACAAAATGTAAATGCAACAAAGGAATTGATCCCCAAAGTAATTGTCATAAAACAACTTCCAAAGAACACACAATGTCTCAATACACCGCGGTAGATGAAAACTACAAATCACGTCATATTGCTCGACTTCTTCAATTTTGATCGAAAATACAAGGAAAAAATCTTCTTTTATCCTTGGCTTGATGAAAAATTCCAACGCTTTGACTTCTTTTCCAGAAATGCATTTGTTGAGCGACCATATGCGACTGACATCATCCACTGTCTCGTGTTAGCTATCATTGTTGCTTGATGACTTCAAACATATTATTTATTTTCGGCTAGTTGTATCAACATCGTCGTAGCACCCTTGAAAAGCTTATTTTATTGTATCATTTGAGCTTCATATATTACAGCTTGATGTACCTCTTCAACTATTTCTTGGAGCACCCTTTTGGACCCTTGATGCGTTTTTGTATTTCTATCCTACCTCTTCAAGTGACATTGTCGTATTGAAAGTCTTCTAATGCGACTATTAACTCGGGAATCAATATCTTCTATGGCATGACATATATGAAACATGTGTTAATTCCAAGGTAATTATCCTAGAACAACTTTCAAAGAACTCACAATGTCCCAACAAGTCAAAGCAAATAAAATATTCACCCCTTCGTGTGGCGTTATTGTTTCAAAAGCCTTCTAATTTTGATAAATAACTCGGGTATTAACAACATGTTTATGTATAAAATAAAGTAACATGACAAGGAAAATATGTTAGTAAAAATAATAATCAAAGAGAGGAAATGTATGTCAGTGAAATATGAAAAGATTAAATTCAACTGGTAAATGAACCATAAAATACAGTGAATAAAACACATAGAGGAAATTAAAACCCTAACCACATAATTTCTAGTTCACATGAATTTATTCAAAAATAATCTATTGAATAAATTAAATGAGGAAGGTTAGAGTTCATTTTTCCTTTGTGCACACTTATTTGGGTACCTATGGACAGAATTTCAGAATGGTCTTAGATCGAGTGGGTTTCTATAGTTTACTATATGCAAAGTTTTGGTTCTAGGAGTAAAGGTACTCAAATTGTCCTTGTCGATACCCCTTTAGGTGAGCCAGACCCTCCATCCTCACCCATTATAGGCTTAAGCGGATCGAGTTCAATTTAAGAGGGCACATTTCCCTATGCCTGACACGGAGAATAAATTCTATGGAAGATATAGGGCATATGAACCCCGTAAGCTACTTGCTAGGTCTGACACGAAAAATAAATTCTCACGAAGACGCCGCTTTCAATCCCACTTAAAAGGAAAATCTCGGGTATAGAGCTTATGTTATACAATGCACGTGTTGTGTGTGAGGAGAAATTATCAAACCTTTGACAAACAACCACAAAAAATGAACTAAAGTGAATCCAAGACTTTAATATATGCAAATCAATCAAATACACACATTAGTATACAAATATATACAATTAAATAACAATTGAAAGGAATCAAAGGAATTGTAAATTAAATAAAACCGAATTCTCAATTTCTAACTATAGAGACAATATATAATCGATTTAAGGCTTAACCCTCTAAGTCCCCAGCGGAGCCGCCAAGCTGTCGACACCATTTTTCGCCCAGGTGAGGGAAAACCTAGTACGACTTGGGGGTTTTTCTTTGAAAAGGTTTTGAAATGTTTTGGACTCACCATCGACCTTTTGGGTTAGGTAGTTCGAATACTCATAAACCGCCTTTTAAAAAAGTTTTTAAGATAACATCATTTTAAAAGATAAACCAGTCTACGTGTAACTAGAGATTCTTTCTTTTTTGGTAATAAAAAATAGGTTTGGGGATCAATTACGTGTGGCGAATGATAAGCACCCCACAATGCCCAAAATTGGTACCACATCGATTATAAATTGTCTCTAATAGCGGAAATCTAAGAATTCAAATACAAATTTAAGTTACAATCTCATTATTCCAAATTCAACCATACAATGTTTATTGAACGAAAAATTCTAAGGAAGAATAAAATTATTCCAAATATTTTCAATCGAAAAGAAAATAATCCCTAAAATAATTTAGGACGAATATTTCTCTTTCCAATTGAAATAAAAGGAATATAACAATTTCTCCCAAGAATTTGAGATTAAAATAATTTGATTTGACCAGATAAAAAACCAATTAATCCAAATTATATATGATTAGAAAAATAAGGAATGTTCTATTATTTAAAAGTATCGATACCAAATCTCTAATAAAAATTAGACGAAATATCTCAACAAGTTTAAATAAAGGAACATTTCCTTTTCTTTTCATTTTGGTTTAATTTATGCATATTCAATTTTTTTTAGGTTATTCTAGTAGGGTATTTATTTATTTTAAAATATCAAAATAGAACATCTAGTTACTTTAAGACGGTCCTTTCTTAATATTTTAAAAATAAATAAATACTACCTTTAATCCAATTATGAAATCAATTGAGTTATACTTATGAGGCTTTCATATATATTCGAAATATCTAGATCTATATGCACAAACAAATTTACATGAAAAAAACTAAAAATTAAAAATACTAATTAAGAACAAATAAATGGAAATTAAAGCAAAGATAAAAAAGTAAATGCTATTCAATGCTGGAAAAATTTGACTAAATTAACAAGTGCATACTTTAAAGTATAAATATCAAGTTAAACAAACAAACAAAGGAAAATAGATACTAAAATGATCATGACAAAAATTAAAATGCCAAAATATTAAAGCTTAAATAATAGAGGGATGTAAGTAAATTGCAATATATGAAAAGTATTCAAATGTAAATAAATGAAATTAAAGTTCTTAAAATCAAAACAACATAAAATGAAAAAAAAAATAAGTACAAGGACCTAATTGTATAAAATCTAATTACATTGACTAAAATGAAAAGAAAATAAAAGTTAGTAGTTAAATAAGAAATAAACAGTGACCAAGATGCAAAAATTAAAATAACAGTAGCTAAATCATAAACTACCAGTGACTAAAATAAATAAATTGCAAATATCATATCCAAATCTTAATAACATAAGAAGCAGAATTCAATCAATGGCTAAAATGAATAAACATAAAAAACAGTGACTAAATTCGAACATTAATAAAATCCATATGCATATTCGAAATAAATAACAAACTAAATGACCATAATACAAAAGAAGCTAAAATACGGGGAGCTTAAAGATGATTTTACCCTGATAGTTACCAAAATGTAAAACACGCTGAAACTGTGAGGACCTGAACTGTGATTTGACCCTAAAATAATTGAACAAAACAAAAAACACCTAGAAGTTGGGGACCTGGTGCGTGATTTACCCAAAAGTTTTTGTAATTTAAACCCCCATTTTATTTTCCAAAAACACGTGAAACCCAAAAAAAATCTTTATTTTTTCATTCATTTCTCTCAACTCTCTCCCCTTTCTCCTTTATACGACCGACGACCCTCGCCCCAAATCAAGCTTGACCACTGCCCAACGATGGCGTTCCACCTCCTTTCAACCCCGGTAAAGGTTGAACAAACCAAAAAAGCTTTCCTCTTCTTTTATTCTTCGACCAAAAACCCCCAACCCCCTAAAGATGTCGTAACTTGGTGAGGAGTAACCCCGACCACCACCATCAGTGGTCGGGTCCCATTCTAAACGCAAAAGAAACCCAAAAAAATGATTGAACCCTCCTTTAAAGTTTTCACTCACCGACGCTTCAACTCCCAACCTCAGCGACCTAAGCTATGGTGAGGGACTCCGAACGATGCAGGTAAAAGGCTCCCTCTCTCACCTTTATTTCTATTTGGAAAAAAACAAGGATGAAGAAAGTTATTGGAAAATGAAGAACCCAAAAGCAACCTTCTGTGTATTTTTTTACTCAAACTAATCTATTTTTTTATTTGATTCGTTGTTGGTCTTTACATCCCTCATTATTTTGGGTTTGATAGTCTGATTTACAATAATAAAAAACAAACCAAACCCCCTGACAATGTTAATTTTCTTCTTTGTGCAGCAGGGTATGGTGATCAGCTACAACCGGGGCATGGCAGGGCATGGTGGTTGGTGGCAGGAGCGTGGAGCTGGCAGGGCATGGGCAGTTGGTGCAGTGTATGACCCCTTTTTTTTTATTAATTTCTGTAAAAGAATTGGTGCTTACAGGAACCAATTAATAATATCCGAGGCCTCGATAGAAAATTTTGTATTCTCCAAAATTAATTCTGGTTAGGCCCAATACCCCATATAATTGATCCTCTTGGGGTATTAGGCCAAAAAAGGTTTTCAAATTAATCCGTTATCGTTAACCATAACCATTAACCAATCAAAATGTTATAGTTTATAGGTTATACCAAACCATTAAAGTTAAACAATTTCGGTTAACCGAACTACTAAAAATATTGAATAACGGTTATAGTTAATAAATTTTAATAAATGGTTAACCATCAGTTAATCGTTAATAAATTACAATCAATTAATTATATTTTATAGAGAATAGACTTAGAAATAAAATAAAAATAGTTTCTCATGTTTTTTAGTTATCATATTTATCTTATATAGGATCACATTAAATCAAATAGATGGAAGAAATACATGATTTTAAATTGCAAAATATAAACATGCACGTAAGATTTTAAACTGTAAAAAAATGAATATACCTCATAATATATATATAATACATTTATAAACAAATAAATAATATTTTTACAAAATCTATATGTTTCCATCATCGTAAATTTATGAAATTTTGAAAATGTGTTATGTTTGAAAAAATGTAATAGGTTAATCATAAGTTATCTTTTAACCGATTCGTTAATGACGGTTAGCTGTTAGTAGTTAACCATTTCTTAATGTTAGGTTATGATTAACAAAATTTATTATCCATTATAAGTTAACCGATCGTTTAAGCTAAACGGTACAATTAACCAATCATGAACACCCTTAGTTATAACCAATTTGAGTTCATCCACAACTTTACTTCCATTTTATTATTATAAAATTTGTTTGACACACATCTAATCTAAAATTTTGAATCCATTTAGAGTCTTATTTTTTCTTGAGATTCTAGTTTTGTAAGATATGCATGTGTTTTTAAAGGACTTGACTCAAGTTCTTAACGAGTCGAAATGAGTTACTTGATAAAGACTCAAAAAGTTTATGAGTAATTCTAATTAAAACTTTAACTTTAAAAAATTAAATTATTAATAAAATTAATATTCAAATATTGTTTTTTTTCCAGAAAATATAATATAAGGTTATCATATACTTAAGGTTTATGTTTGAATTTGAGTTTGAGCTTGAATCGAACTTGAGTTTGAGATTGTTTCAAGTTTAAGTTTTTTTGAATTCAAGTCTAAGTTTTTTGAATTCAAGTCGAGTTTCAATTTTTTATTTTAAATCGATATTGAAAATTTTAAACACACGAACTTCTAAATCGAGTCAAGCTTCAATTTTTTATTTCAAGTTTTAGTCGAGTTTGACAAATTTAAGTATGTAAAATTTAGAATCGAATCAAGCTCAACTTTAAACTTTTGGGTAAACTACTCGGGTGACCAATCAACTATGGTAAAAAATAATTTTGACCACCGATTTTTCGATTTGATCAATCAGACCACCCAACTATTTAAATGCTTCAATCAAGCCACCCGCTGTTAACATTTAACGAAGGTGATGATGTGGCAGTTAAAATATTTTGGTATAATTACACAATCGATACCTATTATTTATATATCCATTCAATTTGGTCCTATTTTTAATAAATTAAAATAAATTTAACCCTCGAATCAGGAGACGCCATGACACGTGTCATCGTTCAATTGGTGGACTAAATTTATATTAATTTTCTTAATTTAATATATTTATTTTCCTCCAATAAGAGTGCAATACCCAAAAATTTGGCATGTGGCCACATGTAAATTTGAAAGTTTGGTGGCCAAAGTAGAAATTTGGTAAAGTTCAAGGACCATAATGGTAATTTTCCCAAAAAGAATTTTTATTTCATAAATGAATAGTTCATATTGAAGAATAATGTTTTTATGAAATTCAGATTTTGATCCGGAGTTTGTGTAAAAAGCTATGAAGCGATAAAATTCGGTAAAATATTCAGATAACCGGATTGAACCGAAAGTTTACAAAAACTTGAAAGATGATATTATGGGGTTATAAATATTATATTAATATTTTTAATCAGTGGAATTTAATATGGGTCAGTGTAATTAAGTTGATTTTTCATGTTAAAGTGAATAAATTGGAAGGGAAAGGATGGAAATTAATAACTATTATTTTTATATTTATATGATGATATAATAAAGGTAATAAAAGCATGGCAAGGAGGTAAATATCAAGATTCATTAAGGGTAAAAATGATTTTTGGACTAAAATGAATTTTAAATTCATTTTAAATTAGTTTTAAGCCATGTGTAGTAGATTTTTTTGGAGAAAATTCAAGAAAACTTCTTCTTCCTCCTTGTGGTGTCGTAAACTCTATAGCAAAGGTAAGGGAGTTTTCAATTTGATTTTTAAGCCATTTTAGTTGATTTTTGGACTAAATTGTGAAATAGAAAAGTAACATATATTAAATTCTCTTTCATTTGGTGTTAATATTTCATTGTTTCCTTATTTGAAATGTTGAATTGATGATTATGGTGGATGAAGGGGAAGTTAGAATTCATTGAAATAAGATTAGATTATGATGTTAGGAGTGTTGTAGAATCATTTCTAAGCTTATAGGATGATTGAAAACACTCGGAATTCTTTATATAAGATTCGGCTACCTTGGATATTCATGAAGAAATGTTGAATTTGGATTGAATTTGATATGAAAATGATGTAGAAATGATGTTAGGAGCTTGAAATTATGTTTGAATCAAAGTGAAAATTTTGCTAAAACCCTATATATACATTCGACCATGATGAAGTTTATTGGGGAAAAATATAAAAAAAATTATAAGTGTTAGAGTGGATATGAGAATGATTCTACACGCTTTGGAATATGTTTTGGACCATTTTGAAATTTTGTTAGGTTGTAAGGACCTTTTCACAAATTTAGGGAAATTGAAAGATTGAAATACAATTGCCTGAAAGTTGAGGTAATATGTTAAAAAATTAATACTAGAATGATGGAATATGGAATTGGATTGATTTGGAAGGTTGTTAAAGTTTAGGGACTAAAATGCTCAGTGCATGAAAGTTAAGCTTGAAATGGAAATTAGTATAAGTGTGACGTACTAATTTGAAAGTATTGAAAAATTGTTGAATATGGTGATTGATAAGGAATTAAAGTGAATATCAAAGGACTACTATGAATGTTTTTGAAATGTTGGGTTAGATTTAAAGAAAAGTTTATTGGTTATTAAATATGAAATGTTGAAAAGTTAAGTGAATTATTGTGATGAATGATTAATTGAGGAACTTGAAAGGTTAATTTGAAGGAGTTAAAGTTAACTTTGATTGGGTGAAAGAAATTTGCATCGAATAAGTATTGATTTCATTTTTAGAATTGTTATACGAATATGAGCTTATTACGTTAGTTAAAGTACTAATATAAATTTGAAAATTTATATGTAGGTAGTGATTGAAATTGAGACCAAAGCGAATTGAAAGGAAATGACAAAGTTCGAGAGTGAAAGCGATAATAACATTAAGGTACACAAGTGAGACATCAAGTGAGGGCATCTTATTTTATATATGATACGAGAATGGCTTGCGGCTTGCGATAAGCCAACCTCGAATGTTTTTGAATGAAAATGATTTAAATTATTTTATGATATATTTTTATATTGATTTATTTATTAAATGATTTTGGGTATGAATTACACAATACACTTTTATATGGTATTTTATTGCACAATATAATGTTTTTGAATGAAAATGATTTAAATTATTTTATGATATATTTTTATATTGATTTATTTATTAAATGATTTTGGGTATGAATTACACAATACACTTTTATATGGTATTTTATTGCACAATATAAGAATGTTTTAGGTATGAACTGTCCAATATAGAATTTAGTGATGATACATTGATATTTCTCATATGAATGATTTTATATGTGAAATGTCTTGAGAATCAATTAATTATTTACTAAAACTTTTGACATACTATTAGAGTTTATTTTATTACTCGAATCTAATTTTTTTTAAGTCAAATCGAATTTATAAAATTATGAGTCAAATTAATTCAAATCAAGTTTTTTGGATTGAATCGAGTCAAAACGATCAAATTTTTAGTCATTTTACTCACCCCTAACTGCTATTATAATGATGAAATATATGTTTTGATGCAACATCCAAGGCGGTAAAAAGAGAGAGAAATGAGAATCTGGTTCAATGCTCTGTTTGCAAGTCAATGAATGGACTAAATGAAATCCCAGGATTGACCATAATTAACACTTCTCTTAATGACAACAATGGTGAAATACTAACCCCAGTTGATTAGCAGGTTTCATTAAAAATATTAAAATTACAGTTCTCTTCCTTCGAATTATTGTCTACCTTTCTTTCCTACATGCCCAGTCTTCCGCTTGTGACGACTGAAATCCGACACGAAACGAAATGTCTGACCGCAGCCTTCCTCGGCGCATAGGTAAGGACGAGCACCTGTGTGAACCCTAATATGTTCGGTTCGAGCCCATGCCCACTTGAATGACATCTTGCAGCCCTTCCATGGGCATTTAAGAGGCCGATCATCTAGATGAACTCGACGATGCTGAACCAGATATTTGTGTGAGAAGAACTTCTTCCCACACCCTTTGACAGGACAATTGTTTCTTTTGTGCATGAGCATCGCTTGTTTTGAGCCGAAACTCATCGAGCAGCCTTCGATGTCGCACTGGTATTCCGCTTCTTCATTTCTTACTTTTGCAGCGTTGTGACCTGCTTCGTTTTTCGAATTCAAAGCATTCTTCAATTTCTTCTTACTGGATTGCTTCTCTTTCGGTTTTGTTCCCGGCTCTCTCAGAGGCTTTCGGTTTCTTTTCCTTAAGCGTGTGTTTGGTCCACCTTCAGTCTCGTCTTCATCAGATGAATTGCACTGTCTAGCACTTCGCTTAATTCTGGTGTTCCAAGTACGAGGAGTCTCTTGTTTCACTTGCTGAGAGACTACTTGTTTTGTTGACAGACCTTTCGCTCGTTTCACATTCCTAGAGGTTTCTTGTTTTACTTTTCGTGGCGTTGGGGCTTTCCTCTTTCCGCTTCTAAGACTCTTTTTTGATTGATGAGAAGTACCATACAATGAATCATCTGAAACTGCATCTTCCATCTCAAGAATCTTGGTTTGATTACTTCTCGGGGTCCTCCGAGGCTGCCGAAGAGGACTGTTATCTGTAGAATCTGATGAAACTGCATCTTCCCTCTCAATAAACTCAGTTAGCTGATTTCTACGAACCCTCCTATCACTAAATTTGGCTGCTTTGCTACTAAGAACCCTCCGATGCTTCTGTTTAGGACTATTCTCGACGGAATCATCTGAAAACTCATCATCTCTTTCCATGCACTTCATTTGCTTGCCTCTCAGAATCCCCCTAAGCAGATTCTGAGAGTCACCATCCGAATCTTCGTCTGACATTGCATCATCGCTCTCGAGAAGCTTTCTTTGTTTGTCTTTACGCATTATTTTTGAGACTGTGGCATTCCTCTTGGCTGACTTCATTTGCTTGCCTCTTGGGATCCTCCGACGCTGCAAATGAGAAATTTCTTCTTGTTCATCATTGTACACAACCGTTTCTCCGTCTGAAAATTTGGCCAGCCAGCTTCTAGGAACTCTCTTACGCTGCTTAAGAGAACTTTCAACGAGTGAGTCTCCAGAAACTTCATCTTCTTCAATAGAGTTGCAATGCTTGCCTCTGAGATTGCACTGTTGATGCTGATGGGTAGAATCCTCTTTTTCATCCTCCGATTCCGCATCATCTCTTTCAATAAAATTTGCCGCTTTTATCCTCGAGGGATTCCAGTGCTGCAGTAGAGAATCATCCTCAAGCAGATCACATGAAATTGCCTCTTCTTTCTCAACCAGTCTACGGTTCTTGCCTCTAAAAATTACCCGTTGCTGCCTAAGAGAACCTGCATCCAACGAATCATCCGAAACAGCACCCTGCAGCTCAAAGCATTTCACTTTCTTGTTAGCTGCGATCTCCGCCCTCTTTTTTCCCTTCCTATTAACCACCTTTGCTGTTTCGGCTTTCCGAACGTTTTCCGGTTTCCTCTCAACATTTTCATCCGAAGTCGCCCAAGCATGGAAGTTTTGTTCTTGCTCTAGTTCCTCGGGATCCTTTTGTGCTAAAAATGGATGAACCTGATTCGACATCCAGACTTTACCACACCATTTTCCAGCCACTACTTTTCTCGTCCTGCTGGTCCTCCTACCGTACACATTCAACTTTGTTGGTGAGGTAGCAGGAGAATTACGGCCAAACACAGAGTATATAACACAATTGTATGGCATCTGTTTACTGTATAATGTAGAGCGGCTAAGATTGGCACTGTAAAATAGGTTTATACCAAGCTTTACGGCCCAGTCCCCATTCCCAGGTATAGCATCCTCACTATCAAGAGCTGACTGGATCTGTTCTTCGTCATTCTTAGTAGCATCCGCATATAAGATGTCATTCCAGAGATGATCAATTCCAAGTTCTTTAGCCACCAACTTCGCTTCTGCTTCTATTTTGGGATACTCTGCAATGTTTCATACATAATAATTGTAATCGATGTGAAAGAAAAGAATCTAAAACAGTTAATTGCTAAAAATGTTTATTTGGTTTCTGAAAGATGCAAATCATGCACATAATAATAACCAGTAACAGGAGACTTTCCCCAGGCCCGAAACGAAGTTGTTGAAATTCGAAGAAACAAGAGGGACAAGTTGCCTGGTGCATGGTGCCTCACGTTGATTATAAAATAGAGGTGAACCTTCCACAATTCTCTTCCATGTGTATCAATAATCTCGACATAAAAGTGTGGAAAGGTTAAATAGAGGACTTCGTATTTATCACTACCTACTCGACATATTTACTCGCATGCAGTGACAAAAAAAAAAAGTGTTGCACATGATATAGAAACATAAGGAAATGCAGATTAATTCACAAAATGTAGTATCTCCTGATTTCTTTTTGTTTTCTCCCTTTTGGGGAAGGGTGAGGAAGCGGAGTGTAAGCGGATGTCAAAATATCGATTTGCTTATATCGTATGCCAAAATGTACCTGGATGACAAAGGAGAAATACATGCACTCCGCCGATTTGACGAAGCTGCTGTTCAACTTCTACAGCATGCTCGAGACAGAAGACATGCATTTGAGGAGAATCTTCATCTGATCTTCGAACAAATGGAATATCGGCATTCTCCATCGGTACAGCCTTTCTAAACCTCATTTTCTCCGCGCTGTGAGTGGCTGGAGACGGACTTGGATTAGCATGCGACGCTGTGCTTTGATCTCTAAACTTATCCTCCAAACCATTGGATCTTCTTGAAATAAATTTATCGGTTTTAAACTCGACAGAAGGGTCAAATGTTTGAGTGCTCTGATTCATGATGTCAACTCTTCCAGATCCAAATTTGGAAAAGCAATGACCAACATGGAGAGGAGCTTCCTCCTCAGAATCAGCTGTTGGTAATGAGGGATTGCGGCTCTTATTCGCATCAGGAGATAAAGCAGAATCATTACGCTGAATTTTACTTTCTGGGGACACATTTGCAGAGTTTATCTTTGTCGCGTCACGAAAGATGGTAAAATTTGGTTCAGCATGATCTATTTCAGAATCAGATGAATCTCCATATGTAGAAGCTAATAGACCAAGAGCAGAAGTCTCTCCCTGTTTTACAGTATCTTCCATCCCTTGGTTTCTCCAATCTCCCACCCGATACTTGGAGTCAACAGACTGAACAGAGACATCATAAAAAGAATTCGGAGCACGCTTATTCATTTTATCTGTAATGGAAAGGGGAAAAAAGATCATGTTTTTGGCAAACCTGCAGCAAAGGTAGCAGAAAGTTCTTGAATAAAATATGAATTCCAAAGCTCAGATAAGCATGCTGATCAGTATACAAGCATATGGTCAATCCAGATATCATGCAGCATACATAATTTAACTTGAAACAAGGAAACTATTGCATCCTATTCAAATGCAAGTAAACGAGCAACCAAATGACTCAGTCGCCCAAGTCCATTGCCATAAGACTAAACATAAAACCGAGGCATAAATTCCCATTACCTTATTTATCATATCTCTATTACAATTTGGATATAATATCTCGTAGGAAGCCAATGAAATTCAGCCAAATGCCAAGCTAGTCTACATACAATCATTCATCAGACTGCTAATATGCATCATAAAGACAAAGCTATCGTCCCATAAGCACTAGGAATACGTAAACAGAAATGGAGAACATATATTTACTTTGATTAGCATGTAATCATATGAAGGTCAGAGAATAAAAGAAAGTTTCCACAAATAACATACTTGTACAAGGATTTTGCTCGGAAGTGATTGCATCAGCATGGGCAGCATCAAACCCATCGTGATTTACTTTAGAACCAACAGTCCAATCATTAAAAAAGCTACAGTCAGCTGACATGAGGTATCTAATCGCTTGGTCTGTTGGCTGAAGAACGGCAACACAGGCAAAGCACAATATTCCACATGTGACGCATGAAAACAGCCTCTGATCTGGCAACGCATCATCTTGAATGGCACCGTCTTTTTCCATGACCGTGTTCAAGGTCTTTGAGGGCAGTCTATATGAATAGTCATTTCCACTAAAAGAAGAATCCCGGTAACCTTCATATATCGATTCAAGTTTTCCTTTCACTGAATAGAAACCTTTTATTCCATTGATTTCTTCTTTCCAACCTAGCGTATTCGCATTGGAGCCTACATCTTTGGATGATTTGACTATTTCCTTGTAGTTGCATAAACCAAGTGACATCCTCGGGTTTATTCTTAATTGGGATGCAACTCGTGAATCTGAACAAAGAGAAATGTCAGAAGAGCTTTTGGGAAGTGGTACCACTGCAGATCCTTTTCCAAGAATATGTAGTAGTTTATTGTTCTGTATTAAATCCTGCACAAATAATTCTTTAACCAAGTTTTCTCCTTCAGTTTTTTTCTTATCCTTTAGTCGAGAACTCTTTGGTTTAGCACTGATGCTCATAGATATCCTGCAAGGAGAAACCTAAAAAGAATGAGGAAAAGGTGCATAATAAAAGTTATCACTCTCAATTTATTGCAGGTCAGTATTCTACAAGCAACTTTCGGTACAAATTTTGAAATTGCTAATAGATATTCACAGATTTCTTTCCCAATGTCTGAAACTTAACTCCAACAACAAGAAATAAAACTAAAATGAGTATGTTTCTTAGACTCCCCAATATTTTAATATTAAGTTATTCGAACTAGGGTGTGAATGTCGAATATGGGTATGTATCTAACACAGGTATGGTTAGATTTTTCTAAGTTTTTCCATGTATTGGGAGGATATCATATCTCTATATACATGAGTCGGGCACAGGTGTTGGATGCAGGTACTTCAAAAAAAAAAAAAATCCAGGCATAGTGGCCAATGTTGACCACATATACGAACATAGTGGCCAGATAGCAGCGTCAGCGTATTGCTATGAAAAACTAGCATATTCACGACTTAGAGCAACAAAGTAGCAGGATTTTAAAAAATAAAATTAATAACACAGAGTTCCAATCATAACCAAGAGCAAGAGAAGATCAACTAGCCGGTTTCCATATGCATATTAACATGAGTTGCAATAATGTTTAAAGTAAAAGCATCAGAGTTTCAGCTATATTAGATTGAGAAGGCAGAATGCATCAAGAAATGAAGAAACCCAAGCATCAGATAAATCATACTGCATTTACAATAGAAACAAGTCACATACCTAGAACATAATTCAAGTGCGAGATCATAAAGCAACTGGAAATGAGAGACCATTGGAGGGTAATTGATTGAAGCCCTTCGAATCGCAGCATACGTGGCCACTCTCAACCATTCTGGAGTTGCAATATTAGCCGCCTCTCCAAAGTTAAATCCTAACCCAAAAAACATATAAAGGAAATTAGCTCCCTCCTAAAATTGCAACTATAGAAATTCGAAAGATTCTCACCATGACTGAACCCTGAATGATAGGCTCTCGGGAAAGTGACAACAAACTCCCCAGCATTTTGCACTAACCTGATTTCAGAATACCGTTAATGATAGAAAGTTATAGAGAACCATCCTCACCAAGACGTTATGAGAATAGATTCCAGTTTCAAGTATTTCATGGGAACTTCTAAATATATCATCTTTTCTAAGATAAGGGGAAAAGGATTGGGCGCAAATTTAATTTAAAAGAACAAAAACAGAATTCAAATACTTATAGAATGAGATGAAAACAAAACACAAGCCAAAAGATGTGCAGTGTAAGGATCGCAAGTAGTAATTTAGGATTTGAATTGAATCTAAGATTACTTGATAGTGCAAAAGAATATGAGGTAACTTTACCTGCAGCATGGTATCCCGGCTTGAACAAATACTTCAGGAGACATCACTGTGGTCTTCTCACCAAGAGTAGAAAAAGTAACTAACACATGAAAAATAGAAAGTGACATTTGCTCAGTTGGCATATTTGCGAAAAGATACAATATCAGTACCACAAGCGAAGAAACAGAGGAAACACAATTAATTCACCAAACCGACCAAGAGGATTGAACTCCCCTCCATTGAAACACCAGCTAAAAGATAATAAAACCCACTTAAAAAAGCTCCATTGATTGACATTGTTGAAGGAGGAGTCAAATTCGATCATCCAGTTTATTGAATTATTTCTTCGATTTCTCAAACTGGTCAATCTCACCAATGATATCCTATATGGGATACTACTTACATATGCATAGTCCACACAAAGTATTTGTTTCACATGTAGCTAGCAAAGAAACAGAGGAAAAAGAGTTAATAGCACTAAACTCAACAAGAGGATTGAATCCCCTTCATTGACACACAATGAAACTGATAACTAAAACCACTTCAAAACCTCCATTGACACTGTTTGACAAGAAGTCAAATTCGAGCATAGCCTTTTAAGTTAATTCCTTCTTCGTTCAAACTAGTCAATCACACTGATGTTATCCTATAAAGGCTACTGCTTACATATGCAGAGTCAGCAGAACACAAAGTATTTCACACGTAGCTAGCGAAGAAACAGAGGAGAGAGCATTAATTAATAGTTCACTGAACTCACTAAGAGGGTTGAATCACCTCCATTGACACACAAAAGCTCTGTTGACCCATTCAACAAGAAGTCAAATTCGAGCACCTAATATATTAAGTCAATTCCTCATTTTTCTCAGACTAGTTGATCACACCATTGTTATCCTATATGGGCTACTACTTATATATATGCAGAGACAGCTATGAAACAGAGGAAACATGATCAATAGTTCATTAAAACTCACCAAGAGGATTGAACTCCCCTCCATAGCCCTCAACCCTGACGACCTCCTCGAAAGCGACCGCGGCTTCCCTCGGAACACCATACCAAGTCTTCCCAGCGCCCATGTGCAAATAATTCAAGCTATGCAAGTCATGATCCTCAACATGCCAAGCGAACCAACTGAACAGCATTGCGAGGTAGACCATAGGGGAAGTAACCCCGGGAATCTCCTCCTTCATGAACCTTAACAACGATCCCTTTGCCCTCGAAACAGCTCTCATATTCCAAGGCGTTTCCCCCACTGTAACCCCTTCCCCTGCTTCTCTCATATTCAACGGCACAAAAGCCGAACCAGGAATGTCGTTAGCATACTCAACCATGGCGGGTTTATCAACCGTTGCTTTCCAAAAAAGGGTTTCGACTTCTAGAGCAGAAAGGGTGCCCTTTTTGCTGTGTTTCTTCAAGTAACTCCTCTCGAAACTCTTGGCTTTGGCTTCGAATTCTTGGAACGTGTAGTACTCCCCACTCTGCCACACGGATTTCTGAACAGGACGGGGCTTTCTGGGGCAGAACCCGATCTGCTGCTGGCAGGTAGTGAATGTGGCTACTGGTTTCGAATCGGGGCTTGCATTAGCTGCGGCACGAGCCAAAAGGGAACAATTGAGGTTCCTTATTGCAGTCTTTTTAGGATCGGGTGGCACTGGGGGTATGATTTTGCAGATTCCATACTGGGAAGCCTCCTTTTCGATCTTGAAAATGTATGCAATTGGATCTTGAAACTCTGCAAAAGAAGGCATATACTCCGGAGCTAAAGGCATGGATTTCAGCCATGAAAACACCTCTTGACTTTGCTCTGATGAATGAGCCATGGAAATGAAGAGTAGTGAATCTCTGTGTGGGTATGGTTTGGGTAATCATTGACAAAAGTTCATATTACGAAGGCTCACTAGAAAAAAAAAACGAAACAAAACAAAAAGGCTTTCAGATTCTCTCTAAGCTTCCATTTTCTCTCTTTTTTTTTAGTCTGAGAAAAATGGGTTTTCTTTTCTATTTTTCCTCTGTTTTTCCCCCTTTTTTAATGAAGAACAGAGGAAGGGGCAGAGAGGCAAGCAAGGGCAACTGGATGGGATATGACGTGAGGATTTATTCTGGGTTTGGACTTGAGGACTAAAAGTTAAGAAAATGACAGCCATTTTCTTTCATTTACCTTCCGGCCACCATCTCTTTCAAGGTGTATTTGGTTAGGAGAATATGAGATTCTCATGGGAATAGAATTTATATTTTTCGTTTGGTTGGTCGAGAATATCATTTCCGATAATCTTAAATTACCAATAGTAAATTTTTTTAGGTATATTACCCGAAATATCATTATCTCTTTTTCCTTAAGTATTGTTGGATTACTAGCGTTTTAGACTAAAATGCCCTTAATTTTTTTCTTTTAAAAATATTCTTATTATGTCATTAAATAATAAAAATTTTACGAAAGTTAAATTACAAATTTATCTTTAAAATATTTTAGATTTACAAAAAAAAATCTATTATTAAAATTTTATATAAAGTTAATGGTTTAAAATAAAATTTTACCATTTCATTAAACATTTTTATATTTTCAATTTTGTAAAAAAAATTATATAAATTTTATAAATTTAATTTTTTTAAAGAAAATATATAAATATTTTTCAACTTGTTAAAAAAACAAATATATATAATAAGGATAACTTGGTCAAATATACATTCCAATAATCTTTTATTCTTTTAACCAAACACGGTAACCTTACATTCCTGCTAAATCAACCAAAACACAAAATACAACATTCCCAGTAATCCTATTCCATGATAATCTTTTATTTTCACTGATAATCTTACATTCCGTGAACCAAAAACACCCTCATTATTTATTATCATTTGGGTAAATACAAGTCGAAAAATGACATTCAACTGGTATAAAAAATATACACTATTAAATTTTAATTCTGTGTTTATTTATTTTGCTAGATTTTTTTAATGGAAAGAGGAAAGCAGTAAGTTTAGACACAGCTGCCGTGGCAGTTATCTTCAAAAAGAAAAAAAAAACTGGATAAATAATTGGGGGAGGACTGTGGAAGAGCTGGAGATGAGAGTCCCCATGCCAGGCGAGTCATTCCATCAGCTATCTTGTTACATTCCCTCGGAACATGAACCAGACGAACCCGCCATTGTCGTGTGAGCAACGCAACAATACGATGGTGTAGCGAGGAGCGGTGACACTCTCCCAGACCAGTGAGAAGATGAAAAATCAGTTTATTATCTAATTCAACGATTACCGAGCGGAAGTCGGGATCCCAGGCCAACAACAAACTCTAAAAAACACCCCATACTTCCGATTCAAAAGCCAAACATCACCCGATGAGTTTAGCAAACCCCGATATCCATGCTCCTTCACTATCCCTTAGCACACCACTACAGGTTGCCGAACCAGAATTGGGGTTATGTTCTCCATTAGAATTAACCTTCATCCAGCCGGGGAGAGGAGGCTGCCAAGCAACATTGCGATTCAGCGGGGCAGAATCACCCTGAAACAGAGATCAGATCGCCAGTGAATGGACGGCTTTAGACTGGAGACAGAAACTCTGAGCCAGAATCGATTCAGTCGCACAAAAGGTTCAATCAAAAATCACACTTCCTATGGATCCACAAACACCAAACGATTGAACCAAAGAGCAAATCCCAATCAGTAGAAACAATCGAAAAATGAGCAGGTTGTGTAATGTTTTCCTCCACCCAACTATGGATGTCCATGCTTAAAAACGTATCAATAAGTTTAGGTTTAACTAACGCCCTCCAGGTATCCCGAGCAATAATGCATTCACACAAAATGTGTGAGGAAGACTCCGCTAGCTCCGCAAATAGAGCATCTAGGATCATTGAACATATGACGACGAACCCGCTCCTCATTTGATAGCAGACGTCCTTGACAAAAAAGCCAAAGGAGAATACGAACACGGGGAGACCTCAAAACTTATTCACAACCTTCCAAAGCTTGCCACCTTCGTTATCAAGCTGACCCACGCGCCGCACATATACGCTTTTAGTGGTAAACCGGTGTTGTACATCCCACCTCCACTCGGGTAATCAACAACTTCATTCGCAGTGGGGGGCGGTATTGCTGCAATAGAGAGAAGAGCCTGCTGTGGAAGTAAACTATTCAATAAACCCCAGTTCCAATCATCCGAGGGGAGCACCATATCTTTAAGCTTGGCACCTGAATACACTAACCCCTTATGTGAGGAACATATCGCATCAAGGGGACCCGTATCAGACATCCAACAGTCTTGCCAGAAGTCAATCGCCTCACTGTTACCAACATGCCAGACTAAGCCCTCACGGACCTCGTCCCAAACTGCCTGGATTCCCTGCCAAAGCCTAGAACAACCACGCCGAACGACGGTAGAAGAGACTAAATCTTGGACTTTATATTTACTCTAAAGAACCCAAGCCCACAGTTGATGACACTGAGAAATCAAGCGAAATCCAATCTTTATAAGAAACACTTCATTCTGAATATGGATTCGCTTGACACCTAATCCCCCAAAATCACTTGGTTTACACACCTCTGACCATCGAATGAGATGCACTCTTCGATCCTCACCCGAGTCTCCCCATATAAACCACAGATGATAGCCTCAATTTCATTACGTATGTTTCGATTGATAGCACGATTGCATTGTATACGACGGAAGGGCAGATAGGACTGATTTTGCCAGAACAATCCGTCCCACCAAGGATAGAGACTTTTCCTGCCAACCCCCAAATGATCACGCACTTTTTGAACAATATATTGATAAGTGTTCTAAGTCACTCTATTATGGAGTAAAGGAACACCCGAATATTTACCCATATCATCCACTCGCGTAAATTGAAACCCCGCACTAATGTCATCCTGCAAACATACATCCACATTACGCGAAAAATAAATGTTCATTTTGTTAATACTCACTTTGTGGCCAGAGCTTTCACAAAAATCACCTCGCACCCTCTGGATAACATCAAGCTTATCTAAAGAGGCTTCAAAAAACAACACCAGATCATCGACAAAGAATATATGTGAAAGGGGATGACCATTACGTGCTAGCTTAACCGACTTCCAGTGACCTTCCCTAACAGCACGTTGAATTCCATGAGCAACGCCATCCATGCAAAGGACAAACAAATAAGGTGAGAGTGGATCTCCTTGCTGAATACCACGAGACAATTTGAACACATCAGTCATAGAGCCATTCCAAATAACCTGCGACGAAGCAGTAGACACACAATACATTATTAAAAGCCGCAAAGCTTCCTGACAATTAATTTCTCTAAGAGTGTCATCAATAAAAGCCCATTCAAGTCGATAATAGGCCTTTTCAAGATCTATCTTGATCGTCATTCAGCCTACACGACCCTGCTTCCTCTTCATTGAGTGAATAACCTCTTGCGCAATTATTATATTATCCGAAATACTCCTCCCGGAACAAAAATCGTTTGGATTTCAGAGACCCATTTTGGGAGAAATGACTTCAATCGATTGACAATTGTCTTCGTGATAATTTTTTAAGGAACTGTGCATAAACTTATAGGTCGAAAATGAGCAAAACTTTCAGGAGAAGAAGTCTATAAATTAACCCCGGATGAAACTCTCTCGAACTAATCTGCAGACATCACGACTACTGTTTCCCAATTACGCTGGAAGAACAAAGAATGAAAATCATCCACCTCCGATGCCTTAGTTGAATGCATCTCCATAACTAATTTCTTAATCTCTTCATCAGATATCATATAAGCGAGAGAACATAATTCAGAATCAGTGTATTGAAAGAAATTACCTCGGATATTATGCAAATAACCCCCGGAGCTCTCACTCGAAAAAAGATTCCTGAAATAGGTTACCACATGGTTCTTGAGAATTTGCTGATCAAAACACCAATTACCAGAACCGTCTTTCAAAGCCTGAACAGAGTTGTGCTTTCGACGACTTTTAATCCGAGCATGGATTTTTGAAAACAGATACACTCTTCAATGTGAAGCACATTTTCCGATTCCTACTTCAATTGAGATTTCAAATTCAAAAGGAACGGAGATTGGCAAACATCAAGGGCTTTTGCAATACCACGTAACCAAGCAAACAACCGACGTTGTCTCTTACTAATTTCTCTAAGATTCAAAGAGTTCTAATCAAGGAGCTTCGATTGAAGGGCAACGAGGTTCGACATAACGTTAAGCTCATGGTTCTAACCATCCCGAATTAGTTCTTGAATCTCCCGATTCTCTTGTCAAAAGGGCTGAAAATAGAATAGGAATGAAGATGAAGAAGCTCGAGGTTCCAAAATTCGTAACAATATAGGGCAGTGGTCAGACCCCAACCTATCCAGATAAAACACCTCGAAGAAAATGGTCATATTATTCCAAGTAGAATTCACAAGACATCGATCAAGGTACTGGTGAAGATTACCATGGGCCCATGTAAAAGGAGAACCATGATAGTTCATATAGAGGAGAGCATTGTTAAAACTAAAATTATTGGAACTTCTGCTAATCCCAGAACGTCCTGGAATCCATGCTAGGGTTCAAATCACCCAACGAATTCCATAAAAACTTTCGAACTATAATGCAAGGATGTCCATAAACCGCTGTCAAAAGGAACGATCGTTGGAAATCTGCATGGGTAACTCAAGCATGGATAAACTGAGCTGAAACATGAATAACCTCTAGCTGAATAGAAGGCTTCCACAGAACCCAAATACCACCACTGAAACCCTAAGCTTCAATGCGAAAGGAGTTAGAAACCCAAGCTTCTTAATCACTGAATCTGCACGGTCACCACTTATATGAGTTTCTGAGTGCACTACAATCTGAGGGTAAACAGTCAACATAAAATGCTTAAAAACACGTCGAAAAAAGGGGTTTCTCGCCCCATGACAATTCCAAAAAAAATAATTAAACATGGGTCGGGGAATGTTGGGGAAGAACGTTAACTCCAAAATTCGAATGAACCTCGCCTATGATATCACCGGGGTTCTCAAAATCAGATTATAACCTTTCACCCTGAGCCTGCTGTCCATCTCGACTGCTACTTTCGATACCATCACAGTCAGCTTCAAACAACCGTTTGTACCCAGTCAGCGAGAAGAGGCCTCTCCAGGGTCTTAAAACTAAAACTGCTTTTGTAATCAGGGTCTACTTTCCAATGCTACTCCGGGACAATATACTTGATTTTTTTGAAGACCACATGACTATCAGACCCCGATTTCACCACCTGAACATTCGATGTGACGAAAAAACTTGAACTGGCTCCTGATTCGAATCCACCATCTGGTTGGTGATATCTTCTAAAGGTACCGAACACGACAATGGTAGGCTATTCTTTTGCAAGATCTGAATGCCTTTCAACGGTACAGCCACGAAAGTGCTACCTGAAATTTCTCCTTACCCTTCATAGTTGACACATATTTAACTTGGGTAGCAGGAGCGACATTCTCTCTCTCTCCTTCCACACCCCTCGACGTTAAAACATCAAACTTGGATTTGGAAATATTTTCATGACCACTTTTTGACTTATCGAAAATCTTCTGAAGGAGATATTTATGGTAAGCAGCCACCATCATTGGACAAAAATCACCCGAAAGTTTAGGATCCACGGGTGTTGTCACGACAAAAGTCGTGGAATCAGAGGGTCCTGCACTGGAGCTACACCCGCACCCTTCCTGATGATGCCCGTAAATCCCATATTTAAAACAAATATTAGTTAAACCTTCATATTCAATATGCTGAAGAAATCCATTGACCCCAATACATGGCAGTAGAGGCTTACTCATATCAACCAAAATTGCTAAACGTGCAAACTTACCCTGCTCCCGCTCCCCTATTTTCGTGTTATAATCAACCTTAACCACTTTACCAATTTCCGGAACCAAGACGCCAAAAAGAGCTTTAGAGTAATACCTGTATGGGAGTCCCGAGAGGCGAATCCTAGCTATGATTTAAGACGGATAATCTTTCGAGGTGTTGAACGAACGACTCTAGGCTGAACAGTCAAATAGCTACCAAAAATAACCCACGGGCCATCCTAAAGAACCATCACATAACCATCCTCGTTTTCCAGGCGTACAAGGTAATAATGATTGTCCAAGTCAAACATTTGAAAACTTCCTTGTGGCTTTCAGAGAGCTTTAATCTTATTCTACAGTACCTTGTACCCAATAGACCTCCCGAGAAGGCGAATGATAACCGACCTCCTCATATTATGATCGATTGACTCGTGAGAATTTTATAACAGGATACGAGTCACTTCTATACATACTTATGTCCCCTTCATGTAAAACTATCTCGTCCAGGTCCACAACCGAGTTCCAACACTCGCCACCCTAGGGTTCTCAGATACCATAGCCACATAGGATTTGCTCATGGTCAAAGTCCATCCAGTATCAACAGTTGTATCCTCCGTGAGGGTGCCAGAGGGAATCACAGAATGAAATCCCAAGGTTACTGCAAGATTCATTCTATCTCCAGGGATAGCAGAAACCACCAAACCCATGTTCACCGGTGGGAGAGGATCGTCAACCTCCATCAAGGCCGAAAGTCGTTCAGGACCATGGTGGGAATCCCGACGATCCTCCATCAGATTCGGCGGAGGATGGGGAGGATCCGTCATATGCAATACAAACGGGGTGAGAACTTTAGGGTTTCCGAAAATCACAGAGCACAATACTGATGATATAAAAAAATTATATTTTACTAGATTTTTAAATGATAAATAATATGATTTTCAATATTGTGATGAAAAGGACATAGAGACGTTGTATTGATGTAAAAATATCAACCCTATATAAGTGTTTTAATTTATGTATCAATTCTATTATTCACAAATCAACTTACTTCAGTAGTTAAAGAAATCCTTGTTTTTCCTAAAGGTCATGGGTTTGAGCATCAACAATTGCAGTAGAGTGATTGAGCGTTCATTGTTAAATGTTTGAAAGTATTTAAAATATATAATACTTTATAGTCACCTTAGGTTAATAAAAAATGTATCAATTCTATTATTAAATTTTAAAAGTGTTAATTTTGGATATTGATATTTTTTTATCATCTTCAACAAGCTATCTATCTATTGTCGATTACATTTTACTATTTAAGACAAAATTAGATCAAAACGTTTTTATTTTACTATAATTTTTTTATTGAACTTATCTAAATCTAAATAGACAAAAAATCAACTAAAATTGATACACTAATACTTCAACATTCTTTAATAACGATTCAATAAGATTAATTTTTAATGTATATTATTAACCTTCTCGTAACCAATTAGATTTTTGAGTAAACCCTCCAAACACAAAAAAGGAAAAAAATCCTTCAAACCCTTATTATAATTTGGATTACGGGATCATTATAAGTTTTGATACAAGTTGATCATTGATATATTTGAAAATAAATTATATAATTAACTTAATAATTATTTGTACAACTCTATTTTAGTAATTCACTATATTTTCAAAATTATATTTAAATTTTTTAAAAATATATTTAATATATTTTAATTTTATTTCGATTATTTGTTGTTAAAAAACTAATAAAATTACTTAAATGATATTTTATATATTTTTATTTTATTTCTAATGATGACATGACATCAATTATACATCAATATCTTTAATACCATATGACTGAAATGAAATCAAAGATAATATTAATTATGATTTTTTTAAAACAATTAATTGTCCAAATGAAACCACGTGAATAGTTGATGTTTGAATACATAGTTTAGTCTATATTTTATTAGTTTAATTATGTAATTAATTGGTATGATGTCAATCACGTATGGGTCACGATTATCGAAAGACAAACAAAAAATAATTTGGATTGAGCAAGTGTAGAAAGTCATCTTCATACTACCAACATATATTGCAAGTAATAGTCAGCAGCATATCATATGATAATATAATATCTCCCTAATGAACAAGCTACCCTATTTTGATATCCAACTTTATAGTATGGCCAACTGGGATCATGATAATCTCTCCACTAGATGATGTTGAGAAAGCAAAGTGAAGAAGGAAATCAAGAAGCGTATATTTCGTTATTATTCATAGATTACTACACTGTTTGTATACAACATACAACAACAAAATTAGCAGCCAAGGTTGTTAAGCCTAACAACTAACTATGCTGAGCTGGATAACCAACTATGTTGAGTTTGCGTCTTCCAGAATATGCTCAACATCCTCCCTGCTGCTTCAACTCTTCAACATCCTCCCTGATGCTTCAACTCTTCAAAGCAAGAGTCCATTATTCTTCCTGCTGAATCAACCTTTCAAATGACAGTACTCCCAGCCTTTGTCGAAACTCAACAAAACGATCTTTTGCCAAAGCCTTAGTTAGCCCATCAACCACATGATGTTCAATGGGCACATAATTGACTTTCAACTTCATAGCTGCAACCTTTTCCCTAATTAAATGGACATCAAGCTCAACATGCTTAGTTTTTGAATGATACACAGGATTTTCACTCATTGCAATTGCGCTTGAGTTATCATACCAAATAACAGCTGATGCTTGCACTCGAACTCCCATATCTGATAGCAACGCATCCAACCAAGTTACATCCGATGTAATATCTGCTAAGCTTCGATACTAGGCTTCAGTGGTGGACCTCGAAACAATTTTCTATTTTCTTGAACTCTACATGACTAAATTTACTCCTAGATGCACACAACACCTGGATATTGAACGTCGGTCATCTATACTGCCTCCCCAATCAGCATCTGCAAATGCTGTGAGTTGAATCAGCTCATCATTTAGAGAAAACACCAGACCATAGTCTAGAGTCCCTCGAAGGTAACGTAGAACCTGTTTTGCTGCAACAAAGTGTTGTTCCCGGGGTGCATGCATGAAATGAGCCAACTTGTTCACACTAAATTCAATATCTGCCTTGTACGACATGCATACAAGAGTGATCCCACCAGGCTTCGATACTCTTTTGCATCGTTCAACTCATCACCCGACTCTTTAAAAAGCTTAGGTGAAGAAATCATAGGTGTAGGTGTTGAAGCAGTTGTGTCCATTCGCGTCTTGTTCAACAGCTCCATGATGTGTTTCTTTTGACTGAGGAAAATAGAATCACCTGTATGCTTAACTTCAATGCCAAGAAAGAAGTTCAACTGACCAAGATCTTTCAATAAAATTTTCTTGCTTAGTAAAACAACTACATTCTCAACCTAATCCTTTGAGCAGCCAGTGATGATTATATCATCGACATAAACCATAATATACATCACTCGCCCTTCTTCTTGCTTAATAAAAAGTGAGTTGTCAGCATGTGAGATCTTGAAATCGATGCTAACCACATAATTCCTCAACTTAGCAAACCAGTTACGCGAGGCTTGACGAAGACCATACAAAGCTTTTTGTAGCTTGCAGACCAACTGAGAACCATCTGGTGATTTCTTCTCAAAGCCTTGAGGTTGCTTTATAAACACATCCTCATGAAGCTCGCCATTCAAAAAGGCATTGTTCACATCAACTTGCCTCAGCTCCCATTTATTCTGGACTGCAAGTGCTAACATGACATTAATGGTAGAGGCTTTAACCACCGGGCTGAAAGTTTCCTAAAAATCTTGTCCAGGAACTTGTGTGAATCCCTTGGCCACAAGTCTGGCCTTGTACCTCTGTACCGAGCCATCTGTATTTCTCTTCACTTGAAAGATCCATTTGCATCCCACTATTGACCGCCCTTTAGGCAAGTTAACAAGAGACCATATGTTGTTTCTTTCCAATGCTTTATACTCCTCATTAACTGTTGTCTTCCACTGAGGAGACTGCAATGCCTCATATGTCAAGCTCAGTTCATTTTCAGCCTCTATATGAGCCATGAAATAGACTTTTGGTCTGAATATCCCATATTTACTCCTGGTCATCATAGGGTGTCCAGCAACAGGAGCAGTTGTTGACTGCACTTCATCACTCGTATTCTGCATCATATCATGTGACTCACTTTGAGTCACACTAGTGCCGTTAGGTAGCTGATTTGTAATTTCTTGTTCAACTGCATTCGAGTGCTCCACAGTTTCCCTAGTTGGGTTCATAGTAGGACTAGCACTAGATATTTATTGTCCTATATCTTGGGACAATGTGTTAGGTTACACATGCACGATGGGTGGTTGCTCTTGATTTTCGTGTGGCACACCCATTCTCATGCAAACCCTTCCTGCTCCATTAACCACAAGCAGCTGTATGGCCAATTTTATAGAGTTTTGACCACTATTTTTAACATCTTGTTTACATGCAAAAGGAAATAATTGTTCATAAAAAATAACATGCCCCGAGATGTAAATCCTCCCATAAGACGCCATGCACTGATATCCTTTATGCTATGAACTATACCCAAGAAAGGTGCACGGTTGTGACCTATAACTAAGTTTATGGCTTTGATAAGCACGAAGATAAGGAAAACACCTACACCCGAACACTTTTAAAAAACCATAATCTGGTAATTTGTTATATAACATCTCAAGCAGTGACTTCCCTTGCAAAACTCGTGTGGGAATGCGATTGATTAGATGAACTGCAGTGCTTACTGCATATGACCAAAATCTGAATGGCAAGGATGCTTGACTCATTAAGACAATGGCTAATTTGACGATGTGGCAGTGTTTCCTCTAGACTACTTTGTTCTGCTCTGAAGTATGTGGGCTAGACAACCGATGGTGTGCACCCAGCTTTGTTAACAATGAAGATATAGGAAGATACTCACCTCCCCAGTCCGTTTGCACTTTTTTAACCATAACATTAAATTGTGTTTTGACCATTTCATGAAATGACTGGTAAGCTTGATAAGTGCTTAATTTAGTTAATATTTTCTTTTAAATTACTCTTTAATCATTGATTTTTGTGGTTTATTTGTTCATTTTAATTCATTTTTTGTACAGGACGTAAGATTATGGAAATTGCCCAAAAAGGACACAATTCTGCATAATTTTTATTTTCAGAATCAAAGCTGGCTGGAATTCGGATTTGGATTAAACTCAAATTTAGGATAATATTTTAAACATTATATTTTTTCTTTGTATTTTAGTTTAAATAGGTTTTTAGTATTTTAATTAAGTTTTAGGATATTATTTTTATATTTTATCTTTATCTTTGTATTTTAGTTTAAATAGATTTTAGTATTTTAATTAGGATTTAGAATATTATATTATTTTTTAGGTATTTTATTTTAAATAGTTTTAAGTATTTTAATTAGGATTTAGAATATTATATTATTTTTTAGGTATTTTAGTTTAAATAGTTTTAAGTGTTTTAATTAGGATTTAAGATGTTTTCGCTTGTTTTTAGGATTTTGAAGGCTATAAATACCCTCTAAGGGTGAGCCTAGAAACATATCTCTCTCATTTGAGAATACAATCTTCTCTTTCTCTCTAGCTTTCTCTATATTTTTCGCATACTTTTCTATTATGCTAAGTATGACTTTGGTTATGCTTAGCTAATTTTCTTTCAAGCCGAAGACTAAAGCGAAGGCTCAATTCCAAACGTGATAATTGTAAGGTACTTAAATCGCTTCGGATTTTCTCTCTGTTTTTTGAAGCTTACTTTTCAAATCAAAACTATTTCGACATTGGTCCGGATATTGTTATGGTTAATGTTCGAAGAAGGATTTGCTTATTGAAGCATATTCAACTTCCTGAGAACACACTTAGCAAAATTGTTTGCTAAGAGGAAACTGAGATCGGAATCAGTTGTTGTTGAAACGACACAATCCGAGTTGGCAACGAAGAATTGTTCTTGTAAGCTTACGTGAATCTTGAAGTAAAAATTTGTTTCGATGATCCGAGGAATTTGAGGCGAAGCTGAAGTGTGAGGCTGCTTTCACAATAAGTTTTTCTTTATCTTAATCTCTTTAATTTGTTTATTTAATTATTTTCTTTTATTTAATTCTTATCTTTTATTTTAAAAACAACTTTTAAAAAAATCTCCCTTTTATATTTATTAGTATTAATATTTATTATTATATTATTTTTATTTTATTTTATTTTATTTTAATATATCTTTTCAACTTCATCTAGTATTCTATCTTTTTCTAAAATCAAGAAAGAGTTTTATTAAATCAGAAACACCACAGTCCCTGTGGATCGACCCTGCTTCTCTATACTACATTTTCATTTTTATTTATTAAGAAGCCAGGAATTATTTTGATAGCAAAACGACGATTATCAAAGCTTGTAAGGCTTGATCCTTGGGTTTCAACAAATATACCCAGCAATATCTCGTATGCACATCAACAAACGAAACATAATAGTAAAAGTTGTTTGAAACAATATGCGAGGGCCCCCATAGATCTGAGAATACAAGCTGAAATTTATTTGTATAAACCGTAGATGATTCATTGAAGGGAATCTTATGGCTTTTTCCCATTTTACATGCAACACATATACCACCATTTATTGTATTTGCAATAGTAGGAAAAATAATGCCAATGTTTTTACAAGCTTTTACAAGTGAGGCATGAGCTGGATGCCCAAGTCTCATATACCACAAGGCATACAAAATTTTCATATCACTTGAAACTTTATTAACTACATTTGCTTCTAAATCGTTTACACCACTATAGTGATCATCCACTGTGGCATCAAACTGATACAATCCACCACTCTCTTGTCCTTGCAATAGAACATCATCTATTTCTTCATCTTTAACTAGACACTTCCTTACATGGTACTCAAAGTAGACACCATTGTCTCTAGCAAACTTTGAGACAGAAAGCAAGTTTTTAGTAACTGATGGAACATGAAGTAAGTTATGAAGGAACAAAGCTCGACTCTTAGTATTGAGAACAACAGCTCCAGTTTTACTAATGTTTAATGCTTGACCATTATCCACGACCAACTTACCTGGACCAGTGTAGTTCGAGCCATCGATCACTTTAGAAGCCCCGGGGGTGACATGATGCGTGGCTCCCGAGTCTACAACCCACCTATATGAGGTTGGAGAGATCATATGAACTTGAGGGTGCAAATTATTATTGCATGAAGAGCAGCCATTAGCCACCTCACACGAGTTAACATCTACAACAGTAGACTCATGTTTGTGTGCTGAAAAATTCTGATCAAAGTGATGCCAACATCTGTCCACTGAGTGACCAGTCTTGCCACATAACTGGCATTGAAGCCTAGTACATCCTCGACCACGAGCTCTTGATCGTGCACCTGACCTGCCACCCGAACTTTAAGGTCTATTGTACTGGTTGGAACGATCATGACCTTGACTGTTGTTCTGCATACAAGCAACATTTGCACTCATGGATACCTGAGTTTGAAGCTGAAAACTCTTAAGCTGTGCGTCGGCATCAACTAGCACATATTTCACTCCATAAAAAGAGAAAGCTTTTTTCCTCGTCGTTATAACCGCCATAAATGACTGATAGTCAAACGGTAAGCCATTCAATATAGTGGCTACTTGTTCCAAATCTGAAATCGCACTGCCACACGCAGCTAGTGCATCACAAACCTCTTTGATATGTGTGAGATACGATATCATACTCTCATCACCTTTCTTAATTGATCTTAACTTGCAGTGGAGACTCATTACTATTGTTGTGGATCGGTTGGCAAAAAATTTGAGAACCGTTGACCATACATCCGCATCTGTTTCTGCACCAACAAATTGAGTCAGTATGTGATCACTGATTATAGATAACAACCACGAGGCTAAGGCACTGTCCTGTTCCACAAAGACCTCGTAATCTTCATTGACTTTAAGCGTGCCATCTCCAGACTGGATCTGCACCGGTAGAGGTTTGAGTTCCCCAGTGAGCAACCGTTCTAAGCGATGGCTCCTTACTGTTAAGAGAAATGTTGTTTCCACAATAGGTAGTTCATTTCATCGAGCACAATGTTAATTTTCTTGTTGGTGAAGAAGCGATTGTGTCTCGATGACTCTCCAAGATCAATGTTGTGCACAACATCCTCAGCAGCCATGGACGAAATACCAGTGGAGGAAGAGGGAGATGAATTTTTCAGCAATTATCAGAGAAGCAACGGAGGGAAGAAGCCTCCAAGATCAATGGCGAAAGATACCATGTTGAGAAAGCAAAGTGAAGAAGGAAATCAAGAAGCGTATATTCAATTATTATTCACAGATTACTACATTTTTTTATACATCATACAACAACAGAATTAGCAGCCAAGGTTGTTAAGCCTAACAGCTAACTATGCTGAGCTGGATAACCAACTATGCTGAGTTGGCATCTTCCAGAATATGCTCAACAGATGAACACCACGACAGAAAGAAAGGAAGGATGGACCAGAAGGAATTCTAATGTACTAGAAGTATGTATTCACCAACTCCGCGATGGTGGGCGGAGGAGCTTCCACTACTAATGACCAAATCCAAAGGATGGTAGAAGCCAGCCTTTCTTCTGGGCATAACCCATATAAAAACTAAATTTATCTTTTGCATTTGGGATATCAAGAGCTAGGTCATCCAGCCCCTCTTCAACCCGAGGGAACCCTTTGCTCATTTGATTAACGGTGATTAGCCCTTCGTCGTAACAAACATGTAGAAGATCCAGCATTCTATTGTTCTTCTTCTCCATGGACATCACCAATCATTTCTTGACCACTTCGTGGTTAAATAATGGAATCCTGAGGTCACGTATACACTGGCAAGCTCCACCTACGACACTTCCTCTTTCGTACTCGTCGAGGAGCTTCGTTATCTTATCCTTTGCATCCTCCACGGCCCACCCACTTCTACCTCCCAAGAACCTGAGGATACTCTCACTAGCATGGTATGTGGTTATAAGAGATCGAGCCATACAAACAGTCTCACTTCCACTGTAATTTAGTGTCAACTTGCTGGCGATCTCATCAAGATTCAACGGGACCAACACATCATCAATAACAACTCTAGCCAAGAAGAGAGCGAGTTCAGTCCAAGCATCCAAAATATCAAAGGCAGTGTCTTCCGCAGACTCTAGAAGCATGGCAAAGCCATTCACTACATCTTCAGTTGAAAATATCTCAATGTGAAGACCATAGAGCAAAACAGATGTTATTTCTTTCTCCTTGTTCTTATTGTCCAGGGTAAGATTGATAAGCTTATTTAAGAAAATAGGATTAAATTCAGGCAACCCTAGATCTTCAAGACTCTGGATAAGTTATGGAATATAATCAGACAAAAAATACTCATGAATTATAGTTACAACCTCCTCCTTGTACTGGCTCATTTTTTTTGTCTTCATTTTGAGCTTCTCCATCTTCGCACGAGGACTTTGTGAATGACGCATCAAACCATCCTTCAGAAATAGCCTTGGGGACAATTGATTGGAACAAAGTTTTTGTAGACGAAATGTCATGGTCAAGATCATCAAGACCCTCTGCAAACTGAGCAAACCCTTTCACCATTTGACTCGAACTTATCAACCCTTCCTCTTCCTCAGTCACTTCCTTCAAGAGTTTCAGCGTAAGTGGTTTGGTTGCTTGAATTTCCACGGAAATAACCAAAGCCCTCTTAACAACTTCATGATGAAAGAATAAAACACCTAATTCCCTTATACACCTACAGGATTCAAGTGTGTCACCACTATGAACATACTCCCTTAAAGGATCAGTAATTTTTTTCTTCATTCTTCAACTGTGACATTAATGCTACCACCCCACCTCCTCTCCAAAAGTTCAACATGGTGGAGTGCTGAGAGATAGCTCTTCTCCGCAGTTAGTAAAACTAGATACTTCTTGGAAGATTTATGAAGTATCTTCTTTGCCCTCGAGAGGAAAGCTGGAGGTAGTATCTCATCAACCACAATAAGAGCTACAAACAGAGTAATGATATTGACCGCACCCATTATGTCCATAACAAGGTTATCAGCAGCCTCGAGAAGTATAACAAAACCAACCCTAATCTAGGTGATGACATCGACAGATAGTGCAGAAAGCAAAATCGAGGCCATTTTATTCTCTTTATCATGCCTATCCATGTCCATGGAGACAAGTCTCTTAATAAAATAAGGATGAAATTCACTTGAGCCAAGATTTTTGAGGTTGAATGCTGCCAATTCCACATCACCAGTGCTAAAATATTATTCTATTATAAAGACAATAGCTTTCTTGTACTTATATAGGGGGTCAGAAATAGTTGACCCAACAAGTTCATATAGTTCCCGGCAAAAACAAGAATAAAGAAATTAAGCATCATCTAAACTTATTAACAATTGAGTATCGTGGCAGGTACAAGTGACATTAACTCTATAAAAATGGTGTTTAACATAAGAGACTAAAGGAACAAATAACTCTCCACTGTCATAGTTAGGATCATTGCTATCGATATGTGATTCACAGTCAGTACCAAATAGTTTCTCCTATGTGCCCTTTCCACCAGCACCATATGCTTTAACATTATTGAGGAAAATAACCCATCAGTAAGAAAAATAAAAGATAACAACTCCTTGGTGAATCCCCACATCTCAAGCTAAGTTCTTTGATAAAATACAGATATAAAGCTACATAGCACCATAAGCCAATATTAAGGTCAGCTTATTACATGCAAAGAAGAAACCCGAATTGTGGAATAATAAAAGGCAAGATGAAACTCCTTTAAGTGCTGACATAGCTACAAGCAAAAAATCAAAAACAAATTTGAAACTTTGTAAGTTATTTTCATCTTACTAAGGCCACAAAATTTAAAAATTCGTAACTTATTTTCATCTTACTAAGAAAGGGTCATACAAAGTACCAACACTGACAAAAACCACAAAATCCAGCAGTAACTTGAAATGATTCTTTTAATATCACAAAGTTTGAGCACCTTCGGATGTATGGCAATTGTGAGAGCAATTAGAGGCACTATGTAAGGATAGTTTCATCAGATTTGGGGAGTTGAAGAATTTGAGTAGGCTTGGAAATATCAAGCCAAAGTGGAGATTTGTTATGTGTGGCTTGTATATTTACAAGCTACAAGTTGGATAAAGTCCAAGTGGTAGTCAAAATTGGCATGAATTTAATTTCAACTTTACAACCATCAAAGAATTAAAGTTTGAATTTGTTACCATAAGAATAAATTCAAGTTGCCAAGTGAAAATTGATGGAAACCAAGCATTAGCAAGTTGATCCAAGTTGGCAAGTTGATAATTTGTCTAATAGGAAAATTATCATTTGGTCCCTAAACTATTAGTTAATTTGCAAGTTTGGTCCTTGAAGCTTAACTATAAATAAGCCCAAGCACTTTCACTTGAAAGCATCCCAAATAGTTTTCTCCCCGATATGTTTTCTTTATTCTCCCATTTTTGTATTTTTTTGGGAATTCTTAGGAATTTCATTTGTTGTAATATTTTATTCGATAATAAAGTTATCATCCATTGGTGATGCCTGAGGAGTATACAATATTTTCTTTGAACATTATAAATTTGGTGTATTCTCTCCATTATTGTTCTTTATTGGGTTTTTTCCAATGTGTTTCAATATTCAATAGTTTGACGGGTTTGTCTAATGTGCAATTTTGGTATTTTTGATCTTGACGTTTTAGGTCAATTTTGAAACTACGTTCGTGTGGAAAAAACTTAGTTTCTCCAATGATTGGTATCAGAGCTAGGTTGATGTTATATTGGTGGTCTCGTCGCTAAAAATATAAAGTTCTTGTTGTTGAATATTGCACATCACCATTGAGGAAGAAAAACATGTTGATATGGAGGAGAAAGAATGGGGAACAATTAATCGTTTGACGTACAACACAATTCGATCTTGTCTTTCTAGGGAGTAGAAGTATGGCTACAAGAACGAGGCTTCTGTAAGTAAGTTATGGAAAGCATTGGAGGAAAAATTCACAAAGAAAAACTCTTAGAATCATCTCTGTGTGAAGAAAATATTGTTTATAGTTGATTATCAACCAGGTAGTATGAATGAACACATCATTGCCGTCAATGAACTAGTGACAGATTTTTTGGGCATGAATGAAACCTTCAAAGATGAAGATTTGGCTTTAATGTTGTTGTCATATCTTCCAAATGAACTTGAACACCTTGAGAGACGTTACTTCATGGTAAGGATCAAGTAAAAGCCAAAAAGGAGAGAGAGATCAAAGTCGATGTCCATACTGAAAAAAGATAAATATGTATTTTGTCATGAGAAAGGCCATTGGAAGAAAGATTATCTGAAGCTGAAGAAGAAAAGAAAAGTTGCTCCAGATGCATGTGTTACAGAGCATGACGCCAATGAATCTGACATATCATTGGTTGCTTCATCATCAACATTCCATTTAGATGAGTGGATTGTAGATTCACATTGCACCTATCATATGTCATCTAATTGGTAGTGGTTTTTCGATTTAGTAGAATTAAATGTAGGAGTTGTTTATATGGGCAACGACAATGCCTGTAAAACTATTGGGATATGTTCAATTCAATTGAAAAATCAAGATGGATCAACTAGAGTTCTCACTGATATCCGGTATGTGCCAAGTTTGAAGAAAAATCTCATCTCATTGGGAGCCTTGTAATCCAAAGGCTCAGTTATCGCTATGAAAGATTGAGTTTTAAAAGTCATATCTAGCGCACTTGTGATGATAAAGGGCATCATGATACAATTATTGGAGCAATTGCACTAGCTTCTGGTGGCGACAAGTTGGACACAACCCAATTATGGAATATGCGGTTCGGACATGCTAAGAGAAATCCTTGCAAATCCTGGCAAAGTAAGGGTTGTTGAAAGGTGCAAAGGCTTGAAAATTGAACTTATACGAGCATTGTGTTCTGGGAAAGCAGAAGAGAGTGAAGTTTGACACTAAAATCCATAATAAGAAAGATATTTTGGATTATATTCATTTATATGTGTGGGGTCCTTCCAAGACATTTCTTTGAGAGGAAAACATTATTTTGTAACTTTTGTAGATGATTGATAACTCCGTAAAAAGACTATATTTAGGTCTTTTTAATTAAGCTATTGATTGTCTAAAAGCCATTGACATAGCATTTTAGTTGTATATAGTTGCATTTAGGACATATTTGCATGTGGTAGATAAGTTTTGTCGAGGCAAAGTTTATTTGATTAAACTGATGCTGCTGAGGAGAAGGGTTGTTTGTTGATTGTGATGATGCAAGAAATGACTGAGGAATAATTTATTTTTCGAGACAAATTAATTTGCTAGGGCCAGTGGAACATAAGATGATGACAGTGAGGAACAAATTTTCTTGCCAATGCGAGTTTTATCTCGCTAGTCTGACACAGTACGATACAAAATTGTTGACGTCAAATGGCCAGATGTCCAATGTACCTCACGTGAATCCATGCTCTTGCTAAGAATTTTGGACCACTGTCAGCTACCATTTTATTCATACAATGGGTATGTGAGAAAGGGTATTTAGGGAACTTCTAAGGGAACTAAACCCTAGAAATTCCCACTATAAATAGCTCATTACACATCTTCAAAAAAAAAGGAGAATGAGAGAAAAAAATAAATACTCAAAATAAAGGCTTGGAGAAAGGCGGTCGTGACACCTATTTTCCACCGTCCCACTCGACCGTCCTTGTTGTTCTCCATAGCCAGGCTTCACAGGAGCAGCGACCATGCCCTTGAGAGAGGCTGGTGCGCTAGAGCAGTCTTGGTGGTGATCTGATGTAACGACAGAGCTTTGTTCTGGGAGTTTTTCTTCCCTTGTTCTTCATTTTTTATTTTTCTAATGGTTTGTACTTGATGAATATTCTTGGGATGATGTTAACCACACCATAAACTGCTTTATTTGGTGCTGGAAATACTTGTATGCTATTTTATTTTACTGTTAATGAATGATTAAGTATGTTTTTGCTAAGTGTTGTTTTGTTAATTATTTTAAACTTTTGCCTTGATACTGTAAGAACTTTTGAGAGATTGCCTAGTGTCACGGCAAAACATTCCTAGTATTTGTAAGAGCTTTTGAGAGATTACCATTTTTCTAGGAGTTGATACCTAATATCGAGAGAGTTAGATTAGATCTACGTAAACTAGAGAACTAATCCAGGATCGTGAGGTTTTAATCTGCCTTAGAGATAAGGAGAGGATTTCATGCGGCTAAGAAGAATAAATGCTTGAGTAGATAGGCTAGCACTATAATTTACGAGTAGTATTGTCGTAGGAATAGTTTGTCAAGTTCCGTGCTAGAGATACTCTAGGAACACTTTAATAAATCATGTCGGGCAACATAAGCATAGCATACTAGATCATCCTAGTCATAGAATAATTTCTCGCTTTAGTAAATCCAACCCTAGTGATCTGTTAGAAGTCTGATTGTGTGAGGTTGCCAGTCTGTTTACAGAGTTTTTTGACAACTTTCGCCTTGACAACTTTTATTTGTTTACCTTTTCATATTTTTCTTGCCACGACAAAACTTTTTTGCTCACTTCACTTTACAATTTTTATTGCATCGGCCAAACTTTATCCATCTGTTCAAACCATTTGCCACTGTATATTTTCCTTGTTTATATCATTAGACTTAGATACTTAGGAATAGTTAGTGACACCTATTCTTAGATGTAGTAATCTTTTAAAAGCCCTCCAATTCCTGTGGAGATGATACTCACTCATTATTATATTACTTGCATCGATTTTGTATACTAACACTGATTTGCGTGCCACAACACACACATTTACACACGATCAAGTTTTTAGCGTTGTTACCGGGGATTGACAATTTGCGTTTTTAAAAATTTTGTTATAGCATTATCTTGTTTCTTTATTATTTTTTCTTTATTGATTTATTCGATATATTTTTATTTACCTTTTTCAGGTGTTGTGCGGTTGCATAACTTGTAGAAGTCCCAAGGAACCATTATCTCATTTTGAACCTGAGATCAAATTTTTTTTGTCAAAGAAGATATGTTCAATGAGCTCAAAGAACTATATATGAAGTTCAAAATAAAGTGGAGAAATCCAAAGAATTAAATGCCGCATCAAATAAAAATAAAAAGAATGATACAAGACTACAAATTATTAAAGATCACTTAGCTCCCACATTGGACGACCTAAAACCTGCTATAGTATCACCCAAGATTCAGGCAACCCACTTTGAGCTCAAACCGATTATGTTCGACATGTTGGACTTATTTGGATAGTGTGGTGGTGCTCCTCATGAGGATGCAAAGCAACATGTTTGAGCATTTTTAGAGGTATGTGACTCCTTTCGACAACAAGGTGTGTATGAAGATATGCTGAAATTGAAGTTATTTCCATATTCTTTGAAAGATCACGCCAGGGCATGGCTTAATGGACTACCTTCCGGCTCGATAAGGTCATGGATAGACTTGTACAAATAAATTTTGCTATGTCATAATCCACCCAATATGAACAACCATCTTAGGAATGTCATAGCATATTTTTGCCAAGGTGGTGAAGAGTCTTTGTATGAGTGATACGACCGATACAAAAGTTTGCTTCGTAAATGCACCAACCATGGATTCCATGAATGGACTCAAGTTGTGATGTTCTATATTGGAGTTAATGCACCCACTCGCATGATGTTGGATGCCTCAGAGAATGGTATTATGCTTGACAAATCACCCGAGGAAGCCTTTGATATCCTTGATAGGACAGCCAACAATGATTATCAATTCTTATCTACAAGGCTTGGAACCAGAAGGAAAGTGTCTAGGGCATTTGAACTTCACGCCAAGGATTCAATGTCTGCCCAATTTTCCACCATAACAGATATGTTGAAAAATTTACAGCATTCCAGCGAGGTGAAGGAAGTCAAGGTAATCATCTCAGCATGCAATTTTCGCCACGACAACCATCATGAAAGTGAATGTCCAGAAAGTCAGGAGTCTATCAATTTCGTAGGCAATTTTAATAAAGGCAACAACAACCCCTACTCTAATACCTACAATCCGAGATGGCGACAACATCCAAATTTTTCGTAGAGTAATCAAGGGACCAACAAAAACCATGCATGCAATCTTAACAGGCCACAACAAAATATTTCTGAACCTACAAATTTTCAACTTTAACAGATACCCTGGCAAAATATTAATAAGGGTTCAGAATCTTTCTCAAATTCTAATTCCCTCGAAGCTTCACTACAAGATTTTATGGCCTCGACAAAAGATTTCATGGCTTCAACAAAGGTCTTAATGTATGCACACTCATCAACAATAAAGAACGAGGGAACTCTGTTGTAAAGCCAATCAACTTTATTACAAAATTATAGCTCATCTTTGAGAGAATTGGAGAACCAAGTGGGCCAAATTACCATGGCATTGCATTGTCGCTCGCAAGGAAGCCTCCCTAGTGATACTGATGTCACTAAGCCTCATGGAAACGAGCACTGTAGTGCGCTTACACTGAGGAGTGGCACCCAGATTAATCTGCAAGATAATTTTAAGGGGAAGAAGCAAGAAATTTCTCACCGCGACAGTACACATGATATCTACCTATTTACAAAAATGCCACGGTGAATTACAACACCTCTGATCCAGCATCGTCTGAAGAGGACAACCAATCATGTTTGGACTTCTCCACTTGAGGAATCTGCGTAAAACAACTCCACTACCATCAAATTAGATGTTAGTCAAGGTACATTGCATTGCATTTCATCTTTAGTTTAGTCTTCATGCATTGAGGATAATGCATCCTTCAAGTTTGGGGGAGGTATTGTTCATACTTAGTCATTTGCATTGATAATGTTTAGTAGAGATTTTTTTTTGGTTATGGCATTAGTTAGGATTAGGCTAGTTAATTGGAATAAGTTGATGATGCCCAATGATGAAAAAAATTATCTTGGTCAGAATTATTGTACATGATTGTTGAGGATGATATAACCAACCTTAGGACTTGATTCTTTGAACACGATTGTATGTTTTCTCTACTTAAGGTTCTTAGAAAATTTTTAGGATAGAACTTTTGTGCGTCGTGGCATCAAATGATTGAAAAGATCAAGTTGAACTCCTTAGCATGTTGAATTTTGTTGAATTGCAAATAAATGTTTCGACATAACTGTAGAGGGTCACTCCTCTGTGCATCGACATTACTTGGAAACCCCTTAAATAAATGGTAGCCTTGGCACATGAGTGAATGAAAGCAGTCACAAGATGACTCTACCTGACTGGCTCAGGGGTGGAATGTATGCTCCCTTTCACCTAGAGTGTGGGACAGTAGGTGTGATGGACTGGCTCCCCTCAAAGCAGTGTTAAAAAAAGAAAAAAAGAAAAAAAATCTGAAACTATATGTTGAATAAACATGAGTGAAACTGTGCTTAATGAATAGTTTTATACCTTGATAAAACAAAAGAAATTATTTAGGAGTTTTCTAAATTCGTTAAGCATAGAATATATATATTCACACATATACTGACAAAGGATCCTAACCTAGGGAAAGGTACTTGACTTCTCAGTTAGTCTATTATGTTGAAGCCAAACTTATTGCTGAGGGCTGAAATTTTAAACCACTTGACTGTCATGATTTAGACTTTTCCATAATATTTCATTTTTCTATTGCTCATTATCCATTGCTTGAGGACAAGCAGTATAAGTTTGGGGGTATGATAACTCCATAAAAATAATATATTTTAGGTCTTTTTACTTAAGTTATTGATTGTCTAAAAGCCATTGACATAACATTTTAGATGTATATAGTTGCATTTAGTACATATTTGCATGTGGTGGATAAGTTTTGTTGAGGCAAAGTTTATTTGACTAAACTGATGTTGCTGAGGAGAAGGGTTGTTTGTTGATTGTGATGATGCAGGAAATGACCAAGGAAGAATTTATTTACCGAGACAAATTAATTTTCTAGGGCCAATGGAACAGAAGACGATGACAGTGAGGAAAAATTTTTCTTGACAAGATGAGTTTTATCTCGTCAGTCTGATGCAGTACGAGACAAAATTGCTTACGTCACATGGCTAGCTGTCCAATGCACCTCACGTGAACCCTTGCTCCTGCTAAAAATTTTGGACCACTGTTGGCTGCCGTTTTATTCATACAATGGGTATGATAAAAAGTGTATTTAGGGAATTTCCAAGGGCACTAAACCCTAGAAATTCCCACTATAAGTAGCCCATTATGCATCTTCAAAAAAAGAGGGAGGATGAGAGAAAAAATACCCAAAAGAAAGGCTTGGAGAAAGGCGGTCGCGATACCTCTTTTCCACCGTCCTACTCGACCATCATTGGTGTCCTCTATAGCCAGGCTTCACCGGAGAAGCGGCCAGGCCCTCGAAAGAGCTGGTGCGCTAGAGCAATCTTGGTGGTGGTCTAATGTCACAGTAGAGATCTGTTCTAGGAGTTTTTCTTCCCTTGTTCTTCATTTTTTTATTTTTCTAAGGGCTTGTACTTAATGAATATTCTTGGGATGATGTTAACCACACCATAAATTGTTTTATTTGGTGTTAGAAATGCTTGGATGATATTTTATTTTACTGTTAATGAATGATTAAGTATGTTTTTCCTAAGTGTTGTTTTTTTCACTGTTTTAATATTTTACCTTAACACTATAAGAGCTTTTGAGAGATTGTCTGGTGCCATGACAAAATATTCCTAGTCTTTGTAAGAGCTTTTGAGAGATTGCCATTTTTCTAGGAGGTGATACATAATATCGAGAGAGTTAGGTTAGATCCACGTGAACTAGGGAACTAATCTGGGATGGTGAGGTTCTAATCCGCCTTAGAGATAAGGAGAGGATTTCATGCGGCTAAGAAGGATAAATGCTTGAGTAGATAGGTTAGCGCTATAGTTTATGCTGAGTAGTATTGTTGTAGAAATAGTTTGTCAGATTCCATGCTAGAGATACTATAGAAACACTTTAGTAAATCCAACACAAGTGCTCCGTTAGAAGTTTGATTGTGTGAGGCTATTAGTCTATTTACAGAGTTTGACAACTTTAGCCTTGACAACTTTTATTTGTTTACCTTTGCATATTTTTCTTGCCACTATAAAACCTTTTTGCTCACTTCACTTTACAATTTTTCTTGCCTCGGCCAAACTTTTTTTATTTGTTTATACCATTTGCCACTGCATATTTTCCTTGTTTATATAATTAGACTTAGATATTTAGGATTAGTTAGTGACACCTATTCCTAGTTGTAGTAATCTTTTAAAAGCCCTCCAATCCCTAAGGAGACGATACTCACTCACTATTATGTTACTTGCATTGATTGTGTATACTTGCACATATTACGTACCATGACACACACATTTACATGCTATCAATGACTTTTCTAGAAGAGTTTGAGTGTATCTGATTAAGTCTAAAGATGAAGTGCTCTAAATTTTCCTTAAATAAAAAAATATGACCGAGAACCAGACTGGTAAGATGGACAATGGAGGAGAATATAGATCCATTATTAGGCATTTGTCAGGAGCATGATATTGTTCGACACTTCACTGTTAGAAATATACCACAACAGAATGGGGTGGCAAAGCATATGAATCGAACATTATTGGAAATTTTTTTATGTATGATATCTAATAATAGGTTAGACAAATCGACGATAAGAGGAAAACACCGTTGGAGGTATGGTTTGGAAAATCTGCTACAGATTATGATTCCTTACATGTGTTTAGATTCACTACTTATTATCATATGAATGAATCAAAGCTTGATCCGAGAGCAAAGAAGGCTCTCTTTATTGGAATCACCCATGGAGTAAAGGGATTCCTCATTTGGTATGTAGAACCAATCAGATAATTTGTAGCAGAGATATTACCTTTGATGTATCAATCATTGTAAAAAAGGTAACAAATGGAGCTACTCAAATAAGTAGTACTCCACAGTAGGTGGAGCATACTCTAAAATAGGTGGAGCTTCAGCAGACGATGATCCCAGAAGTTGATGCAACTGATTCTTCAACTCCAATAGAAGAATTAGAAGATGAAGAGGTCCAAACCCAAGAACCATTGGAGACACCAGAACTACTTGTAGTTATAAGGCCAAGGAGAGAAATTCATAGACTTGCTCGATTTACTGATATGGTGGCGTATGCTCTTTCAATTGTTGATGATGACATTCCTATCACTTACCAAGAAGCAATACAAAGCTTGGGAAGTGACAAGTGGAAAATTGTCATGGATGAAGAAATGCAATCTCTCTGAAAGAACAACACCTGGAATCTGGCACAATTATCGAAAGGTAAAAGAGTAATTGGATGTAAGTGAGTATTTGCAAAGAAAGACGGATTTCTTAGCAAGAAAGATGTTTGCTATAAGGCAAGGTTACACTCAAAAGAAGGGAATCGACTACAATGAAGTATTTTACCCTATTGTGAAGCATTCCTCCATTAGAATATTGTTGGCCTTGGTAGCACATTTGAATTTGGAGCTAGCTCAACTTAATGTAAATACGATTTTCTTGCACGATGATTTGGAAGAGGAGATCTATATGACTCATCCAGAAGGATATGAAGATGGTGGTTTTGAGAAATGTGTTTGTAAAGTGAACAAATCGTTATATGGATTGAAACAATCTTTGAGGCAATGATACAAGCGATTTGATAGCTTTATGAGAAGGCAAAAGTACACCAGAAGCAAATACAATCATTATATGTATTTGTAAAATCCACAAGATGGATCTTTCATTTATCTTATCTTGTATGTTGACGATATGTTAATCTTTTTTAAAAGCCAAAATGATATAGAAAAATTAAAGGCTTATTGAATCAAGAGTTTGAGATGAAAGATTTAGGTGAGGCCAAAAAGATTCTCAGTATGGAGATAAATAGAGATAGATAAAGAAGAAAACTCTGTTTGAGTTAGAAGCAGTATCTGAGAAAGGTATTACAATGTTTTGGCATGAATGAAAGGGCCAAATATGTAACTATCCCACTTGCTTCTCATTTTAAACTTAGTTCTCAGTTATCTCCTAAAACTAATAAAGAACGATAATATATGGATAAAGTTTCATATGTTAATGCTGTTGGGAGTTTGATGTATGTGATGGTGTGTACGCATCCTGATATTTCACATGCAGTTGGAGTTGTGAGCAAGTACATTTATGATCCTTGAAAAAGACATTGGCAAGCTGTGAAATGGATTCTTCGGTATCTCCAACAAACCGTAGATGTTAGTTTAGTTTTTGCACATGATGAAGAACTTGGTCAGTTTATGGTTGGATATGTTGAGTCTAAATATGGTGGTGATTTGGATAAGCGTCGATCAACTACTGGTATTTGTTTATTCTTGCTAAAGTACCAATAAGTTGGAAGTCTACTTTACAGTCTATGGTGGCTTTGTCTATTACCGAGTCAGAGTATATGGCAATTTCAGAGGCTGTGAAAGAAGCAATTTGACTTAACGGGTTGATGGAGGACTTGGGAGTTGTTTAAAGTCACATCAGTCTCTATTATGATAGTCAGAGCAATATTCACTTAGCGAAAAATCAAGTCTACCATTTACAGACTAAGCATATCGACGTGAGATATCACTTTGTGCATGAGATCTTTGAAGAAGGAAAAATTATACTTCAAAAGATTGTGACAATAGAAAATCCTGCAGATATGATGACCAAGGTGGTAGCAGTAATCAAGTTCAATCATTGTTTGAACTTGATTAACATCCTGAAAGTTTGAGCACCTTCGGATGTACGACGCTTGTGAGCGCAATTAGAGGCATTGCGTAAGGATAGCTTCATCAGATTTGGGGAGTTGAAGAATTTGAGTAGGCTTGGAAATATCAATCCAAGGTGGATATTTGTTATGTGTGGCTTGTATATTTATAAGCTACAAGTTGGATAAAGTCCAAGTGGTAGTTAAAATTGGCATGAATTTAAGTTCAACTTTGCAACCATTAAGAATTCAAGTTTGAATTTGCTACCACAAGAATAAATTTAAATTGACAAGTGACATTGATGGACACCAAGCATAGGCAAGTTGATCCAAGTTAGCAACTTGATTCAAATTGACAAATTGGCAAGTTGACAACTTGTGCACATGAGAAAATGATCATTTGGTCTTTAAACTGTTAGTTAATTTGCAAGTTTGGTCCTTAAAGCTCAACTATAAATAGGCCTAAGCACTTTCACTTAAAAGCATCCCAAATAGTTCTCCCTCCCGTTTGTTTTCTTCATTATCCCATTTTGTAATATTTTTGGGAATTCTTAGTAATTTTATTTGTTGTAATATTTTGTTTGATAGTAAAGTTATTATCCGTTGGTGGTGCTCAAGGAGTAGACGGCATTTTCGTTGAATCTCGTAAATTTGGTGTGTTTTGTCCATTATTATTATTTATTGGGTTTTCCATTGTGTTTCAATATTCAATAGAGTGACGGGTTTGTCCGCTGTGCAATTTTGATAGTTTTGATCTTGACTTTTTAGGTCAATTTTGAAACTACATTCGTGTAGGAAATTACCCGGTTTCCCAACAATAACAACAATTAATTAAAGAAATCTTGATTAGCAGTAGGGAAAAAACTTAAAAGTAACGAAGGAAAAACAGTGGAATGCAATAAAATTTCATGGAAAAAGTAATACAAGGTGAACATTTACTAAAAGTGTGACGGTTGCACTCAACACCTACTTCCGTTCATGTTCCCACAATTTTCCCAGCAACAAAACATGAAGATGGCAACAGAATCTAATTAAAGAAAAATGATGTGAATGAGCAAAAATACTAGACTCCTAGTATGAAACTTGGATAAACAAACATAAAATGAAGTAAGAACCCTATTACGATCCTCCTCCTGTTCGTGGCTCGGATCCAAAGCCAAAACAATAGTAAATCATATCTCTGAACCGGAGCTCCTATTCCAGTAACACTAATAAATGGCGAGCGCAAGAAAGAAAGAGCCAAAAATGGACCCCTAGATTAAAGGAAATGGGTCGTCGGATAAAAGTTCCGGGTCGATATTCTGTTAGATACAGGAAATGGATGACGGCTCGGAAAGGGAGGGATAGAATATTGAATATATAAGGAGGCTGCGGTTATAATTACATGTCATTAAAGGGGAAGAGGAAGTTATTGGTTTTAAGTCCACGTGGCATCGTTACTACAGGGCACGGACTAATGTGACGGTTCCTAGTCTTACATATTTAGTACTAGGACTATCACTTTTATTTAATTTTGATTATTAAATTATTTTTTAAAATTATATCTAATGTTATATTTTACTTTCATTTTAGTCATCTAATATTATATATTTATATCTAACTATTGATGTATTTTTTTAATTTTTTTATGATGACATATAGAAAATAACATCGGTGACCGAAAATGTCTTATAATATACTATTTTAACCAACTTTTTTTGGATTTGCGAAAATAACCAACAAATTCGCAACGCGAACTCCAATTTCGCAACCCAGTTTCTAAATTCGCAACGCGAATATGTGAATCGCAACGCAAATTTGTAATTCACAACACCTAAGTCAAATTCGCAACACAGAAGTCAAAGCGCGTTTATTTTCGCAATATTAATTTCGTAACGCAAATGTAAACAATATTATCGTAAATCATAACCTAAAACCCTAAATCACAACTCAATCCCATCTCCATCTCTCACTCTCTACGGCGACATCTGTCCTTATCTCCGACGAAATCCGTCTATCTCCATCTCTCATAGCAACCCTCACAACCATTCACGGTCAGAAATGGAAAATCTACAACTGAGGGTTAGTTTTTTTAATCTCTTATTTTTATTTTGAAATTTTTGTATTATTATTAGATTTTTCTTATATTGATGATAAATTTACTGGTAATTTCAATATATAGATTAACCATTTCACTTAGATTGCTTAGTAAATTCATTCAGTTGTTGCCAATACTGCTAAACTGTTTAGTCTTTAACCCTGTGAAGTTAGTATTTGTCTTTGTTTTGTCTTTTTGTTGAAGAAATGCAATTCATTCAAGTTTCAATTTGCAGAAGAATAGTTTTTGAAACTTAATTTCGCAACACGAAAATGAAAATCGCAACACGAAAATCGCAACGCGAATTTAGTTTCGCGTTGCGATTTTATCGTTGCGATTTTCATTTTCGCATTGCGAATTTAAGTTTCAGAAACTACTCTTGTTCTGCAAATTGAAAATTGAATGAATTGCATTACTTCAACCAAAAACCAAAGACAAATACTAACTTCACAGTGTTGTGAATTTAAGTTTCAAGAATAAACTACTACTCTTTATGTTGTCCTTGAACCTGTACTAAACCTATATGTTTTATAAGTGCTTACTCCTGAAATGTTATCTGATGCATTTTGTGAACTATGATGGAATAATGACTTGGGTGAATACCGTGCTAGTTTGAATTATATTTGGCTTTGTTTTCACTGTTTAATATCAAGTCTGTTTATAGTGTATAATTTGTAGTTTTTGGTATATCTAACTGGTACGTTTATTGCTTTTGTAGAAATTTTTTTCGGCTCAATTAACCTTAAGGAATAAATTGAGCCTAGCAACTAAAATTGCATCGACCCTTACACCTCTACAAAGAAAATTGTTTGAGGATACTTGCTTCAGGCCATGGATGAAAGTACAACATCCGGGTGGAGATGCTACGTTGACACATTTGTTTCTTCAGACCATGACTAACGATCTACCCGAGAGGATACAACGTGGTGATGAAGAGATATGGTTTCATTTTCCTCCGGCGTATACTTATTTTGGGCGGGAGGAGTTTTGCTTAATCACTGGTCTACGCTTCGGACATGATAAAGTAACCCGGTACACTAGTCATATCTCCCGCCCATCTTGGTTATCTCGGGTTTTTCCTGAGTTGGCAAAGACGAAGCCGAGTTTACACGTCGACGACTTGAAGAGATTATTTGTTAAAGACGGTTTTACTCGGATGGATGACCTTGATGTTGTCCGAGTATGCCATTTATTACTTTTGCATGCCGGATTTTTAGGCAAAGAGGGCAGACAACCTATTTTTGAGGACCTAATATTATTGTTAGAGGACCTAAATGCATGGAACCTGTTTTCGTGGGGTTCATATCTATGGAAAGCTACCTGGAAGAAGTTGTCGTCTGCCTTTGAGGACCGAAAAAGTTTGCGGGGCGATGGTTCTAAATACATTTTGGCAGTCTTTATTTGGGCCTTTAAGGTAAAAATTTCTATATAATTTTTCCAAATTTATAATTAATTATTTAATAATTACTGATGTTTGTGTATTATATTGTTTGTATATTTGGATATTTTAGGCTTTCCCCAGCATGCGGACATATGCGATAAAAAATTCAAATGATATTCCTAGGGCTATTACCTGGAAGAGGATCCGCCTGTTGGATTGGGAAGAGTTACTACCATATATGACGATGAATGATGTAAGTTAACACACAAATACTACCATATATAAACAACTTATTACTAGTACACGTTTAACTTTGTTTGAGCTTTTATATTGTTAGGAGGCCAACTATCCATTACAGAGACTGACACCCACAGAGGCTAAGCTTGCCACTGATTGGTGGAAAGCTAGTAAGTGGTTTTTTGATGGGACGGATGATGAGAACCCCCTACTTCGAGAGCCATCACCTGATTGGGTCGATTCTACAGCTCGACACCCGGAGCCATCACCTGATCCAGCCTCTTCTCCACCTCCACCATCACTTATTCCATCACATCATCGAGCCTCTTCTCCACCATCACCTCATGATAGGCGACCGACAAAGAGGCCACGACATTTATCTCCCTGTTCTACACCTCCACTTGATGAGCTAGGGGAGTTACGTGATGAGGTCGGTGCTTTGCGTCATGAGGTCGGTACTTTATGTGAAGACAATGGTGCACTACGTGATGAGGTACGGTCTTTACGTGGTGAGGTGGATGTTTTACGCGATAACAATGGTGCACTACGTGGTGAGGTATCTAGTTTACGTGATGAGGTAGCCGCTCTACATGAGATTGTTTCATCGTTGTAGAATGAGGTCATACTCTACGCAATGAGGTAAATTTGTTTAATACTATACTAAAAATGCAAATAACCTTTTTTCGGCATTATTTATTTATTTATTTACTGATTTATGTATTAATTTATTTTCAGCGGCCCGATAAGGTAGATGCTTTACGTCGGGTTTTTCTTGCATGACAGGGTTCACACATCAGACATCGTGCACGTGCCATTACGTCTCCTTTCACCCCCACTAGTGCCACGACTCCGTAAGAAGAAGCCCAATGTACCTATCATCATTCAAGAGGCGCCTCCTATCATTCAAGAGGCCCCTCTCATCATTCAAGAGGCCCCTCCCACCGTTCAAGAGGCCCTTGTCATCGTTCAAGAGGTCCCTCCCACCGTTCAAAAGCCCGATTCACATGGCGTCATATGTTGACATATTGATAAACCCCCTCCCGTGCCCAATATGATGGATGAGAGTTGGCTTTCATATGTGTTACCGGCCAGTACCATTCCTCAGTAGGAGAGGGGAACACTACCTGTTGAGTTGATCGATTGACGGAATCGACCAAGAGGGGGGTGAATTGGCAATTAAAAATTTGGTGGAAGCTTTTGTAGAAAATTGAAAGAATTGCACAACGATTTAGAGTGGTTCGACTTTCTCAACCAAAGTCTACGTCCACTACCTTAGCTATCCACACTAAGGATTTTCCACAAATTCACTAATTTGTCTTTCTTTTGAGGACAAAGAGTAACCTTACAAACCCTCAAGAATTATACCCCAAATTCTTGAGAACACTATCTCCCAAAGAGAACAATACAAATTTACAAACTTACAAGGAAATCCTCACAAGGTAGATTGTTTGCACAATTCTAGAACAAAGAAAAGAACACTAAAAAATGAATACAATTGAGTACAAGAAGCATTCTTGAAAGCAAAATGAATATTGAATGAAAAATAGTCTTGAAATGCACAAACTTGAGGTTTGATGCTTTCTCGTTGATTCTCTCTTGATTCTAGTTGCTTGTTGTTTCTTGTTGTTGATCAATGGCTTCTAAGCTTGTTTAAATACACCTTCAATTGATTCTGAACATTGGGGATGATTAGTGGAGTCAATAGAGGTGTTTAAATGTGAAAACAATTAATATTAGTGGTTGGGAGCGTCTCATGCATCGATGCATACCCTAGGTGCATCGGTGCATCAGTGTAAAATTCAAAAAATTTGATCGTTGGACTCTCAGTGCATCGGTGCACTAAGAGTGCATCGATGTATAAAATGCATTCAATGTTTTAAAAAAGCCTGAGTGCATCGATGCATGGTCTTTTGCATCGATGCATCAAATGCACTGAGTGCATTGATGCATGGTATGTGCATCGATGCATAAAATGCATTCGATGTTCAAGAAATTAATTGATGCATCGATGCATGGATTGGTGCATCGGTGCATGCCCTTGAAAAATTGATTTAAGGCTTGATTTTGGTTCAAAATACTTTGTGAAAATTGTTTCAAAAATAGTTTAAGTACAAATCACAATTTTACACATTTAGTAAGGATTAAATTTGATCTTGAAAGACTTGGAGTAATAATTTGATATCCGATTAATTAATTCGAATATACCTTAGAAAATCATTTGTAAAATCTTAAAATTCATTTAACTTAATTTGTTATATCGAAATATCAAAATGTTTTCAACAATCTCCCCCTTTTTGATATAACAAAAACACTTGGGTAATTTTAAGATTTATTTAAGAAATTTTTTTTTGAAATCAAAAAAATTACTAATTACTCCCCCTTACTATAACACTTCTCCCCCATTTTGTTAAATCAAAAAGACTCTATAAAATGTTTTTAAACAATATAAGCCAATTGATTAATATAAAGCTTAAGCTGCTAAGATCACAATTAAAAGAGAGATTAGCCATTTGTTTCATAATCAATATTCATAATAAAATGTGAAATGACATAATTGGTCATAATGCAACTAATATGTAAATGATGAAAGAATTAAACCAAACCAAATATTTATAATAAATTCAAACAACCAATCATTCAACTCCAAAAATAGCAAAATGTTTAATCAATCCAAGTTTTATGTATAATCCCCAATACAATCAAACTAAAATAAGTCTAATCATCCATAGAAGGATCGGGAGGCGGAGGAGGAAATCGGGATTGCATCTCAAGAGAGAGAGCATCCATGCGTGCAAGCATCTCCCTTTGAAACTCCAACTAACGAGCTTCCAAAGTGTCTAAGCGTTGATTTACTACTTCGTGAGTAGCAGTCAAGTGGGATTTAATGGAAGCATACCGTAAATCAAATGTCTCCAAAAACGAACGAAAATATGGAGGCATTTGATCTTCTTGTGGAGCTGGTTCCGGTGCAGGCTCGTCATCGGGTACGTGATCATCGATGTCTTGCATAAGCTGCTGAAATTCAGGATCATCGTCAGAAGCCGGAGCAGGAGAAGGAGCACGAGAGGAGCTAGGAGCAGCTCGTGAGGAACTAGCTCCCGGAGTTTGCTTACTGGGTCTAAAAACCCATTGACCTGTTACCTCGTCTTGTTTTCAATCCGCTTTCTTCAAGGATATGAGATTGATTGGGTTTTGGAGAGGAATAGGATTGTCAAGAGAGACATCCAAACCGAGTTTGATAAAGAGATTGCTAAGAAGACAACCATAAACTAATGTTTCAACATGTTTGGATGGGATAATATTTATGGTATCGACTAGCAAAATAAAGATAATCTGTGGAATATTTATTTTGATCCTATTCTTAATACAATACATCCACCATAAATCCCTAGCACGAAGAGTGGAGTACCTTCCCGCTGATGGTCAAAGCCACCATGAGATCATGAAATGAAGAAAACGATCGTGATGAGATCGAAGGGTACTAACACTAGCGTTTGAGAGATATGGATAATCCACAGTTTCTTTTTCGTCATAGACACCATTGTCATCTAACCCAAATTTTGAAGCTATAGTTGCGGAATCAATAAGAATATATTTTCCTAAAAGGTAAGATCTAATTCCTATAGTTCCACATTAAGTTTCGTTTTGAATACATACCGCATTAGAATAGAAAATGCGGACTAATTCATGAAAGACGACAGGTCTAAGAGAAAACAGTTTATCAAACTTCCATTTTCTAAGAATAGGGAGGTATTCAAATTTAAAGTCTATCATGGCTTGTAGAGATGGAATACATTCTTCCCTAATTCTATAAGATTGGAAAGAATTCATGTACATATGGTACAATTCTTCTCTCCGACGTTCAGGCATATTAAAGCAAGATCCTAATAGGCTATTAGGAGGTTGAGGAATGGGATTATGAGGTTTGTTTAAACGAGAACGACTTGACGAAGTTGTAGGGTGTTTGGGATTAGACATGATTAAAGGAAATCGGAATAAGGAATATCACCTGCAATTTGAAACACATGTATGCACAATCAATCCCAAAACTCAAATGAGTCCTCAATAATTCAAGGTTCTCTAAACCATATCCTAATGGGCATGTTTTGAAAACTATTTAAAAATAATATTTGATAATCATAATATAGTTTTCATGAAAACAAAACAATTAAATCAAAAATATTACTAATTTTTAAAATCATAATTTTTTTAAATTTCGAAATTCAAAGAAAAATCTTGAAAAATTGTTTGTTTTTGACGAAATTGGTAGTAAAATCTAGTTTAGAACCAACAAACAATCAATGCCCGATATAATGTTCATCCTATAACTAATCAAAACTAGTTCTAAAATCAAACATCAAATAAAATAGAGGTTTTTGAAATATTACCTTGAAAATTCGGATTGAGAGGGATAAGGAGTTGTTTTGCACGATTTAATGATATAAGCAGGTTTTGAAGATGAAAAGCACGAAGAAACCGATGATTTTTCAATGATTTTGAGAAAGAGTAGGATTTAGAATGATAAAGGGATGAACGGTAAGATAGGTTTTAGTTTTAGGGTTTGAGAAAAATGAAGAAAATGAGGCATTACCCGTCGAATACATCGATGCATGACCCTGTGCATCGATGCATATTCAAGGCGTGCATCGGTGCATCAACATGATGAATCGATGCACATTCAAAGGGATGCATCGATGCACTGTTAAGTGAATCGATGCATTAAGCACAAAAATGTCAAAAATCCGTTTTGAACACTCAAAATGCTAAATTAATTAGCTCTAGTGGTTTTGGTAAGTCATATATTGAAAATTAATCATGTTCAATCAATCAAATTATTCCTTAAACTACTTTGAACATAAAATTAATTTTCACCAAATAACATAAACTCCCCTTAACTAATAGCATAGAATGCAATAAAAATTATTATTATAAGCATTTTTCATTTATTCTTAAAAGTGCTAAAAATTATTTTAAACACTAAGTGAAGATAGGTCAGTTAAACCTAATTCTCTCCTAACTGTCCAAAATTTTTCCTTAACTAAGGGTTTTGTAAAAATATCTGCTAATTGGTGCAAAATATCAACAAATTCTAGAACTACATCTTCCTTAGCGACATGGTCTCTAATGAAGTGATGTCTAATTTCAATATGCTTAGTTCTAGAGTGTTGGATGGGATTTTTAGTGAGACAAATAGCACTAGTATTGTCACACTTGATAGGAATAGTGCCTACTTCAATTCCATAATAAAAAAGTTGTTGTTTTATCCATAAAACTTGTGCACAACAATTACCGGCTGAAATGTATTCCGCTTCAGTGGTAGATAATGCAACACAATTTTGTTTCTTTGAAAACCACGAAATCAACATATTTCCAAGGAATTGGCAAGTACCGGAGGTGCTTTTCCTATCTAATTTGCATCCTCCATAATCCGCATCTGAGAAGGCATGCAAGCTAAAGCTAGAGTCTCTAGGATACCAAAGTCCCATACTAGGAGTGTCCTTAAGGTATCTAAAGATCCTCTTAACAGCTAGTAAATGTGATTCTTTAGGACATGATTGAAATCTAGCACATAAGAAAACACTAAACATAATGTCCAGTCTACTTGTGGTTAAATAAAGTAAAGATCCAATCATTAACCTATATAATTTAACATCTACACATTTACCTCCTTCATCTAAGTCAAGCTTTGTTGAAGAGCGCATTAGAGTGTCATGAGGTTTGCCATTTTCCAGTCCAAACTTCTTGAGCATATCTTTGACTTACTTAGCTTGATTGATGAATATGCCATCTTTTCTTTGCTTGATTTGGAGTCCCAAGAAGAATGAGAGTGTAATACCCCAAAAATTTAGATAATGACCAAAATGTAAATTTTGGAAGTTTGATGGCCAAAGTATAAAATTTGGGAAAAAGTTTAGGGAATTAAGTGATAATTTCCTAAAAAGAATTTTATTCCATAAATAGATGGTTTACTCTTGAGAGTGGAGTTTTATAGAAATCATATTGTTGGATTTGAAATTTAGTAAAGAAAGAGTTAAAGCCGGTAAGAAATCGGTAAAATCCGATCGAATTGGAATTTTACAAAAATTTGAAGGATGTTATAAAATGATTGGAAATATTATTTTAATGTTTTATATCAGAGAAATTTGGTCTGGAAATGTGCAAATTTTCAGATTTAACCGAAACTGTGAAATTTAGTGACTAAAACACAAGTTTTGAAAATTTCAGGGCATTTTCGTAGGTCAAAGTCAAATTAAATTATATTTGACTTTGTAATATCAGATGGCTTGGTTTTATGGTGATTTTGGAGATTCATTAAGGGCAATAATGGAAATTCTTATTGAATGGAATAAAAAAATTCCATTATGATATATTATTAAGCATGTGTTGGATTAATATATCATAAAAAGCAATCATGGATGAGCAATTTTAGCTCATCTTCTTCCTCCAAGGGCCGGCACATTCAAGGAAGAAAGGTAAGCATTTTTAGTTTTAATTTTGAAGCTATTTCTTGAGAATTTGACTAAGTGTGGTTAGGAAAAATATTCTACTTTCAATTCTCTACATTTTGACATGAATATTACTAGGGTTTCATGTTCAAATATATCTTGAGTTGATGAAGGGGATTTTGATTCTTGTGTTTTATGGGTTTTGAAGAGTTAAGTGATTTTAAAGAATTGGTTGTATGAATTGATGAAGAACATAAGGATGAGGTTAAAGAAAAACAGTTTAGATTTTGGGAATTACAGTAGGTTCGAAAATTCACCCGAAAATATATAAAAATAATTTGGAGGTAATTTTTTATATTGTGTTCATATATGGATATATTTTTGTTTAAAACAAACAGGGATCAATTTAAAGTTGTATAAAAATAGATATGAATTTTTAACCGAGGAAAGGTCAGAAAAATCGGACAGCAGAATTCTGTACAAAACAGATTCTGTTGGTCAACTTTGAAAATTCGCCATAAATTGTACAGAATGAATTAGAAGAAGTTCTTTATATGGATAGATTCGTATTCGAGTCTAGTTTTCAATGGAAAAAACGGAATTAAATTCCAGTGTGTGTATCAATACAGTTTAATGATTCTTTAAAGGTAGTATGAGTTGTCTGAATGCTGGAAATTGTTGTTTGAGAATTGAAATGAGTGTTAGATGTGAAATTGATTATTTTGGGAAGATTGAAATGATTGGTGATTTAAGTAAAATAATTTCATAGTTGGGGTACTTAAATGTATTTATGCTTTTGTAAAAGCATTTGAATGGAAATAATTTCAATGTTGGAATTTTTGGTTTTAAGAATTTAAGTGGTAAAATGGTGAAGACCATTTTGAGTAAATGGGAAAAGTGGGTTCCAATGTTAAAGGAATTAATAAGTATTGAATTATTTGGTGGAAATGAGTTTGAAGTATGCTATGGAATTATTTTGGGATATGGTTATGTTAGTACAATACTAACATATGTATTATTATAAATTTGTGATTTATACAGATCATGGTCGATTTGCAATTGAAGCAAGTCAAGTATAAAAAGGGTATATTGTGGACAATATTGAGGCACATATATTTTGAAAGACATAAAGTGTCAAGGTGAGTGCAATACATGCATGAAATTACACATGGATGTTTTATACATCATAAGGAAGACTTGCGATAAGTCGACCTTGTTTATATAACCATGATATTATGCCATGTTTTTATAAATTGACATGACATTGAAATGTCACGGTATGAAATCAAAATACATTGATTATGAAAAATGTGATATTTTACCATGAATGTTTTTGGGTATGAACTGCCCAATGTTAAATATTGATAATATACTTTGCCATGGATGAATTGAATAAAATAGACTATATGCCCAAGTAAGTCATTGAGGGACAGGGTATAGTTGGCATGCCATAGAGTATAGCAGCTGCAGGTTTATATTAGCACTATAGTGTGTAAGGACACTAAGTGCAGGTTTATGTTCGGATTAGCACTATAGCGTAAGCTTAGTGTAGGTGGTGGGAACGACCTTATGTGTATTGTCCGGATTAGCACTATGGCGTAAGCTTAGTGCAGGTTTAGCACTACGGTGCAGGTATTTTACTCGTATACCCAGGGTCCTCAGGGTGTTATATTGGGCTATTGTCTACGGTTTATTGACTATGGATTATGTTTTATTGGTTAATAATGGTAACCATGCAAATAAGCTTACGAGCTTACGGAATAATGGCAAGTATATTGGAAAAATAAGCTTACGAGCTTATGGAATTTAAATGGTAAGTATTTTGGTAAAATAAGCTTACGAGCTTATGGGATAAATGGTAAGAGATTTTATATTATTTTGATCATGGTAAAATATTTGATATGTTAGTAAAATGATTTTATGGAAATTGTTTGACATTGAAAATCATGCATGAATTGTATTGCACTGTTAAATATTTTAATTGCCTCACTAAGTTTATACTTAGCGTGTGATGATTTTCACGCGTAGGTAAAAAGCAAAGAATAAGAATAAAGAGTTCAGAACGACATCAAGCATCGAGAGGTATATTTCAATATCAGTAAGACATCCTATTGTGAAATTTGATTTTAGATAGTGGCATGTAATTTGAAAATGATCAATATATTTGTTGAATTAATTTTGGAAATTTTTATAGTGATGAAAGGTTAATTTTTATGAATTTATATGTAAATTTTCGAAAGTTACTATAGCATGAACAGTAACCAAGTTTTAAGCAACTTTTTCCAGAATACATTTGGGGTACCGATTCCCCTGCTACAGGGAATCGATTCCCCCACTGTTCACTGTTCATTGTTCACTATTCGGGTACTATTCAGTATTCATAATTAAAAATATTTTGAATTAAATTGGTTACAACGAAACGTAATTTTTATGATATGATAATTTTATAATATCATTTACTATTTTAAGAAAATAAATTTTAAATCGCTTTCGAATCGTAAAATGGTTTTAGAAAATACGGGTGACATCCGTAATCTGTATAGGAATAATTATACGGGTTATGGGTGTTACAGAGAGTTCCCCCATCATGCTCATCTCAAACTCATTTTGCATTATCTTAGAAAATTCTTGGCAAAGAACATCATTAGTAGAACCAAATATTATATCATCAACATAAATTTGAACTACTAATAAATCTTTACCTTTATGCTTTAAAAACAATGTAGTGTCAACCTTCCCTTTTGAAAAACCTTTTTCAATTAAAAAGTTTGACAATCTTTCATACCAAGCTCTAGGAACTTGTTTTAAACCATAAAGCGCTTTTGTCAATTTAAGAACATGATCCGGAAATTTTGAATCTTCAAAACCTGGAGGTTGTTCCACATACACTTCTTCTTTTATAAAACCATTTAAAAATGCACTTTTAACATCCATTTGATATAATTTAAATTCATTGAAACATGCAAATTCTAATAACATTCTAATTGCTTCCATCCTAGCTACGGGAGCATATGTTTCATCATAGTCTAAGCCTTCTTCTTGAGTATACCCTTGAGCAACAAGTCTAGCCTTGTTTCCCATAATATTACCACTTTCATCAAGCTTATTCCTAAATACCCATCTAGTACCTATAGTAGATTTTTTACTAGGCCTTTCAACTAATGTCCATACTTTACTTCTCTCAAATTTATTTAATTCTTCTTGCATAGCCATAATCCAATGTTCATCTTTTAATGCTTCTTTGATGTTCTTAGGCTCTATGCATGAAATAAATGCAACATAATTACAAATATTTCTAAGAGAGGATCTAGTTGTTACCCCTTTGGATGGATCACCTATAATCTCACCATCCTTGACATAGTTGTACTCTCTTGGATAAGATACTTCCCTTTCTTCAATGGTTGGATTCTCGAGAGGATCATGAGTTTCCTCATCTTTCGTTTCTTCCTTTGATGATGATTCTCCAACGTCATGTCTAACGTCATTTGCTTGTACAATACCTACATCATCATTAACACAAAAATCCTTCCTCGGAAGGAGATTATCATCGAAAACAACATGTATAGACTCCTCTACAACTAAAGTTATTTTATTAAATACTCAAAAAGCTTTAGAATTTAAGGAATAACCCAGAAAAATTCCTTCATCACTTTTAGCATCAAATTTGCCAAGGTTTTCTTTACCGTTGTTTAAAACAAAACATTTACATCCAAAAGGATGAAAATAACTAATGTTAGGCTTTTTATTTTTAAAAATTTCATATGGAGTTTTCTTTAAAATTGGCCTAATCATTACTCGATTTACAACATAACAAGTTGTATTTGTGGCTTCCGCCCAAAAATATTTTGGCAAATTATTTTCACAAAGCATGGTTTTAGCCATTTCTTCTAAAGTTCGATTTTTCCTCTCAACAACTCCATTTTGTTGAGGAGTTCTAGGTGCTGAAAAATTATGGCTAATACCATTAGAATTACAAAACTCATTAAATCCAAGATTTTCAAATTCAGTGCCATGATCACTTCTAACACTAGTGATAGAGTAACCTTTTTCATTTTGGATTACTTTTGAAAATGTGATGAAATTTTCTAATGCTTCATCTTTAGTACTTAAGAATAGAACCCAAGTATATCTAGAATAGTCATCTACCAAGACAAATGCATATTGTTTTCCACCCAAGCTAGTAGTCCTAGTTGGCCCAAAAAGATCTATATGAATCAATTGTAATATTCTACTAGTTGTTACGTCATTAATGGATTTAAAAGAAATTCACTTTTGTTTTCTTTTAGCACAAGCATCACAGATTTTATCATTATCAAATTTAAGCTTAGGTAACCCTCTTACTAAGTCTCATTGAATTAGTCGTTGCAAAACACTCATACTAGCATGTCCTAGTCTCCTATGCCATAACCAACTATCATGTTCATCCTTAGCAACTAGGCACAAATTAGTCATATCAATAGAATCTAAATGCACCATGTATATGTTTCCTATTCTATGACCAACAAGCATAATCCGATTAGATGCAATGGCAATAACTTTACAACCATTAGTTTCAAACATGACATTGAATCATTTATCACAAAATTGACTAATACTCAAAAGATTATGCTTTAATCCATTCACATATAAAACATTTTTAATTTGTATGGAAGAGGTATTACCTATTGTTCCTATACCTTCAATGTGACCTTTTGAATTATCACCAAAAGTCACTTCTCCTCCATTTTTGGCGTTAAGCTCTATGAACCGGTTTTTTTCCCCGGTCATGTGTCTCGAGCATCCACTATCAAGGTACCATGAATTTAAATTTGTTTCCCGTGCCTTGTAGCAATGCTCCTTTCCCTACAAACATAGATTAATTTTTTATTTTTGGTACCCAAATTCTTTTGGGTCCATATTAATTAGTTTCCAAAATCCTAGTCCCTTTAGGTATCCATTTGTGTAGGATATCTTTATCTTTAGTAGTAATGAGTTCTTTAGGAACCCACATACCTCTAACGATTTTTCCATTAGAGATTCTTTGGGGACCTCTATGATTGTAGTTTTTAAAACCTTTTCTAACAAAGTTGGATTTTGAATTTTCCTCTTTTTCAAAACGTTTCGTTCCAACTTTATCAAAAGAAGTTTTAAGATCATCATTTTTCTTTTGATGATCATCATTGACCTTTAAAAGTAAATTTTGCAAATCCAAAATTTTCTTTTCAAACTCTTCTAGTTTGATTTGCAAATCTTTTATTTTACTTTCAAGATCGTTGTTGGTTTTGGATATGAGTTTATTTTCATTTTTCAATTTTGAAACATCATTTTTATATTTTAAAATCAATTTCTCATAATCCAAAACCAACCCATTATATTTCTCTAATAGCTCATCATAGGATAAATCATCAAAATCAGATGAGTTAGAGGTTACCTTAAAATCTTCCCCGAATGCCATCAAGCACAAGTTTGTTACTTCTTGTTCCTCTTCATCGAAACCTTCTTCATCTCTCCATGTAGCCACATGAGCCTTGTGCTTATTATTTGATTGACCCTTTTTCTTCAATTGTGGGCAATCGTATTTGACATGCCCCGGTTTTTTGCATTCATAGTAAATGATCGGGTCCTTCTCTTTTGGTTCATTTTTTAGGCCTTCATTTCGTTTGAATTTTCTTCCTCGGTAAAGTCTCATCATTTTTCTGAACCGTTTGGCAAACAATGTCATTTCCTCATCATCATCATCTTCATTCGAATCACTCTCATTTTTTGTGGATTTGAGAGCAACTCTAATGTTTTTCTTATTCTCCTTCTCCTTTGGTGTCTCATCAATCTTATCGAGGTCCACCTTATCTTCAAGCATCATTTCATGAGTGAGGAGGGAACCGATTAGTTCTTCAAGAGTTAAGGACGTTAGGTCCTTAGACTCGATGATTGTCTTCTTCTTTGATTGCCACGATTTTGAAAGAGAATAGACTAACTTCCTCACAAGCTTTTCATTTGAAATGATATATCCATATGATTTGAGACTATTGACAATCGTTGAAAATCTATCCGTCATAGCTTTGATATCTTCATTTGGTTTCATCCTAAAATTTTCATAGCTATGCGTTAGAATACTAATTTTAGATTTCTTTACCTCATCGGTACCTTCATGAGTGACTTGAAGTTTGTCCTATATTTCTTTGGCGGTTGTACAAGATGAAACTCTTCCGTATTCATCTGGTCCAAGAGCACAAAATATGATATGGATGGCTTTGGAGTTGAGCTGGAACATTCTTGTCTCTCCTTCACTCCACAACCTTGGATGAGTGAGAGGCTTGATGTATCCTTCTTCTACGATATTCTATGCTCCCATGTCACTTGCTTGAATGAAGTACATCATCCTATTTTTCTAATAGGCATAGTTAGCTCCATTGAAGAAAGGAGGCTTGTTGACGGGCATCGAATCAAGACCAGAGTCGTAATTTGAAGCGAATGCCATTGATGACTTGATAATCGATGTAACTCTTCCCGAATCGACTCAAGAGGTGATTAAACCTTCAAATGAGTGAGGCTCTGATACCAATTATTGAGTTAATCGATTGACAGAATCGACCAAGAGGGGGGTGAATTGGCAATTAAAAATTTGGTGGAAGCTTTTGCAGAAAATTGAAAGAATTGCACAGAAAAATTTGTCTTTCTTTTGAGGAAAAAGAGTAACCATACAAACCCTTAAGAATTATACCCCAAATTCTTGAGAACACTCTCTCTCAAAGAGAACAATACAAATTTGCAAACTTACAAGGAAATCCTCACAAGGTAGATTGTTTGCACAATTCTAGAACAAAGAAAAGAACACTAAAAAATGAATACAATTGAGTACAAGAAGTGTTCTTGAAAGCAAAATGAATATTGAATGAAAAATAGGCTTGAAATGCACAAACTTGAGGTTTGATGCTTTCTCTTTGATTCTCTCTTGATTATAGTTGCTTGTTGTTTCTTGTTGTTGATCAATGGCTTCTAAGCTTGTTTAAATACACCTTCAATTGATTCTGAATGTTAGGGATGATTAGTGGAGTCAATAGAGCCGTTTAAATGTGAAAACAAATAATATTAGTGGTTGGGAGCGTCTCATGCATCGATGCATACCCTAGGTGCATCGGTCCATCAGTGTAAAATTCAAATATTTTGACCGTTGGACTCTCAGTGCATCGGTGCACTAAGAGTGCATCGATGCATAAAATGCATTCGATTTTTTGAAAAAGCCTGAGTGCATCAAGAAATTAATTGATGCATCGATGCATGGATTGGTGCATGCCCTTGAAAAATTGATTTAAGGCTTGATTTTGGTTCAAAATACTTTGTGAAAATTGTTTCAAAAATAGTTTAAGTACAAATCACAATTTTACACATTTAATAAGGATTAAATTTGATCTTGAAAGACTTGGAGTAATAATTTGATATCCGATTAATTAATTCGAATATACCTTAGAAAATCAATTGTAAAATCTTAAAATTCATTTAACTTAATTTGTTATATCGAAATATCAAAATGTTTTCAACACTACCGGACACAATTACATATAATACCCTTTGGGCTAAGACCGCAGTTGATTTTTATATACATAAGCGAAGCAAGGGGTGTTATTCTGACATATGCAAACTCGACGATGTTATTCATTTGTTTCTTGATCGGTCTTGGTGGGGTATTTTATTAGGGGTTGAAGATAATGGCTATCTCGAAGGGGTGGTAAGTCTTATATTCTTTTTATATTGCATTTTGATTAAGTTTTTTTAAATTTATTAATAAATTCACTAATATATGTATTTTTTTATAAAACAACATATTGATGCATGAGTGTCACGTCTTCTAATAATAAGGAAATTGAAGAAAATAAAAAATACTCGATGGACTATTATGCTGATGTCTTTCCACATAGCTCACTTGAAGGATCCGAGAGATGCTTCATATATGTTGGGTAATGGAAAAGCTAAACTTTATCTTGCGTGGTAAGAGGTCGATAAGGTTAGTATTTATTTTTTGAATATTTTAAAGGTGTTTATCCCTGTTTTGGAACATCTTTTATTTGATGTGTGCAATTATTTATGATTACAGGTGTTTATCCCTGTTTTGGAACGTCGTCATTAGCTTTTCCTCGAGATTCAGCTCCCATCCCTGAAGACAATAGTATATGACAGCATGTTAAATTGCATACCATTATCTGATTTGAGAGATATTATTTGTAAGGGATGGAGCGCTCATTTGGCGAAATACTTGAATGCAATTGATTATTGGACTAATTCTGGAAACAAGAAGCCAAAAAAGTTCAAAGTTACAATGATCAGAGACGAGACCGCGCCACAACAAATGGAGGGAGCCAGAGGGGATTGTGGTCCTCTCGTATGCATGTGCTTGGAACGTTTGGCGATAGGAAGTAAACAGTTTCTACCTCCCACAGATAGAGATAGAGGTGCAGTAGGCTTGTGGTTTCGGTATTTTATGGCTAGAGAAATATATGCGAGACGCTGATCCGCATGATGAAAGTGTGCATAAACAATTGGTAAGTTTGAGAAAGTGTTGTTAACATATATACTCTTTGTTGGTTTGAAAATGTTTGGTTAAGTACCTAGAATTCAATAATTTTTTGTTTGTTGGTTTTAGATGTGTAGAAAGTGTTGTTTGAGCAAATGTTTGGTTTCTGCAGGTTAATCCTGAAGTGAGCTACGTGAAATTGATGTATTTGTGCATAAAAACTATCTAGGGTACATTTTTTTGCTTGTTTAATTGAATTTTACATTGATTTATAAATGTTGATTTGTTTAATTGATGAGGAAATAATAATTATTTTTTACTTGTTTAATTGATTTGTAAAAGTTGATTTGTTTAATTGATATGTAAATAAGAATTATTTTTTTTCTTGTTTAATTGATTTGTAAAAGTTTATTGTTGTTTATTCAATATGCATTATGATAAAGGCAAAAAAAACCTGTTAAAAGTACACTTTCGCGTCGCGTTGCGATTTTCGGTTTGCGATTTCGCGTTTTGAATTTGACTTTCGCAACAATCGCAACGCGATAATCACATTGCGAATTTGACTTTCGCATCAATCACAACAAAAAAATCGCAATGTGAATTTGATAAGTGATAACAACTAAACATATCATAGCAATGTTCAAACTCAAGTTACTAATGAATGTCTAACTGAAAATGTATGTATTCACACATAAAATACACATAATACAACGTTTGCGTTTAAAAATCACCTAAGTTAATAAGTCCCAAAAGGTGAAGCCGGTTGTGATTGAGATTTTGATTGCAATTTTGATTTCCTTTTTCTTGGCACCATATGAGCTTTGGATTTTGATGATGATCCATATTTTGGTAGAGGAAAAGATAATTGTGATGGCATTGGTGATCCACATGTCAACCTTATATGACCACTTTCCTTGCATCGACTACATGTCGATATCCTCTTCTCTTCACCCTTATACGGTATACGATCGTGATTTTTTTGTTGGTCAGGTAGCCTGCTATCCATGACTGGTGGCAAAACTGTTTGTAAGTCATCTAGTATGTCCCACTCAGAAGGATGTGGAATAGGGTAGACAATCTCGGCATAAGTCTGTCGATATACTTCTGTAGTGTAGCAATCCATAGTGTATGCGCTTGAATCATCTTGGTTTATATGAAGAGCAACTTTTATAACATGGCCACACGGATAACCAGATGTTTGCCATTTCATACAACTACACGTCTTTGTATTTAGATCGACAAGCCCATTTAAGTTATTATTCAATACTTCAAACAAAGTGTTTGAACATGGTTCAACTCTCCATGACGATAACTTCACAACACGTTTCATTATCTCTTTTTCAGTCCATGGTGTAACACGACGTTCCAATGTTCCTGTAAATTTAAATAAATAATACTTAGTAAAATATATGATAAGTTACGAATTTAAAGAAATAATACCTGCATGGTTTCTTTTCTTGTAGTACCACTGTTTAATAGAGGCTCGAAAAAACTCCATTAACATAGTAATGGGTAATTTCTGGGAATGACGACTTAGAGCGTTGATTGATTCTGCACTATTAGACATCATGAAACCATATATTGCTCCAAGTTGATGTACTATTGACCATCTTTCAAACCCGACATCTTCTAGTGTTTGAGCACATTAAGGCAAAACACGTCTTAAACAATTTATATGCATATTAATATCCACTTCCCGATAAGCTTTTACAGCCTTCCAGTATGTCCATTTGTGATTTTTATACCAGTAGACCTTGATTTTAGATTTCTGTACAAATGAACAGCACAAAGTCCATGAAAAGCATCTGGGAAACACCTTCTAACAGTATTGTCAATTGAGTTTGCCCTATCGGATATGATTGTCAGATTGCTAATAGGACCTATGTAATCCCTAATATGCCCCATAAACTATGACCATGAATCAGAGGTTTCAGATTTGCCAACCCCGTAAGCTATTGACAGTATCCCATTGTTAGCATCCATGGCTACTGCTAATAAGTTTACTCTAAAGTATCGACCTTTCAAATGTGCTCCATCAACTATAATAACTGGGCGCATGCAAGTAATAAACGAACGAATCTACAAAATAATATACACAAGACATATAATCATTTAAATGTGAAATGCATGTAACTAACAAAAATGTGTCAACAAAATTATATTGATTTACTAACCGCAACACCAATGGCGATAAACAGAAACTCAAAGCATCCATCAGTATCAGTTTTGATATGAGTTACTGACCCAGGATTTTTCAGCTTTAAATTGTGACAATAAGCCGGCAGTTGGGCAAACGATGCTTCTGGAGACCCCCTCAACAATTCCAAGGCATAACATTTGGCTCTCCAAGCTTGAGAATATGAGATACTAATCTTGAACCGAGCATTCATGTCAGTCATAATTTCATGTCCCCTATATACTCTGCCATTCAAAAATATTAACTCAGCCAAAAAACAACCCAACACCTTTTTGTTTGTCTGTCTATGGTGAGGAAAAACTTGGGTTCTTGAACATGTATGTTTATCAATAAAAGTCCTAACTTGAAACATTTCGTAATATTTTATCATCTTTGCAATCATATGCCACGTACAGTTTTTGTCAATCATACACTTTGTTTCGAAACGATCTTTGCTTGATTTGTTAACTTTTAGTTGATAGCCATCTTCCACACATTTCGTATACAAAGTTATCTTCAAGTCTTCCTTTGTATCGAAACAATCATCTTTCTTGATACGAATAACTTTTGTGTAACAATCAACTATTATCTTTACCAACTCTTCTTCCGGTATCTGAAGTAATTCTGGCATATTCTAGTTATACTCATGTGGCATTTTCTTCTTTTTCTTCTTCAAGGTTATATGAATTACATAATGGATGTTCAACATGTTCATTCATAGTCGTAACTTCCTCCTCATTATCATCAACAACATCTTCCTCGGCAGCGGCTATTTCATCATCAAAATTCGGGTATTGACCAATATCAAAATAATTACACGCAAGGTTTGTTTCTTCTTCTGAAACATCATCAAAATCCGAGTATTGACAAAGATCAAAGTCCGGGTATTGACCAAGATCAAATTTCTAATACTTACTAGTACTCAAAATTTTTTCTGTTGGCTCATAATCGTCTAACTGGTCAATACGAAAATCGAAATTTGGTGCTGAAAGTTGATTGAGATTTGGATTAGGAAAAGGTTGTGGATTTTGAGATTGTGTTTGGTATTGGAAATGTGGTGAAACAAAATTTTCTTGGTGATGAAATTGTGGTGGAACCATTAAATTTTGAGGTTGATAACAAATATTGTACATTGTGAGCACCATAAACTGGGGTTGAAGAACTTAGTTGATTACTACCCGCTACAGACCCAACTTCACTACTTCTAGGTTCAACAACATACAATGTAACATCATCTTCTTGCGAAACACTAATGTAAGCAATGAATCGTTCAACATCTTCATTGTCGGTTAACAAATAAACTTTACCTTTTCTCTGATAAGATAGCCGAAATCCACTTAGAGGCTCTAAATTCAATTTCTTTGCAACACGTAACATTAGAGTTTCATAAGTTAACTTTTTTAATGACAGTTTTAGTTGAAGATTCATGGGTAAAGGCACATATTGTAAAACACCATGAACATTCTCACATGACCCTCCAAAACACAAATATATCCAAACATGATCAACATTAGATGATTTCATTCTACAAATTGTAAATTAATTTACTAAACAAACGAGCTATAAACTACATATCATCACTAACTTAGAGAAAAACATACCTTTATTAAGTTGATAGTTGATAATTTGGGAGAGAAATCATTGAAAAATTATATATAAATAAAATTATGTAAAAAAAATTAGAGATGGAGAAGGATGTCGTTGGATATAGGAATGAATGTCGCCGGAGAGAGTGATAGATGGAGATGAAATGAGTTGCAATTTAGGGATTTAGGTTATGAGTTGCTGCTGCTGCGTAGTTATATACCCAAAAGATTTGTGTTGCGAAACTAAAACCTATTGTGAAATTAAATTTGTGTTGCGAATTCGAAAATCGAGTTGCGAATTTGAAATTTAGTTGCGAATTTGAAATTCAGTTGCGAAATTGGCAAAAGCGTTGCGAATTTGACTTCTTTGTTACGAATTTAAAAAAATCGCAATGTAATTCACATATTCGCGTTGCGAATTTGGAAACTGGGTTGCGAAATTTGAGTTCGCGTTGCGAATTTGAGTTCGCGTTGTGAATTTGTTGGTCATTTTCGCAAATTCAAAAAAAGTTAGTTAAAATCGTATATTATATGACATTTTCGGTCACTGATGTTATTTTCTCTATTATTATATGATAACATATCATTATCATTTTTAATTTAATAACGGCATGTGACCAAAATGAAATCAAAACTTTACTTCAAATCATTAAATCTAAAAACTTAAATATAGAAACGTATTTGAATTTATTGAAAAAAAATTCGAATATTGATATTGAAATAATTTTGTGTAATTTGGGGAGAACTGTTTTTGCACCTGAAGCAAGCTGTCTCATGTAATGGAAAACTGGTATTCATTGCTGACCAGCATTAGCAGCAGTCGTACGATCCTTTTTCTTGTTCTTCCAGAACTCGTCTTTCTTGGTCTTCCTTTTGGCTTTCACCATCCCCATTTTACTGTTAATTATACCCATTATGGCACTCTTATCCCTCTTGTTCTGTTTTGCAGCTTTCACATCCAATATCGATCTCAGCTTTTCATACGACTTCACATCCGGAACTTGCCCGTTTTCACCATCTGCTTGTGATAATAGAATGCCCTCTTGAAATCCCGAACACGAACTAAGGCGTAGATCATCGTCGAATACGTGGCGGAATCCGGTTTTAAATCAAGAACCGCAATTTCTTTCAACAACTGCGGCAATTTGTGGTGTTGGACTCCCCTTGCATACGCATTCATCAGCATGTTATATGTCATCTGTGTTTGTTGCAAGCCAATCTTCCCGAACTTGGAAATAACATCCCTTGCTTCGATATATTGACCTTGTTTAGCAAATCCGTCGAGAAGAATGTTGAAGGTAACCCGAGTGCCTTCTATTTTTTCTTTGATCATCAGCTTCCATACTTTCATCAACCCTCGACTGTCGCCTGAACACCTGAATGCATCCAATAGAGCAGTTTAGGTTTTGGTGGAAGGCTTAATTCCTTCTCTCTGCATATCCTCGAATGCGGTATAAGCTTTCTCGTGCCAACCACTAATGGAGTAGGCATGGATAAGCGATGTATACGAATGTGAAGTTGGTTTTAGACCGACTTTCTTCATCCTCAAGAATGCATCAGCTGCCCGGTCACTCATCTTCTTCTGCCTCCCATATGCACCGATCAGGCAAGTGTATGATTTCACATCCGGTTTCAACCCCATATCCTGCATTTGCACCAGCAGTTCCTCGACAATTCCGGCTATACGCATCCATAAGTATGTTAAAAGTAGCAGAAGTTGGCTTAAGGCCTTTCGTTTTCATCTCAGCGTAAAGACCTTCGACTTCCTCGATTTGATTCAATTTACCATATGCATCCATCAAAGTGTTGTACACTACGGTATTCGAATGAACACCTTTCTTCTCCATTTCAGATTGGATAATAAGAGCTTCATTCTTCAACCCTTCATCGCAAAACGAATTTATTATCGACCCCAGAACTTCAACACTCCATTTAACTCTTTTTCGATTCATTCACTCCAAGAACTCCCATGAATCCTTCGCGGTACCCCCGGTTTTTCTTATAGCTGTGATCATCATCGAGCAAGTAACATGATCCGGTTCGACATTGTTCGATTCCATGGCGGCATACACTTCCCTAGCATCACGATACCTGTACAAGTTGTAATGATATATATATAGCAAAGAATTGTTATCACCAAGGAATTGAAATTCATCTAAAGATCTAAAAAATGTTACCTTTTGGAGCTTAAAAGGCCAGAAATGGCGGCATTATAAACATGAATATCTCTGAAACCCTTACTCTGAGGCAAATTCCTAAACAAAACCATCAATTTATCACCCAATCCCGATCTCCCCAATACCGGGAAGATGATCGAACAAGCTCGAGGAGTAACGAGGGACGGCTCCTGCAAATGCATCCATTCAAAGAAATACAAGCAACCCAAAACGAGACCTTCGTTACCCATCACTGACAGCACTTGCAAGCACTCTTTTTGACTCAGTTAATTTCAAGTTCGAGTTCTTGTTCTTCATGTTCCTGAAGAAAAGGGAGGAAAATAGGGGATGAAGAGTGAGAAGTAGGAGGAGGAGAAGGAAGATTTGCAAAGACGGTGAAGGAAGGAAAGGATTTAGAGGTTGGTACAATTGAAAAAGGTATTCGATTGTGATTAATAAGGAAGCGTCGGTGGCAAATTTAGGGGGGTGTAGAACACAAGCTTAACCGAGTCATCGCCATGGCTGAAACGTTTTCTTTTTCTCTTTCTTTTACGCTGATATTTCAGATTTTGAGCTTATTATATAAAGGCTCAATGCCCAAATAGTTGCTCAAATTATACATTTTGTGCCTAGTAATTGCCTATAATTTTTTCAATCCATATAGGTGTTACAAACGTTAGTTTTTTAGGTGCTCAACGATGTTAGTTTTTTCGTTAGGTGACACGTGTCACAATCTGATAATTTTGAAATAAAAAAGATTATACATTTTTTTAAAAAAACACATAAATTTTAAAATAACCCCTAAACTTTGAAAATTTTCATTTCAACCTCTAAACTCATTCCGACCGCCGTCCTTTATTGTCGAAGAAGCTCCACCTGACCTTCCCTTCCCCCCTTTGACCAAAACTCCTATGAAATCATGATCGATGATCGATCGATGAAAAATCGACGTTTTATACCCCCCACGAACCCTATGATGAAAATCATGATCTCATGATATTCTGACGGAGAATCGATGACAACTACGACGACATATAACTAGGATGATGGCAAGGACTACGTCGACGTTATGGTCGTGGTCGGAGAGGGCACCAGCAGTAGGTTAGTATTAGGATTTGGGGATTTTAGGGATTTTGAGGCTTTTTTGTAATTTAAAAGAAGTTAAAGAATACTTAAAAAGATAAATTTCAAAATTATCAGATTGTGACACGGGTCACTTAATGAGGAAAACTAAAGTCGTTGACGGCCCGAACACCTAAAAGGATAATGTTTGTAACGTTAGATACCTGGATCGGCCAAAAAAATAATGTAGTTACCTATTTAGCACAAAAGATATAGTTTGGACACTTATTTGAACATTAAGCCTTATATGAAATAGTGAGACTACTGTAGAATATAACTATTAAAAAATAGTTTAAAACTTAAAAAAAAAATTTGAAAAATGAAATATATTTAAATACCAATAGTGTCGAGGATTACATCATTTTTTAATACACTCCGATTCGTCAAAAATAAAACCACATTGGACTGATCCTTGGTAAGGCCCAATGTGCCACAGAATATGCCACCCGATTAGCTTCTCGGTGTACATAATTCACCATAAGTCTCGGGGATCTGGCAAGAAGCGAACGTGCCTCATTTAGCATCAATCCTACAAACGAGATGTACTTTGTGTGTTGGCCAAGCGATTAACGATTGAAATAACATCCCTTTCAATGATCGCCGCGTCCCAACCATTTTCAATAGCCATGGGAATTCCTTCCGTGAAGCCCAATGCCTCAATTGATTCAGCTGTGTGCGTACCAGCCACCTCGCATGTGACCATTCCATGGTGGTCCCTTGCGATCACTCATATGGCAGCTTCACCGGTGTTGGGAAGAAAAGCCTCATGGACATTGATTTTCATGAAACCAGTTAAAGGCGTTGTCCACTGCTTACATGGTCTTGTTCTAGTCTTGTTGTTGGTGGGAACAAAACTGTTGACCTCTTTAAACTCATTTCCAAAAATCCATGCCGAGTTAACATCATCTCTAGCCTCTTGGATCTCTTTGTCGTGCATCCACCTTTTTCGCCTGTTGCAAATATTCCAAAGAAGGTTGAGCAGCATCAAGAGTCCTTGGTTAAGACAGAAACCATATTTTCAAGCCATGATTTGCAGCTGGAAACTTCGCCTCCACCAACGCGAAATTCAGTCCCGAAAGCAGCAACACTTCACCTTTGCGCAGTCTTTTATCGCATGTAATGTCGTTTCAACCATAGACACATGGGGCAAATCTCGGTTCCAAGGCCAGCTTTTACAAGCTTATTTCGGGTAGGTAAAGCATCGTTGCACGCCCTCCAACAGAAGATTTTAATTTTCGGTAAAGTATGAAGTTTCGAGATGGTTCTCCAAATTGGTGATCTATCTCTTTCGGTTCTCACTTTCATTAACAACCAACAATACCCGGATTTGGAAGAATACATTCCGGTGTTGTGATGCTCCCATATAAGTTGGTCACCTTAAGTGGAGTGATAATGGTGTCCAAAATCATTTTTGCATCGTGTTCATGAAACACCTGTTGAAATTTATTTACGTCCTATTGTGCCTCGCCATAAATCTTAATGTCTCCACAGCAGGTAGGCTGATCCACATTATCAACATAGACGTCTATCTAAATGAGTTATAATTTGATCTAGTTTTATAAAAGGTAAAATATAAATTGTCTTTGATTATAATGTGTTGTTTTGTTTAATCATTGATTATTATAAGTTCTAAAATAACTATTCAATTGTTTATTTATTTTAAACTCGTCTTTTTTAGTTAGAAATTTAACGATTGTCTGATTTAGATGTTAACATATTGTAAGATATGATAAAAGTTAGGGTCCGTTTGGTTTAAAAAATATTTTTGTTTTTATTTTCAAATAATAATTTTCATTTTCTGTTTTTTAAAAATTAGAAAACACGTTGGGTTAATATAAATGAAAACTTGATTTTATAAATAAAAATAATTCAATAATATTTGGTATCTATTTTTTTAAAGTAGAGATGAATAAATAGTTATTAAATAATTATATTAAAAATATAATTATTAAAAAAATCATTACATAAATTTAATATGTGAGTTATGTACATATAAAATAATAAAGTTGATAAGAATATGTGTAACAAAAAAATATTTTAATTTATAATAAAAATATAATGTTAATACTTATTCAACATCAATTAAGTTAAATAAATATACAAAATATATTGTTGTAAACAAGAACACATAAGTAGAGGTGGCAAACGGGTCATTCGGATCAAGTTCGATTAGGGTCATTTCGAGTTTAGACTTAATTCGGGTCGGGTCAATATCAATCGATTGGTTTCATGTAACACCCTAATTTACGGGTCAAACTATAAATTTTCGAAACTTATAGTGTAATATCCCAAAATTCAGGGTCAGTGACTAAATGCAAATTTTGAAAACTATGTGCTTGATTTCGAAATAAGTTAAAAGTTCATGGATTTAATTGAATAAATTTGATGTTGGATTTAATAGTAAAGTTAGAAAGTAACAAGGGTATTATGGTCTTTTCTAAGAGAAGATTTTTATTCTCTCTTTTTAAGGAATATAAAAACGAGAGAAATGAGGAAATCTATCCAGAGTCTTCTTCTTCAGCTTCTTCTTCTCCCCGTAAGCCTTAGTTAAAGGTGATTTTAATTTCAGCTGTTTAATTCTTGGATTTATAAGTTGATTTTGATTCTTTGAGTATTATATAAGCTTAAGGAAAGCTTACATAAGCTTTAAACATCAAGAATAGAGAATTAAAAAGGAAATTATATAAAGGGTGTATAAATGAACTTTTGTTATAGAAAGGTTTTTGAAATTCTAAAGATGGATTTAACTTGTCAAAGAGTTAATTAAGAAGTTAGAGGTGATAAAATTGAATTTAGAACACATGGAAAATTTGATGAAATTCTTTGATTCAAGAATTATGGTGAATTATGAGATATGGTGAAGTGTTATAGTATTATAAGAAGGTTTAAATATGTATAGATAAGTTTTAAGGTATAAGGAAGGATTAATAAGTAGAATTTGGGGTCAAAACAAGACATGTTTGTGCTTAAAATGTAATTCTGGGTAGTGTGCATCGATGCATCTTCATGTGTATTGATGCACTCTAAAATAAAGGAACATCAAATGCAATTAGTGCATCGATGCATAAGGAGTGCATCGATGCATCCCCTTAAGATTAAAACATCGAAGGTGATTTGTGTACCGATGCATGAGTAGTGCATCGATGCACATGTTAAAGAATGCATCGATGCACTGTAGAATGTACAGATGCACTTCAATGGGAAATGGGATAAATTGTTATTTCAGTTTATGAAATTATAGATTATAGTATATCAATTGGATACTGATAAGTATCAATACATGATTGTGTAGATATCGAGAACGAGCAAGTTCCGAAACGATTATCAAGTTAAGATTCGATCGGAAGAAAGGAAATCATAAAAGTGGATTGGAACTTAGTGAGGTCAAGGTGAGTGCATATTAGTAGTATGATGTTAAATGGAAATAAGACTTGCGACAAGTCTATTTCCAATAATAAAATGCATGAATTCATAAATAGAAGTACATGAGTGTATGAATTATATGTGTTGACATGTTATTGTATATATGTATTATATGGTTGATGTGAATATATGCTATGTTATGATGATATAAACCATATGATATAATAATAAATTATATAAATATAAAAGATAAGATTTTGATATATATAGAAATGAAATATAACTACGTGAATACATGATATGAGATAACTTAAGTAATAATATGAGAATATTGTAAAAGTGATTTTATGATAAATTATATGAACTAAGTAAGCAAAGGTAAAGGTTACATAAATAATAAGGAGGTGAGTTGGTGTAACCCCCTAGACTCGACCTATGTGTTTCGACTAAGTCTAGTAGATCACATTCATGATTCTTAAAGACATTTTTCCGAAACCGTTATTCTATCAACGAAAAATCATATTTATAAATGACATTTATGAAATTATAATAAATTATACTATAAAAAAAACCAACTCATAATTATGAGAAAAATAACAATTTAATTAAAACATGTCTTTAAAAATCCAAATTACAATAAACCAATATAAATTAGCAAAAGGAGTACTTATTATAAAATCCAATACTTTTAAAATAAGGCCCATGTTACCATAATAGAGTCAACTTAAAAGATAAAACATTACAATACGATATACTTCAAGAGATATGTTGATCCACCAAGTGCTTGATCCGAGTATCTAACCAACAGTATCTGAAAGGAAAAATATTTTCGAAAAGTGAGCTAGGCTCAGTGTGTCCCAATAGTACAATAAAATCATAGTAAGAACAGTAATTGAGTAATAGTTCAGAAATTCATCATCAAACCATAATGAAGTTTAACTTTTGAAACTCGTAATTTAAAAACCTTCTCCTGTACACCATCCGCAATTCCCCAAAACTGCGTCCATAGGGCTTACCTTAAGCACACAGCAGAAAGAAAGCCAACCTAAAGATTGGCTTTGGGACCTGTATCCTTAAGTCCGTAAGTCCGTTGGGCTTACCCTAAGCAGCAAAGGGAGCCAACCTAATGAAGCATCTTGAGGCCCGTGAGCCTACCCAAGAGTCACATTAGGTCCATAAGGTTTACCAGCTTGATCAAAGTTGTACCTCCGTAATGTAATCCAACCCAAAATTAGTATTTCAAAAATACTATTTATGCAGTAAGCATAATTTCCATAATTCCATATTCAATATTATCATATACTAATGAAAACCAATAATCATATATCAGTCATATTCCATAAACCGTCACCAGTAAATAGGTGGATTAATAAAACATTAAACTATAGCTTTCAATGTACCATATTTCAAAACATATACAACAATCAAGTAGTACACAGGGAACACACCTCGAAAATAGGTTCAAATAGTAGATCTAGTGATTGCTGGCCTCGCCACGCTCTGCTACTGTTTTCGAACCTAATCCATAATAACACTACATTACTAATGGGTAACAAAATAAAATTTTGAAATAATAAAATTTACGGGTCTTACGGGTGAATACTGGCACACGCGGCTTAACTGATCTAGAGGAGCTGGGTCAAGCTATCGAACGGTCAGGAAAGTCTCTTGTACCTTCAAACATTAATAATTTATCAGTCCCAAGTCTTACTCAACCATTTAAAGCTTAAACTCTTTAGTACATAAGCATTTTTTGAGTTTGACTATCAATTTGGAAGCTTTTGACTCTGAATTTGACCAAACGGAGTGCGGAATCGAAATTAGGGCGTCGAAAAACATAAAGTATGACTTTTTAAAAATTTAAATTCTTGGTCAAAATCAAAGTCAACGGGTTTGACTGATGATTTGGAGGCCTTCTAGTTCGAATTTGGCAAAACGGATTCGGCAAGTCGAAAAATGTCAGAATAGGTATACTCGAACAAAATCAAAGGTCGTTTAAAGCCGGTCAAAGGGGTTCAATAGTTCACATTCGAAAATTACAAAAATATCACCTTTATTAAAAATAATTACCAAAATATCCTAGTTTTATAAATAATTTCCAAAATGTCATCGTTTTAAAAATAATTACTAGAACGTCACTGTTTTAAAAAATTCCCAAAATGTCTCATTTTTCAAATAATTCCCAAAATGTCACCTTTTTCAAAATAATTCCCAAAATGTCACCTTTTTCAAAATAAATTCCAAAATATCACCGGGTCGGTCAACGGGTCGGACCGTTTCGGACCGGTCAGATCGGTTTGGACCGGTCAAGCCGATCAACATATATAAACCCCCATTTCGAATCTTCCCCACACGCAGGGGCAGCGCGTGAGACCGCCTCCGGTCTCCAAAAATTCATGCAAAAATTTTCAAAAATTCTTTTAAGCGATTTTTACTCACTTACCAACCTCGGTTCAAATTTTTGAATGGTGGAGAGCTCGATTTCACTTCGATAGGAACTTTAAGCGCTCTACCTCCCTCACGCGCCACCGCCTACGGAGACAAGGAGGACAACGTCGGACTCGGAACGACACAAGGAACACGATGGTGCGGGAGGTATCAAAAATCGATCAACGATCGGAGATGAATTTAAGATTTTCCCTACGGTGGTGTTAAAAAAACGTCGAGACTTTGACTCGAAATTCATGTCGTTTGGCAGTGTTTCGCTATAATTGGTTTACTAGGTTTTGTTCACGGGTCGAAGATGAACACGACGGTGGTTTCAATTTTACAATTAGAAGTCGGACGGCGTCGAAATCAGGCTTGAAAGTGGAGGTGTGAGAGGAAGAAAGTTTAAGAAATTTAGCATTTGTGTTTTCTGATTGTAAATCAGAAAACACGCTTAAATCATCAAGCATGCCGACACTCATTGGAGGAATTCAGGATTTGGTCCCTGAATTTCCTTCAACTTTTAAAATGGCTATAAGTTTTGAAAACTTCCGATTTAATTCACAAATTTCGCCAAATTACTTAATTAATATTTTTTCTCCATATTTTCCGGGCTGTTACAGTTGAGCAAGTATATAGTAGTATGATCAATTAAGTGATAATATAAACATATAGGATAAGATAGATGGGAATGATTTATATGCTTAAATATAATTATGATACATTAGTTGTATGATAAAAGCTATGGAGTGATATGAGAAGATTATAGGAGTTATATGGAATTGAATTGAGTAAATCGATTAATTTGTATATAAAATAAATAATAGAAGTGGTATATATATATATATATATATATATATATATGTTTAAGTATAATATATGTTATGTAATGTAAGTGCATACTAAGAAATAAAGAATAAGATAGATGATATGATATAAATTATATTATGAATTAGTGATGTAGGAATACGAGATAAATATGCAATAAATCTTATGTGTTATATGATAAATATGAACATATGAGAATAAGAGATAAGATAAGTATTGACTTAAGGATAAAATGAGATTATATGAACATATAGTATAACTTTATGAGGAAGACGTGGGGGTTATATGATTTAGGTATAAAAATGATATATGTGTAAGTGAATTATGTGATTATGTGTGAAATGGAGTAAAATATGTAATTATAAAGTATATGAATATATGTTTATAAGATAAGTCATGTGATTATTGAGCTATATGAAATTAAGAATTAAGAAGTTATAAGAGTATATGTTTATGATAAAATATAAGAATAAGTTATAAGTCATGTGATATGTGATTTAGATGGAATTGTTCTACTTGCAAGTGATTACATGCATAATTTATCCATGTTTTAATATGACATTATGTGTAATGAGAGGTATTACCAAAGGACAATGCTAAGTGATATATGAAAAGATAGAGTGATCATATTTGTATATGTGAAGTGAATGATGTGTTTATATGATGAATGATAAGAGAGATATAAATATGTGAAGTGTATCCACATTTAAGCCCATGTCATTTAATATGAGAGTTGTAGGTATAATTGGCATGCCAAGAGTCGAGGGATTATCAGTGGTCCTTCGGGACATAGTGGTCCTTCGGGACAAATATTCAGTGCCCCTAGTGGGAATTATTCGAGCTGTGGTGACAGCATTCGTGCACAACCTCAGTGTACTACGTACCTTATGTTCCCAATAAAAATACATGGGCAATTCAAAGATAAATTAAAATGAAATTGCATCAGAAGATTATTTTCACATGTGCATAATATGATCATATGTGTTATAGTTTAGTAGACAAACGTGAATTACACTATTATATTTGATTCTTGATGAATTGCTCTAAGTGATAGATGATGTGCACATTTAGTGAAGATGATAATATACAGGTGGATGTATGTACATGTTATATGAAATATTATATGGTTATGAATGATAGAATCATATTAAATGTTCATGCATTGTTCCGAATTAGAGTTTTTATATATGTTTTTTATGCCTCACTAAGTCATCGACTTAGCGTGTGAGTGTTTCACACGTAGGTTCTGGATAAACGAGAAGAGAAGCGAGTTGAAGTAAGACAGGTCAAACTCTCCTTTCCACAAATCAGATCAGAATTGTAGTTAAGTGTATGTATCTGGTTGTTTATAGTGTGTTGACATGTAACAAAATTGTGAATTTCTAATGCTCTGATTAATTTGGTTCAAATGGGGTTCAACTTGTGTAAATTAACATCTTTTATTTTAATGAAAGTTTAAACTTTTAAATGCTTTTCTTTAAGAGTCAAAGTTTGAAAAGTCAATGTGACACCTCGGACTTGGATCCAGGTCGGATACGAATTGGGGGTGTTACATATAGAATGTTTAAGAAAATGTAGGGAATTCAGGGACTCAATCCTAAATTTGTCTATTTTTCTTAGGCAGTGAAAATTTAACCCCTTCCCTGGTGAAATCCCTAAAATTTCCCCTCAAATCCCTAAACCCAACACGATACTTCACTAACCTTCCCCAATTTTCATCGATTTCGACCACCGTTGAACGCACGACTACCCCCATTTGACTCCCCATCGGCTGATGACCAAAGGCCGAGGTTTATCGCATCGTGAAATGCCTCTGTTTGCCATAAATCAACGTTAAAATCATCGTTGAGAACCTCCCTAGTCACCTCGGTTTTACGCCGATTCCGGCCAAACCATCGATCGTAGTGTCTCATCGCCCCCAACATCGTGTTCCCTAACCTTTTTCGACCAAAATCCGACAGGGATTATCGTTCACCATCGTCGTTTTCACCGACCGCCAGAGTTGGTAAGCGTTTCAAACCTTTTCTATTAATTTTGATATATTTTTGGCTGATTGTTGATGTTGTTGGATTGATTTGGTCAAGTGCTTGAGCAGGGTGAAATCGACCGCCCATAACTACCTCCATTACCGTCGCACATGCCGCCACGCGCCGACAGTGCGTGTGGGACTTCTCTACCAATCCAGGAAGCTTCTGGAATCGGTTCAGTCGATCTGAGCTAATCTAGTCAAATGGTCTGAGTCAGGTATGTTTGACCCGACCGAATCAACTCGTCCAAGTCAACTCACCTGAGTCAACCCGTTAACCAAAAAGTCAACTTTTTCAAAAAAAAGCCATAAATTATGTTTTTTGACGTCATGAGTCCAAATCTGAAGTCCGTTTTGCCAAATTCGCACCCGGTAAGCTGTTTTTCAGTTATTTACCTTCGAATTCAATATGGTTTCTCAATTAAGTTTAATTTTTGACGTAAAATTGTTTACTATGTATCCGAGGAATTATTGGACATTGAATTAAAGTTCGAAGATGATCAAATGGAGTTTAAATGTTCGATCGATATGGAATGAAAATCGAGGTAATACTCTATTACCCTTTGTATGCTTCTTAGAACTCATTGATAGTTGGTAATTGCATGAATGGAAAACTTGGTCCATTAGATGTATTGTAACACCCCCAACCCGTACCCGACCCAGATACGAGTCCAAGGTGTCACATTGACTTTTCCAACATGTATATTCATAAAAACTATATGAAATTTTAAACTTTTATTAACAAAAAAGTCATATTTACATCATTGAGTTCAAAATATTATAGAGTTGATCAGAGCATACGTAAATCTACATTTGTTTACATGCCAACACTTTTAATATAACAAAATACCTACTATGCGATTTACTTCTAATATGGTCTCTTGTGAAGGTATGCTATTCAGTCGATCTCAAGTCTGGTCCTCAAGCTTCTTAGTACATACGTGTAAAATAGTTACACGCTAAGTCATACACTTAGTGAGGTATAAACATATAATAAAGAATTTCTATAATTATGAACATCTAATCAAATATCTAATAACGATTATACATATTACATTATAAATCCACACTGTTATATAGGAATTAGTATAAACAATAATAGCATTCTAACATGCAAATATGTACACACTCTTTACATCTTTTATAAGCCCATGCACACTATTGATAACTCAAGGTATTCAAGTACTATGAGGTTGTGCACACATATGCTGTCACCACAGCTCGTATATAATCCACTGAGTGGCATATGAAATCTGTGTCCCGAAGGACCTATCCATATGTTCTGAAGAACATAGGTAACACTGTCCATATTTCCCGAAGGACATAGGCAAACTATCCATATGTCTCGAAAGACATAGATAACCCTTGACTCTTGGCATGCCAACTATACCTACAGTTCTCACAACTCATATCATGAGCATTATCCTTTATCTTATTACACATTCACACATTCATATCACATATCTATTTCGCATAGCTTTTTATCACATGTTCATATGATCACATTATCACATATACCTTTTCTCATATTCATATAACCATATAATCTCATTCATATTCGTATATCTCATGTTCATTCTCATCTAATCACATATCACCTGGATTAATTTATGTTATGATATATTCTTATCCTATAACTTATATAAACATATACATCACTTATACCAGTTCCTATGTCTTATCACACTAGCATATTTTCATATATTTATAATCACGTAGTTTATTTTCTTCTAATTCATGTCACTTCTCATATGATTTCATATTCATATACTACATAGTTCATATTATTTCTTATGTTCTTACCATACCTCTTATTTCATATTCTTAGGTAATCATATAGATCCTTTTAACTATTTCATATATTTATCACATTAATATATATTTACACAACTCATGTAATATATACTGTAACATGTCAATACATATGCTCATGCACACATATGAATCATAACAAACACATCACACACTTAACATACATAATGTATCCTGTAACTCATTAAATCACATATGACACATACACTTATACATATAAGCTCTAATATGGAAAATAGACTTATCACAAGTCTTATTTCCATCATACATCATATATTAGCTAGTATGCACACACCTTAGCCTTG